>NC_046225.1:5789169-6118892 GCF_009819885.2 Catharus ustulatus | reverse complement strand
AGTTTTCCCCTGTAGTTTTCTGTTACTTGAGTTATTAAAGAGCCAGCACTGAAGGAAATATCTGCAAAACTATCCCAGTTATGTCCACTCAAACTCCATACTTAATAAAATACTAACTATGGAGACCCTGAAAAAAAATAGAAACTATATCTTTAAATAGAATCCAGAAATGCAGTTTTCATATACAGCTGCATGTTCTCAAGTGTGCTTTTGCAGAAAAACATACTTTTTGATAGTTAGCTTTGAAAGCAAACCAGTCACATAGATCCTTCCTTTCCATTTAATAATCTACATATAATGTAATCTTTTTTTGCTTTGGTAAAATACAAATAATGGGGAATTATGGGTAAGGAAAGCATAGTAAATAACATGGGTATATATCATACCTTTTTTTAAGAAATCTGAGCTGAAATGTAAGGCATCCCTCGAAGTATTTTTTGCATATGCAAGGAATGCAGTTCTTTGTAAACAAAAGCTTGAGGAAAGCAATACTGAAGCCAAAGAATCTTCCCTAGCATCCTTCCAATGATCCCATAACCAAGAGCAACTCTCCTAGGGCAAGTGTTTTGGAACTATATCCCGTGAAAAAGAGAATCCCATCCTTTGTCTTTCCATCCATTTTTAATCACGTAGTAGAGATTGCCTCGCCTTGAAGATCTCCAGATTAGGGGAGTGATGCCAAAGGTGATTCTGGAGGGCACGAGCTCATCCCAAGTCTATTTTTCTGGTACATCACTTTCTATAGATTTTGTGGCAGCGTTGCTACGGCCCGCGGAGGCTTGCACGGTATTCCCACAGGAAACGCTTCCCAGCGCCTGGGACTGACAGGCAGCAGCAGGTTTGGTGGTGGAAAGTGTTTTAGAAGAGTTGGACTGATGTCTGCGATGACCTGAATCCTCACCTGGTCTCCTCCTGCCAGATTCTTCACCGAGAGGAGGCTGAAAATAAACATGGGCAACCTGTTGGGTGTTTTGCTACAAAGTCAGGTATTTGTGCCTCTCCGAAAACTTGCAGGACTGGAAGGATTATACCCTTAGAATTTATCAAGCTGCCTTTTCATGAAATCAAGTACTGCTCTCAGATTACCTTGCAGTGAAAATATTAGTACACCAAATATTATTTAAAATAGGCATTGAAACTTACATCCACCCTGAAGTCCTCCAGTCTCTTAAATTTACTCAGGTATTCTTGTAGTTTGGGGTCAACAGCTGGAGTCTTGTGCTGAGAGTATTTTAGGTAAGCCCAAAATTTTTCCAGTCCATACAGCTGACCTAGTAACAGAAAAAGATAATTTTACTGCTTTACAAAGGTCAAATTTAATTATAAACTTAATTATTCACTGGTAACTATATTTTTAAGAGAACTGAAGATAAAAAGAATATGAATAAAAGCTGTTCTCAGTTAGTTAACAAGTCAGTGCCAAGGAACTGGAATTATCTTCAACTAATGTTACCACAGTGTGAGCAGTGGCAGGCCTGTGATAATTACCAGCTTCATAGTCCCTCTTTGTTTCTTGCTGAAAATCCTCGAATATTTCTTTCCTGAATTTCTTTTCCAGGCCATAGCTGTAAAATCTGAACAAGCATTCCAAGCCGTACCTGGAACAGAACAGAGAGATATAAAAAAATCCACCTTGTCTCTTTGGCTCAGAGAAATAGAGGTGGGGGAACTGGGTGGAAGGAAGGGAATTATATCCAAGAACTGAAGGGCAGTGACAATTTCCTTTGTGGTCATTTTTTGTAAGGCAAGAGCCAGTTTGAACAAGTAAAATGAGATTAAGAACATCTTCACCTACAGAAGGAAGAATCTGAGGAGTGTTAGTACAGAGCTGACTCGTCATGGTCAACAAGTTACAGGATTTTGTAAAATTCAGAACTGATCACAGGTCAGGAAATGCTGCACAGTCAGTTATTCATCTACAAAGCACAATTATATACTGATTTTTGCTATTAATTTATACACACTGCTATTTTAAAGATTTACAAAAAGTCAAAGGCAGGACTAGAAATGTTCACAGCAGATATATGTAAACTTCACAGTCATTAAAAGGAATGGTAAGGCCTCAGGAAAAAAATACCTGTAGTGTTCTTTTGCATCCTCTAGAGCAAGCTGTTTGAATTCTTCATACATTTTCTTGTTGAAGTGATCTCTCAGAAAAAAGGACCAGAAACGAAAAAGTGTGTTCATTTCTTGGGACTGGCCAATTCCCAACCGTTTCCTCTCTGGAAGAAAAAAAGAAAGGGAAGGACAAAACCACTATTTTAATTTTTCACCAGAATATTTAAAAGTGCTTTGCTTTTAGTAAAAACACACCAGATCTGGTAACTTTAGTTCAAATTTGAGGGTAATTTCTTTTGGTAGGAAACATAAAATTAAATGGAAAGCAGGGTTGCTAAAACAGAGGAGCCAAATAAATTTTGCTTGCCTTTCCCAGGGAAAAAAAATAAGGATGAGGAACAATGGGAAGAAAACTGGTATCAGACAACACCTGGAAGCTTCTAAAAATGTGAGGAGGAGCTTACCTGTTAAACACCTCCGCCGGTATTTGTGGTACACCTGCTGAGTAAAGCCATTTTCCTTTAACAGTTCGTGAGATGGGTGCTGGAATTTGGGAAGAGAATTTGGAGTACAGCCATAACCTGCCAGTGGAGCTCCTTCTGAAGGTGAGGCATTGGAACTGCTGGAGAAAAAAAAAAATATATTTCTGCCCTGTAAACAGAGTTTCTCTGCAGCATCAGTTTTCACCCACCCTGACCTCTGCAAGAGTCACCTGGGGACTGCTTCAGTGCATCTGGGTTTGAGCACACTTCAAGAAAATCAGATTTTATGCTAATAGGTCAAAAATAAAACAGTTTTGGACAATGATAATTAAACATTACTTGATTTTAAATGACCACTGAAATGCCTCAAGTAACATTACTGCTGCTGTAACGTGGATCAGACAACACTCTGAACACCAATCTGCCTAGCTTGTTTCCAGACAGCTCAGTATTCCATATTTTTGTCTTTCTTGATCATTCTTTTCCTGCTTCCATTGTATTTATGAATTGCTTTTTACAGCCTGCTTCTCCATTAGTAGTGAGAACTACCTACAAATAAATTTTGAGTAACAGCAACAGCATTTACCTCACAGAGGAAGTTCTTGGCCTGTGGTCTCTGGAATCCATCACCCAACCAACATGGCATTCCAAGGGAGGATTTGTACTGTGGCGCGTTTTTCTTTTTCTTGGAGTCTAAGAAAGTAAATGAAGGATTTATTTTCCTAATTTGATTTCACTCATTCTCTCCCCCTTTAAAACAGAGATCCAAAAGTTTTCTATTATATTATCCAACAAGTTATAAAGTCACAAGACCACAGTTTCATAACCTGAAGATTAGTCTTCTGTAACTAATTAAAAATCTTAAGCACTACACTTCTTTTAGTAAGGACTTTCAAGGAAGAAGACTCAAAATGCATTTAATAGAAATAAAAAAATGAATATGGTAAATATTTTGAAGTTAAGCAACGGGAGTACAAGCATTTAATTTTTTGCTTTTTAATTTTTGTTAAACTGTATGCACAAACATGAGCTTTACAGGCTTTTGGGGTTTTTTTAAATATGTTTTTCCATTTACCTTTACATCAAAGGATCGTGCTTCTTTAACAACAGGGTAGAACCTGGGTGTTTTGTTGGGATCCTGGAGCCTTGGGGTGCGAGGTGTTCGTGGGATGAAGCCAGGGTGGAAACGGGGGGAATCTGGGACTGCCGTTGGCAGCGATCGAGCCATTCCTGCTGCTGGAGGTACTTCAGCACTCAGGGAATGACAGGCCAGCTCCTCTGCTGAATATGGAGGCAGGAAGGAGAGAGTGAGGTGGCTTTACTGAACTACTTTAGAGATGCTATTAGCATGTAACCGAGTAAATGTTAATAGCACCACTGTATCAGAAATACCACAAGAGATAAGATTTGGACGTTGTGACTGCTCAGTAGGGTATGATACAAGTAGTAAATTCTTCTAATCTCATTTCCTTCTATCCCTGTATTCCATAAAAAAACCTATAAAATGTTTCACAGCTTCAGTTTAACTTTACACATTGTAAATTCCAAGTCACATAAAGAACACCTGGTGCTGGTGGAGAGTGACAACAAAGCAGAACAAGTGCCAGCTTCTTGTCACTCAACTGAAACCACACAACCCATGAACAGTTGACAACTTGAAAAATTAGCAAAGAAAAAGCCCCCTCAGACTGCTGACTGAACCAAAATTAAAATACTGCACAGGCAGAAAGAGTCAAAACACCTACAGAGTTATTCTTTATTACAGAGATTCTGAAAAACAAATACTTTCACACTAACCTTTCTGTAACCCTGGAGGTCTTGGAGGAACTTCTTGGGTTGAATCAGCAGTTTCTGGTGCAAGACTAACAAATTCGTCCTTATTAATGAGGTTTAGCTTCTTAAAGTTCTCAATCTCTTGCTGAATTAGAGAAAGCAAATTGTAAATGCAAAGTAGCGTAATAGATACCACCCTGAGAGACAGATGCATTTCACCAAGAGAAAATAACCCAGAACTGACACACAAGTACCCACACACCTGTCTCAGGTGGGACATGTGCATGCTATGTGTGAAAAATCTCATCAAATCATTGCTAAGTCCATAACAACAACAAAAAAGGAAATACTGTCTCTTGCAGTTTGCTGTTCTTCATGTTTGCTGCTTTTCTTGGTCCACTCTAATCCATATTCTAAATTCTACCTTTATTTCTCACTCTTATTATTAACATTTCCACCTTTGTCATCTTGCTTTTGTACAGACATGCTCCATTTTTCCATGAAGCCACTTTCCCCTCTTTGTGCACAGATGAAGCAAGCGCCTTTCCCTCACCACTCAGGGTTTAGGTAATTTCATCTTAACTTTGTTCTAACAAACTACAAGGCAAAGAGAACCTTAACATAAAATTGCTTTTAAATAACTGTATTACTTCCCTCTCATCATCTCATCCCTGACATGTACCACCTTCCCATCTGGGTAGGGGTTTGCAGCTGTTATGAAACAAACTACTCATAGAACAAGAAAACATTGGGAAAGTTGAGCCATCTCTAAAATGTTACAAAAAATATTCATTCAGTGGTTTTGGTCAAGTATGTGCCATGAAAAATCAGGGTTTGCTTTCAACTGTAAAGACAATTCAACAGACCTGCAAATTACTGTCCCTTTCCTCTAGCGTTTTACAACTACATGGCAGAAGGCTGAAATTAATTTGGAAGCTGTTTGGACAGGCATGGTTTTCAAGTCAAAAATGAAAGAGAATTACCTTCATTGTGGCTTCATTTTCACTCTGATCCATCCACAAATCCTGTTCGTAGTAGTACAAGCCATCATTAATGACTTTAGCAAGTTCTGATGTAATTTTTGCACGACACACACGGTTGTCAGCACGGTCTCCACAAGGATGTTTTTTCACATATGGTGGTGTCTGTGTTACAATTAAAATCTTGTTTACATCCTGATCATCAATTTCATAATCAGAATCACTATCTGACCAATCAGTAAATTTATTCTTCCGACACTGATTTTGTTCCATCTCTTCATCAAACAAAAATTCAAGTTCTTCCTGTTCTTGTTCCTCCAGAGGTGGGGGTGGCTGGTGTTGATCTGGTGTTTGATCAGGTACAGGAACAGTTTCCTAAATTGGAAAAGGTCTTATATTTGAATTGGATAATGATTTTCCAAACTTTATTGCATTATCAAGCATCACATATGTTAAGATGTTTAAACCTTGGGTTACAGTGTAACCTCAAAGTTGGTTTTGCATTTGTTTATTTACACATAACATAAAGGTTTTTGATTTTACCTTTAGCTTGACAGTGGATGCACGATGCCTCTTCTTCACTTCTATCCAAGGTTCAGAGTCCAAATCAGGCAAACTTGTAGACAGTCCTTTAGACATTGTCTGAAAATTACTTGATTCAACATTTTCCTTTGGACTCAGCGGGCTTCCCACTCTTGGAGAACTTGGTGCAGACTCTAGCAGTAGAAAACAGTAGTTCAGTTCCTGTTGTGGATTGCTTTGGTTCTATTTGGTTCTATTTCAATTGTTTCATTGGTCTTTCTTTTAACCACAGCTACCATTTTTCTACCATTCTGAATAAACATAACACTGATCAAAGAATTTTTCAATTTTAAGAGACAGCTTTTCACAGTTCAATCAACATTTCAGAATAAAATCAATTCTAAGAATTTATTTCCATGGAAAGTTTCTTCATAGCTGGTGAGACATGTTGTTGAGGATTAAAAAAGAGAGCAGCATCATTAGATCGTGTTTTCTCTGTGTCATTCTCTAGCTCTGTGGATGGGTGCCTAACTCCATCTTCATTCTTCCCATTTAATTTCAGCCAACATTTTAGGAGAAGATTTCCTTGCCAAGGATTGTCAGCAAACAAATGCATCTCCCTATTAAAAATGTGAATGAGCTTCCCATGCAAAACAAGGATGCCCCAAATAAAGAGCAACTTCCAGCTGCCACAAAAATGAAGCAGATTTTAGGACTAGCTAAGGATTTCAGGACTTAAGATTACTACTACTAGTTCCACAGGACTGTAATCCACCATTCTGTATTCTGGAGAATGGACACAGCCATAACACACAAGAGACATTTTTATCAACCTCGTATCAGCCACATGACTTGGCAAGTGCAAGGCTGGCAGGCAGAGCAACTGAATAAACCATTACCAAAAGTACAACTTGAATTATGAAATCAGTATCAGGAGGCAAATTTCCTAAGCTAGACAGACAGCCCCAAACTTGTGTTTCTGTAAAATAAATCCTTTACCAGTATGTGAGCCAAAAGTTTGGCCTGGTACGAATTCTGGACAATTGATGAGCTGAGAGAAGTCAGTTGGAGGCAGGTTGCACGGAGGAGGACCTGGAATTGGCCACTTTTCTGGATCAACTCTTTTTCTTAGTTTCTGATCCACAGTTTCAACTTCTGTACTGTCCTTTAGGGCCTGCGTGACAAGTATATTATAACATTAAAAACTATCAAAAAAGAAAAAAGAACCTAAAACACCAACCTGGCCACTTACAGCCTCTTTAGAGAAACCTTGTCATTGCAAACCAAATTTTTTTCTTAACTTCATAGCTCTGAAGCTATGAAAGCATAGAGTTAACCAAGCAACTTTTCAGATAGATCCTTCTGAATGATGTTACCTCCAAAATGAGTGCAGCATTCGTAGTCAGAGCTTGCATCCGACGGAAACTGGCGATCAGTGACACAGGCAAAAATCCCTGTTGGTCCATCTTCCTCCTCAGAAAGAAGTCTCTCTCCAAATTTTCTGTGCTGAAATAATACTCACTGCAGAAGGAAACATACAAACATAGGTTAAAGAAAATCCTAAAGCAGCAACCTAGATTCCTTGTTAAATTCTTCCATTAAAAAAACAGAGCATTTTGACATCAACAAAACCATTCTTCAGCAGAAGACCCAGAGAGCAGCAAGCATGCTTGACAGGTTAAGACAGACTTATGACTCAGTACAGCACAGAGGGGTAAAAAACAAAGCCTTGTTACAACCAAAAACTATGCTCCAGTTTTCCTTCACCCATCCCCTCCCTTGTTACTTACATGGACAGAAGGGAACAACACTGTCTTGGCCTCCACAGAGATGAAGGACAAGCACTGCTTACAATCAGAGCATAAGTTATGCATCTTTTATTGTCCCAATTTCCAGTGCATTGGAAGACTTAAGTATCCTATCTGAGTTTGAAGGCACAGATATAGACCCTGAATCATCAAGCATGCTCGTGGGAAGATGAGAAAACAAAACCAGTAATGTTGCATTTGGCACGAAATCTGTACCAAAAAGGCACAACAGTTCATGGAGGGAAAAAAGTATTAAAGAATAGATGATGTTGAAGGACAATGACATTTCAGGAATCTGGTAATACCACAGAGATGAGGGACAAACAGCAGAAAGACAAATTTTCAACAATGAAGCTGCTCTAGGAAATAAGCCTGGTGTCAAGATGTTTTATGTTTAGTGAAGACAAAAAGTAAGGAATTCAAATCATGATCTGTCACACAGAACAAGGGAATGAGAAAAAAAGTCCTATGAAAAAGAATGGAAAACCCCCTCGATTTACAAATCTAGACCTTTCATAGAGCTTACACATCATGCCATGATTTTGTACAGTAGATCCAAGGAATACTAACTCCTCATCACATTCAGAAAAATGCAGGTAGGGAAAGACTTCATGGAAAGCAGTTAAAAATATGTGACAAAAATAGAGGTAGTGCAAAAAGAAAATGGGAGAGTATTAAAATGCTGAAGAAAAAAGCTGCACATGCAAATGTAAATAAAGATCATTCTACTTTCAACAAAGAATAAAACAAGTCTGTCCACTGAAGCTGGGATCGAGGCCAAAGTCTCCAAGAGCAGGGCACTCTGATGCCATCACTGACCCAAGCAGCACCTTGATACCATTTCTTTCTCTACCTTTTTGTAGCTGAAGAAATTTGAGGCAAAAGCTGGCTCTATGAAACACATGGAATCACACACACAGAATATTCTGAGCTGGAAGGAACCCACAAGGATCCTCAAGTCCAGCTCCCAAGGGAATGGCCCACGCAGGGACCGACCCTGAGACCTTGGCAGTATCAGCACCATGCTCTGACCAACACTCAGCCCCAAGACAAAATGAATTTATTTAAAGTCTCAATGCTGGACAAGACAGGACAAATGGAAACACTGCTATTAAATCAAAGCAAACAGAGAAGAGAACAAGGCTTTTGGAGAATTAAGCTCTTACTCAGAGCCAAGTATGATCAGTGAAGCGACTGGGCACAAAGAGATAGTTTCTTTCAAGAATATCCTGTCTATTGTTCTGAGCTGCTATGTTCCTTTTCCCCTCTCAGTCTAGAAGATAAGCAAGCACAAATGCCATAGACCAACATTTTACTAGTGTTACCTTTACAATCATACAGTAAAGGTAAAATCCTGTAACGATTCACCTAGTTAAAAATTCCACAAGCAGAAATGGACAATGACTGAACTTGACTCAAACTGCCTCACTTGATGTCCATCACTCTAGAAAAAGGAATGTGAAAGACCATTAATGATAAATGAAGAGAATGCACAAGTTTGCTCCAAGTAGAGGGACAAACCTAAACACACACACCCCCTGCAGCTTTTCTCCTTTTCCTCAGAGTCCCTTTCCTTATTCTTGAATTGATACTAGAACTTGTATTTATTTTCTAAAACAAGAGGACTATTTAAATAGAGTTCTGCTGCATGTTGCAGAATGAGGAGCTGCTAAGCACTGAAACTTTTCAGGCTGACAACTTGTAGTTAAAAACATAGAAGATATTTTTGTATGCAATACAAATACTACTCCCTTGTACATTGAGCTGCTTTTTGGGACAAGCATAAACTGCTTGATAACAATGTGATTCTTCCTGCAATTACACATCAACTCAGTTGGACAGTGTCTAAGATTTTTCTCTATTCAGCAGGTAAACTTTTAAAATCCATTTCATCACTAGGATTCTATCTCACTTCTTTAATATATCCTGATTTATCTTGGATTCCAATAGGAACTCTGAGACCACAATTTTGTGTACCTTTATTCTCTATATACTTCCTTCTTTGGCATAGACACTTTAATATTTTATAGTTAAATTATGAAAGGCAGACAAAGTCACCCCAATTTAGAGGCTAATAATAGGTAACTGATTAATAAAGTCTATTTCCATCATTATTAATGTGATAAAATAAGGGAATAAATAAAAAACACTTTTTTTATTTTTGGCCAGGGAGAATCATACTAGTAAATTTTTGTTCTAAATCTGCTCAGGAATCTCCCTCTCATGGAAAGCAAACTCCATAACCAAATGCCTTAGGGGTTTCACACCAGGCCAGCAACCAATGGCTGTGGTTATCCAGCCATGCCAAGTCTTCTACCAACACCTGCCAACCTCTCGGTGCCACAAGGGAATACAAATATACCAGAAGTCAGATGTGACCAGTGCTGTAACTGACATTTTTCTCAGCAGAGGGGGACATTGTCATGTCCTACCTTAGGAGGTCTGGATTCTACACTGCATGCCCAGAAATCTGGCCAACAGTGGAGTGGCTGTGCTCCTCCCCCACTTGTCTGAGGACAGTGAAGGCCGATTATCCTGACATGGGGGTACATGTCCACTGTCAGGTCTCATAGGGGCCTGGCAGCAAGAGCAAAAAAAGACTGCAATAGAAGTTTTGAAGTTGATAGCCACATGTCAGATACTTTCTGCCCTTTAAAGAGGCTTTTCTCTTCCTTTTTGCGTCAACTGTAACAAAAGAAGCGAGAATAAAATAAGCAAGTTGCTGTACGGAACACGAGGGCAATCAAAAACCACCACAGAGGCATCGCAGAGAAATGCAAGTACAGAGGATGAAATATCTGCCAGTGGTGGAAACTGTCTCTTTAAAATGAACTAGTGCTTTCCAGGCCCTTTTTGACTTGTCTCCTGGTGATAATCAGTCTTCCAGATGGTTTCTCATTGCCTAATGGTATACACGAGAAAGTAAACATTTCAGATTATTGAAAAATCAAGTATCATTGCAAAACTACTCTCTCAGTTACATGTTTCAAGTGAAACACACTGAAAACATCAAACTAACAAGACTTTTCAAAGTGAAATTGAGAGCAAATAGGGGAAACATCACCCAAGAAGAGCTTTACAGGCAAACAGACCAACAGTATTCAAAAGCACAAGCTTGGAGACATCCATATCTCAATTACATGACAACATAAAGAGGGCTGTGTACCATAAATAAAGCAGTTGTACGAGTTAGAGCCAGCACAAAATGCAGAAACAGCTTCCTTAAAACTCCTCCCCATTACTCAAGTTTTTCCACCCCCACCAGTGAATAAATCCGAGCTGATACTAGTAATGGTCAAAGTAATTCAAAAATTAAGCTGAAATGCTTTAATCTCCAACTTGACATGGATAATAAGGATTTAACACTGTTTGAAATGAGTTATTTTATATTAACTAGATCTCTGAAAATATTTACACATTAAGCAATCTACTTACATTTGGTGTTTTATATATTCCTTGAGAAGTGCTTCATCCACAGAATACATCTGCACTCCTGTTCCATCACCATAGTAATAAATCACACCAGGGTTAAGTTCAGGCTGGAATACTTGGTCAATTCCTTCACCATACAGCTCTTGATAACCAACTGAATAATCAAAGTTCACTTCAACATAAAAGAGAACATAAAATAACAACATCAGAAAATTAAAACATTAAAATCAGTTTTAAAATTTTTTTGCCAAGTATCCATTTCTTTGCATACTGCTGGGGTTTCCTCTGCCTCGTCCTCTTCCTCTGCTCCTGCCCCTTCCTCTGCCTCTGGAGAACCCTCGGACGCTGCCGCCCTCGCTCCTCACGCTGCACACCTCGTCATGGTCGTCTCTCTTCTCTCTATCACGACGCCAATCTTGAAGAGAAAAAGCAGCACAAAATCACAATGAAACATCCTGGCACCTCAAAGTCCCTTATGACCCCAGAGTCCTCAGCCTGAGCCCAGGCAATCCCTAGCCTCAGCCATGCTCAGGTGGTCAGAGCTGGAGCTGCAGGAGGGACCAGGAGAGGTCTGCCAGACCAGGCAGGAGGGGTCAGCAGCAAGGAGGTAATCCATGGACTGGCAATCAATCCCAAATGCTTCTGAGGCAATTGGACACCCTGGTGCCAGCTCAGAGGTGACAGTACCTATGGTCAGCCTGGGGCAGGAAGGAATGATCATGGCAGGTCCTGTGGACAACTCCCACCACTACTGGAGTGAGATGGGAATCACAGAACTGCAGAATGGTTTGGGTTGGAAGGACTCTTAAAGACCAATCTGGTTCCAACCCCCCTGCCATGGGCAGGAACACCTTCCACTAGACCTGGTTGTTCAGATCTTCATTCAAGCTGCTTTTGAACACTTCCAGGGATGGGGCATCCACAGCTTTTCTGGGTAACCTATGCCAGGGCCTCACCACCCTAACAGTAGGTTTTTTTCCTAATATCTAATGTAAACCTAATTGCTTCCATTTTAAAACCATTCACACTCATTCTGTCACTCCATGCCCTTTTAAACAGTGTCTCTCCCCTTTCAGGCTCCCTTCAGGTACCAAAGGTCACAATTAGGTAAGCCCAAAGCCTTTGTTTTTTCAGACCAAACAAACCCAGTTCTCCCAGCCTTTCCTCACAGGAGATGTGTTCCATTCCTCTGATCATCTTGCTGGTCCTCCTCTGTACTTGCTCCAACAGATTCCTGTGCTGGGAGCCCAAAGCTGGATGCAGCACTGCAGGAGCAGAGAGCACAGGGACAGAATCCCCTCCCTCTCCTGCTGCCCACGGGGCTCTGGATGAGTCCAGGACATGTTTGGCTCTCTGGAATGTGAGTGCTCACAGCTGGGTCATGCCCAGCCTCTCCTCCACCAGCACTCCCAAGTCCTTCTGGGCAGGGCTGCTCTCCATCTGCTCATCCCCCATCCTGGATTGATACCAGGGATTGCCCTCATCCAGATGCAGCTCCAGCACTTGGCCTTGTTAAAAGTCATGAGATTCCCATGGGCCAATTCCCAAGCTTGCCCAGGTCCCTCTGGGTGGCACCCTGTCCTTAAGGCACAAGAACTGCAGCACTCAGCTTGAGGTCATCTGCAAATGTGCTGAGTGCGCACTCAATCCCTTTGGCCAGCTCCTGATGGCAGGATCCCACAGCAGTGGCTCTCTGGAATCTCCCTTTTGTCCCTGGCAGCAGCTGCCAAACACTCCCCTAACTCTGCCCACTGAATAGCAACTGTCCAAACCAGACCCCAGGAACCTTGGCTTCATCCATCCCAAAACTTAGGGACAGGTGCAATTCACACTTCAGTCATGAGAGGAATTGTGTCAGAGAGGATTTCATTTTCTTTCTCTTTTCCTAACACTCAGAGACTTCCATGTTCAGTCAGTCACCTTTGCTGAAAGTTTCTCTAAGTTGTAATTGGATAGTCTTTCAGATGCCAGGGAGACCACTTTGCTACAGGAATGCCTGGGATACAGCCCCTACTGGATCAAATTGAGAGCTGCTAAATTTAAAAAAGGGCTGACTAAAGATATGTATTAAAAACCTTGGTTTAGTGACAATTTTTAGTGAATCCTACAACCACACGTGTATGCTCCTACACTCAAGTCCTGTCAAATAAGACTCTGAATTTACAGAGAATATAATCTGTATGTGCGTGGTTTTCAGTCATTTGACCATCCTAAGAAAAAACTGCTGAAGGAAGTGATAACTGGTAAAAATCCTCACCCCTCCCCTATCCATCCTTCAGACATCCAGCTCAAACTGTTACATCCATGTTCCTAAAGTGATTTCATAAATTCCATGTCAGTAGCATCCAGTTCTTATTATAATAAGCGAACATTCAAACTGTGGATCTATATTGCAATTTTAAAACTTAAGCCAACAAACTTTCACTCAGCCTAAGATTTCTGCCCCCAAACCAGCTGTGTTCATAACACCTGAGGACCAGAAGCAGCACCAGTTGTGGTGTTAGTACAGCTTTTTGCATAGCTGTGCTGAGAAATAGGTCAGGGAGCTGAGGGAATCAGTCCAGCTCTGAGGAAAAAACAACACCAGTAGAACTGCCAAAGCAGAGTTCAAAGTGTAGCTCCACAAGCAACTGCTCTGCTAGCAACAAGCTGTGGGAATAGCAGCAGAGCAGGACTGAGCAGACAACTTTTGAGGCTTTTTCCAAACTTTCTGCAGTGTAAAATTGTGAGACAAGATGGTGTAGGGCCCCACAAAGAGGAATATATATGCTGCTGGTCACTGGCAAATACAAACACCAGGTTTTACCTACTACAGGTAGAGCTGAGTTTTGACATAAACTGCCAGCTTAAGTGATATCACACTTTATTTGCCACCAACAGCAAGTCCCAGAGACTGAGAACTACTTACTTCTTGCCTCATTCCTCCTGTTGTTATGAGGTATTAACTTGTTTGTTTCCAGCATGAATCTAGAGCTCGTTCGAGCTCTGTCTTGATTGTCTGGCCTCACATCGTCCAAATGAAGTGGCACCCATTTCTGCTTGTTACCTTGAAAAGTTAATGTATTACTCTTAATTATATTGATACTTGAGGCTTCAGCTCCTGAAAAGACTATAGAATTTTCCTTGTAAAGCTAGCAACAGTTAATTCCAAATTTTAAAAAGCGGGAGAAGCTTAACATTGAAAATTCAAGATATTATGAATGATTAAACAATAAATGCAGTAAACAAGAATTTCTGAGACTGAAATGCAAACCTCAACTAAGCTTCAAATATTAGAAATAAAGGCAAAAATTATATTTAATGGCTTTCTAGATGCTCCATGATCAAGAATTTACAGCTGTGTCGCTGTTAAACAGAGCAGCCTGGCTGAGGCTTCCATGTACACACAGTAAATTCTGTATTCACCCAGCAAAGGCAAATCATGAGAAGTTTTATCAAGTCAACTGGAATCGATGCAGCTGTATCAACAGTGACTTACTGCATTATACACAGTGTCTAAACTCACCTTTTTTCCTTTGGTTATTAGTTTGGGCTTCATCTTCACTAGTGTTATCTGCTGGACCATCTGGCTTTGCCTCAGGATTGTCCTTGATTCCATTATTGCTTTTTTGATCAGATTTCTCCTCCTTTTCTCTTCTATTTGTTGGCTTCTTACTATGACTTACAGTCTTGCACTGTAAGAGACACAGGTAATTATTTCTGGCAGTACAGCTGCTGATAGCAGGAGGTGCACATTTCCTTTAGCTATTGAGATTCCTTTTTAATTACTTGTTCTCAGCCTCTTCAGCAGGGTGAACTTTAAGAAATGTCTTTTTTTGCAAGGTCTCTTTTTAAATAGTTATATTTTGTGCTAGCATGGCAAGAGCATAAAATGAATTTTTAGATTGAGAAAGGTTTTTTTTTGTTTTTAACAGATGTAAAATGGCAGTGTGCATAACAATCATGACCTCAGACACGAAAATCTATTTTATAGGAAAGAAAAATATTTTCACTAGTATCTACTGTTTAGACTTAATATCTTTAAAAAGCTGGGTTCACAGAATACTGGGAGGGAGGGAGAGGATTCTACCCCTCTGCTCTACTCTGGTGAGACCCCACTTGCAGTGCTGCCTCCAGCTCTGGGGTCCCCAGGATGAAAATATGGACCTGCTGGAGAGAGTCCAGGGGAGGCCAAGGATGATGAGAGAGCTGAAGCTCCTCTACAATGAAGACAAGCTGAGAGCTGGGATTGCTCAGCCTGGAGAAAAGAAGGCTTCAGGGAAACCTTATCATGGCTTTTCAATGCTTAAAGGGGGATTACAGAAGGGGGACAAACTGTTTAGCAGGGCCTGTAGCAATAGGACAAAGGAGAATGGCTTTAAAATAAGAGTTTCAGACAAGGTACGGGAAGAAATTTGTCACAATGAGAGTGGTGAAACAGTGGCACAGGTTGTCCAGAGAGATGGTTGGATGTCCCTGGGACTTCCTGGGAAATACTCAAGGCCATGCTGGAAGAAGTTCACTTGATGAAGTGGAAGACGTCCCTTCCACTTGGATTGGGGGTCTGGACGAGAAGACTTTAAAGGACCCTTCCAACCCAAATCATTGTACGATCAGATACAATTTTTACCCGCAAAATGGGAAGTTTTGCAGCTATTTCTGCTAAAAAGAAAGAATTTACCTACATTGTGGAGACAGCTTTGAACCCTCTGGAACACACAGAGTAGATACTGCAGTACTGTGCTATAATTAATTTGAACACACAGCCTTCCCCTAGACAAATACACTAAGTACAAACCAAATGTGATTTTGTTTTAGCCGTGATATGAATTAGGACAATTTCAGTTATAAAGTGCATGTTGTTGAACCCAAATGTTGTAGTTTCCCTGACCAAGAACACAGTAAAAGCACCACAGGGATGCTGCTGCAGAGCTGCAGCACAGTGAAATGGCACCCCACCATTTGCAATCATCTGTGCTCTCTTCTTGTTTTAAATAGCATCAGAGAGGGCTAAAATACATTATGCACTTATCACTTGAGATAGAGAAAGGAAGATAATTTGACAGAATGGATGTTAACTTAAAACCCAGAAGGGGAAAAATATATCAGAGGAGTAAGATGACTAAAAATAACTAAATGGTGTTCAGACAACGAGCACAAAGCGCTTGGAGCCACAAGAGAGGGCAGCATGTTCACCACTCCAAAGGCCTTCTCATCTCTGAACAAACAGATGAAAACAGCAGAAAATGTAAATGAAACTTTTTAAACAGGGGAGTTAAAAAATAAGGCACAATTTAATGTACACATCTGTGGCACACCACTAACAAACTCCAGTGCCTGTGCAGACACACCAGTATCCTGAATTATTGACAAAACTTTAGTGAGACACTACAACACCCCAACCAATTCTGGGGGGAACAGTATTAAAGGGAAGCCAGCATGGTTTGAAAAAAAAGCAATCCTGAGGATTGCACAGGACACTTACTTCATTGTTTGCTATTTCGCTCGGGGTCGGCCAGCTTGCGATATCGCCCAAATCGTCGGTCTGCAAAGGTGACAAACAGTTTATATTCCTTCCTTTTTAACCCAGGAAAGATGTCAGTCGTGGCTCAGAGAGCCAGACTACCCCCTGGAACAGAGCTGTTAAAAGTAGCAATATTTTTATAAAACAAGAAATACAACAGAAAACAAACACACAACTTAAGAAAGAGTTTTGAGCTCACATCAAACAAGTGTCAGATTAAATGTTGTCTTACACATATGTGATTTTAAAGTATCTACTGCTCAAGGCTTTCAGCTTTTGGAAAACCTTGACAGCTATTAACCAACCTAAAAAGGGGTGGATGTACAAAATTTTAGGAACTTAATGTTTCAATAAAAGGACTCAGTGTCTCCTGTTGTCTCCTGTGTAATTTTATGCACATAAAGGACACTCATCACATAGGATGCAAAGAGGATTTCCAAAACCAATATATAATCACTTGAGTTGAAGTGATGCTTTTTCTTTGCAGCCCCTTCATGTTTTTATGCAATCCTACTGATTTCTTAAACAAAAATGCTTCTGGTTGGAACTCCAAAATACCTTCTAACTTTTTATTAGAGCAGTATCACACTGAGTATTTACAGGCAAAAATACGAACCTTGCTGCTTTTTCTTGTCCTGGGTTTCCCTGCTCTTATCACTTTAGTGGAATTTTGTAGTTCTGAAAAAGAAGAAAAACGTTTTGAGGTGAGGAATTAGGCTGCACTTTAAATGAGTAAGGCAGGTGTGTGTTAACAACTCTGCCATGCTTTATCATACTACACCAAAGTGTTTCTGATATCAAAGTCAATAAACTTTTTTTAGTGAATGAAGTCACTAATAGTACATGACACTGAAAACTCACATTCATAATAAGTGCAAATCCTCTTGCAAACTAGGTGTACAAGATGTTGTCTTACTCAGTATTTAAGCACTTTTTTCAACTAAGAAGGTCAAGGCTATGTCAAAATGCTGGTAATTTTAACCAAACAAGTAGCAAAGAAAACCCTGATACACATTTAATTCTCCTATTAAAAGCCATACTTATTAGGCAGAATTTATGAAATCCATAGTTATGCATGCAAGAAAAAAAATCCATTGAAAAAATTATATATTCCCAAATTCCTAGTAATTTTCTTTTATAAGTAATTACTCAGATGCCAAATAGAGTTTAGCCATATAGCTCAAAATCAAGCTAAAGTAAAAAACCAAAACCAAAACAAACAAACAAAGGAAATAGGAAAAGAGAAAATTAGTACTTAGTTAAAGCCTAAACATTATAATAATGATGCCATCTGATCTCCTGAGCAAGAGGAAACCATCTCTTAACTCCTGTTAAGCCCTGGTTCTCCCAGTGCATGTCTTCCCATACAGATGGGAGTCACAACCATTCCTTGAAACTCCTCATTCAGAGTTTTATTGCAAGACAAGCTTGAAACACTGAACGTGTCTGAAATCACAAGTGGATTATTTTATACGGGGATAACATCACCTCCTCAGCCTTTATCTCTTTCACATCCAGTGACTAATCTCCCTTATCAAGGCTCCACACTGGGAACCCCACCCTTGTGCCCCAGTGCCTCTGGAAAGCCTCTCTGTCTGCTTCCTGGAATACACAGCGAACGTTAGAAGCACAAACTAATGCTTACTCCACATTCCTGTCTGGATTTTAATACCATTTATAGCCACATAAATTATTAATTTCGTGTATATGCTTTATGCAACTTGGACATATCACCAGACACGAATCCAGTGAATCCTGACCACCATTTGCCAGCAGGTTTGTGCCTCTCCTGCAGATCTGCTTTTTAAAATAAAGACAAAACACACATCTCAATTAACTTCAGACTGAGAGCTTTAAGAAACACACAGTGACCACGTAACCCTAATTTTCACTTGCCACTCAGTAGTAAACTAATTGCCCTTTTACAAAACAAGACAAACGACTGCAGGGGTGGAGCAGCAAACAAATTTGCAATTCTCTCCAAGAGAACTGCCAATTACCCGTGCAGGTAAACTGAGTGGCTGTAAACACACGTCTCTGTCCAATTACCTGACTGAAGCCCTTTTTCCATCTCACAGCACTTTTACTTAAATTGCTGCTGAAGGACAGCTCTGCCAGAACTCCTGCTCTGTGTGTCAGCAGGGCGTAGCGAGGCACTCACAAGTGCAAGACTCGCTGTTGCTGCACTATCTTAGTCATGGGATATAATTTATTCCAGGCGGCAGGAGAGGCTATCTGAATTGAGCAGAATGAGACCCAACTCGTTTTAAGGAATCTCTCTTATCTGAATGGAGTAATCCAAGACTTGGAAGATGCATTTGCAAGCTAAACACAAAGAAAATATTAGGCAACGCACCGCCTGGTGCATGATGCCCTTTTGGAACTCAAAGGGCTTGAGATCTCATCTCACTCTGTACTTCCCTACCTGAAGCACAGGTAGGAACACCTCCACAAAAGTTTCTTGTCCTCTCAAAAGAGCCATGCTCAAAACCAAATTTAACAGGTCCTTCCTGGCCAGGTTTCTGGGGCTTATCATGTGAGGGCTGGACTTCAGTGCGAAGCATGAAAGGAAAGATAAAGGGGAAGGAGAAACAAGAAGGAGGGTGGGAGAGTAAAAGAACATAACATGAGACCACTGAAAGGTTTTACCCAGGTCACACCTGTTCTGTCGTCATGAACAGGCTCAGAGCCACTATTCAGGCAAAACATGTGTTCAGCTAAAAGCCCTCTGCTTAACATCACTCTGGGGTTTGGTTTTAACAGCATTGGGTACCCCAGAATGGCATCTTTAGTTTCAGCAGAACTCAACAAGGCCTTCCAAATGAACTATTTCACCTGTTAATTCCAACACAACTGCATTAAAATGGTTTATTCTGTGATATGCTACAAGGAACCTGTTCATTAGTGGCATGCTGTGTCAATAAAAAAAATTCACTGATTTTCAATGATCTTACTTGCTGAGTTTCAGAGTTTTGAGGGTGTGGGAGAAATATATAAAGCATGAATTTATGTTACCTCAAGGATGAGGCAGTTTAATTGCCAATAATCATCTTTCAATCACTGAATTCCATCCAGTCAAGATGGGATTCACATGAACACAGAAACCAGCCTCCAAAGCCATTTTTATTACGGTTCTTCCAAGTTTCCTAACAGACCACATCCTAGCAGGAGGTACTTCCTGCAGAAAGACAAGGCTGTACAAACATGCCATGTGCAGCTTGT
Source organism: Catharus ustulatus (assembly GCF_009819885.2). Taxonomy (NCBI): domain Eukaryota; kingdom Metazoa; phylum Chordata; class Aves; order Passeriformes; family Turdidae; genus Catharus; species Catharus ustulatus. The sequence continues at coordinate 6,099,112 of NC_046225.1, read as the reverse complement.
CAAGATAAATGGAACAACAGGTCTGAAAAATAAAGATGAATTTTGGAACCACCAACTCTGCAGCAAATCCTCTGGGACAACGGCAACAGAGAAGAAAAAAGCAGACTGGATGGCTGAGGAGCAAAGTTTGTAGGTAAGATCTCTCACCAAAATAGCCCTGACCACAATCACAATAGGATCACAAAACAATAGGATCACAAGAATTAGGACTTCAGAAAGGATGGTTTGAAGCTCTGCGAATAAATAGTCAGCAAGTAATTTTTTCTGATGGAAAGGGATGGATATTGCCAATTTCTTCTGAAAGCAAAGTCCATTAATAAAGGTGGAATGCATTCTAATTTTTGATACAAGCACTGTTTATACTGTGAGGCTTTCTAGACAATATTCAGGTTTTATTTTTACTTGGACTGCACATGTGTTACCTTTTGTAAAGGAACAGCATCACATAAATACCAGAAGTACTTCAGGGGGCAGATAAAATCACCCAGCTCTTCAAAACTTAATTGGAGCCTGTGTGTTGAACTCATACAATATTTTCCCTTCAATGCTCAGTTTGAAACTTGACAGTATATTCCATTTTTAAACAAGGTAAGCTATACTTCAATCTATTGTTTTAACAGATGAAGTATTGCAAATGTAACAAAAAAATATCCCTTGGAGAATATAATTAATTTAAATCCAGAGCAAGGATTTAGAGCAGAAATTCCACAAAACAATCTAAAAAAAAAAAATCCTAATTACTATCCTAACATTCTGCTCTACAAGAGTTCTAGAATTTTATAGATTAGATTGTTAATCTCCACACTATTTGAACAATCCACCAAGGCAGTGAGTTATCACACCTGCACCCTTCCACCTGTTCATGTTTAAAACCCATCATTTTTTCAATGCACCAAGGAATTAGGAGGGTGTGCAAGCCACAATACATTATTGATTCACCATGATACTATTTATTTTCCTTATATTCAGTTTCTCAGTTCATTTTTTTTCTTAGCTTCTTCATAGAAAACTGCAACCTGTGACTCAATTTCTGAGTTTTCACAGTTAAATGTAGCACATGCCATAGCACAGAGGGGTGGGTTTCAGTTTCATAACAGGTCTCCAGTTTAGAAACAAAAAACCCCAGACAAGAAACAACCATACAAAATTACACATGCTGTTAGGTACAACTAAAATACAGGCAGCTGCTTTGTAAGGATAACGTTTTAATCCCTTTAGGGTTGGGGAAATTGTCAGTGCTGAAACTTCTGCTAATGCTTGGAATAATTTTTAGATGCTGCTATTTAAGACACTCCATGAATTCATAAGAACTAATGAGAACACCTGCCTTAAATACACCCAAAAACCCTGATAATCAGATCATTTATGAATTTACTCATCTAAGGTTTGCTATTCCTAGCAACACAGTGTGTCTTCACTAAAGCAAATTGATTTATACAATAGCACTACAGTGAAATGGTTCTACTACCAAAATAGCAGATAACTTGCACTCTTTGATGCCCAGAAATAAACACAATAAGCACAAAATAAAATAATTAAGTGTGTACTTATTTTAATTAACTACATAATTCAAGCACACACTAGTAAGCAAACCCACTTCAACAGCACAAGTATTTTGCTTCACTAAATATTTTAACGAATTTCATGAATGATTTTTGAATAATCATCTAATAAATCATTAGAGACCCACATCAGCTATACAAATCACAGGAAGACTTGAGAATCTCCAAGATCATCGAACCAAGCTTTGACCAAACACCACCTTGTCAACTAAACCCTGGCACTGAGTGACTTCTTGAAGCCCTCCAGGAACTGACACTCCACACCTCCCTGGGCAGTGTGTTTCAAAGCTTAACCACTCTCCCAGGGAAACAATTCTTCCTGAACTAGAGAGAAGCCTATAAACTTCACAAGCAATTTTATATACTAATACAAGTCTTTCCCCACAAGTTAAAAGCAGATGAGGATGCAAAAGTAGATTCTGAAGGAATTCTGAAGGTATTCTGCTTAAAAGCAAAGTTTAATGAAACGCTTGGTCAGAAACACTGAACTGTGATAACAAACACACCATGAAAAGTTCAGATATGTTTGCATTGGGTATTTTGGTTTACTGTAAAGACTAAAACCAACAAAGGCATCTGAGAAAAAAATATAATCAGTTGTAGTAACAATACTACAATACTAAAATTCTTCTGCCGAATTTTACATTTTCCTGGTAGTATCAGGTGACAAGAGCCAGGTTTGCCTCTATCACAAACCAATCCTATGATAAATTGAAAGCCCAAAGATGACAGGCTGGAGCCAATTTTCTCAAGTCTGTAACTATCACTGAACATACCATAAGTGCCTGTCTCAGGAAACTTTTAACAAATTATGCCAGGATCAACAAGTCTAACAGGATCCAGTCACTGCTTTGATGTGAGATCCTTTTACATTTTATTATCCTCTTTACGGATAGTTCTACATTCCATCCCAGTAGCATTTCTGCTCATCCACTTATTATTTCACATGACTAATTTCCATACTACAACATTCATAAGGGCCTAGTGTGACAGATTTTGCTTTGCCAACGTGCAATTAGTTTCTTCAAAATACATCCCTTGTTGCGGGTGGAGGCACATGGCAATTTCTTCCTTCAAACAGCCAGGAAGGATCAGCTGCTTTGCCTTTTACAAGGTTAAGAATGGTGGCTTCCTCACGGTGCTTCTGGTGGTGGCCAAACCAAAACACACACCCTGGTGTGTGTTCTTCACCAGTGCCACTGCCAGCAGCACTGACTCCCTTATTTGCTCAGTTAGACAACTGGCCATTGAAAATTATGTTCTAGTACAACTCCTCAGTTTAATTATTAATTCCATTAATGGTAAACACAACGTCTTGCAGGAGACAAGCAATACAAGGCTCTCCAAAAACCTGAAATGAAGCAGACAATGTGTGCAGTGTATGAATGCCCTGCTTCCTGGCTCCTCCTTCCTTCAACACCTATTTATGTGCCTTATCTTCGCTGGAAAAGCAAACTTGACAGAGGTGAAGCACACAAGGTGCTAACACAACAAAAGCAGTTCCCCCACTGCTTCTGATGCAGCGCTGTTGTTATTTCTTTCACATCAATGCAAACGAGTGACAAGTGCCCTTTAATGCATGAAGCAGACCACAAGCTACTGCCCAGCAGCTGGATTTTGGAAGCTCGGCACAAACAGGTACTTAGGAGCGCGTCAGTACACATAAACAAAACAGTCCAGATAATAAAGATGGGGATATATGTTGCCAAAAGTTCTGCTCTTCAGCCAAGTAGAGATTTTGTGGTCTGGAATGTATGACCTGTATACTTGAAACTGTAAATTATATATTGCTCTTTGTCAAGGAAGTACATGTTTAATTCAAGGATAAAAGTGACTGTGAGATCACAAAAAAGGTTTGTCAGGTGCCCTGGGGAGCAAGTGCTGAGATTGAAATTCTCGGGAAGCACTGGTTAAAGTATTTATTTTGAGGTCAGCAGTTTACTTACAGCCAAGAACAATACTCCAAGAAGCTCCAAACTTCTAGGAACTCTTTGCTAGCCTAAGCATAAAGCCTGGCAATTTCAAGTTAGGTCCTCGGCGACCAGCTTTGTAAAGCCATATGCTCATTCAGTCAGCGTGGTGCCTATAAAGCAGCTTTATCTTACTTGTAGTGATTTAAGGCCAGGAAATTATCCCGTGGCTACTCTCCCTATGTAAACACACCAAATCCCAACAGCGAGCGAACCATCCTGCTTTTGTCAGTGCTTTGAGCCTCCGCAACCCCACTCTGGAAGCCAAACCCAAGTAACGGATCGTTCCGAGGGCCTGGCTGCACAATTCGCCGAAAAAGATCTGCGGCAAAGCGGCATTTCTCAAGGAGGCTAAACGAGACGAGTGGGCGAGCAGCTCTCTCTGCGAGCGCCAGGGGCCGGCCGGAGGTCACCGTGGTGGCCACTGCGAGCCCCGGGACCTGCAGCCAGCCCGGCGCTGCTGTCCCCGGCCGTGTCCCCCGCCCCGAGCGCTCCCTGCCGTGCCCATGTATGTCAAACCCGCCGCGCTGCGCTGCGCACGGGCCCGGCTCCGCGGCCGCCGACAACCACGCGCTTTCCCTTCCTAAAAAAAAAAACCCGAGAACAACCCAACCAAAAAAAACCAAAAGCAAAACCGCCCCGATGGCACCGAGGCGCCGCGCACACGCTCCCGGCCCCGCACCTGGCTCCTGCGCTCCGAGCCGCCCGTCCGGCCCTGCGGGCGGGGAAGGGCTGTCCCGCCGGGCTCTGCGCCGCGTCCACGCGTTCTCCTTGGGCGCCGGGGCTTCCCTGCTCCGGCCGCCCTCCTCCGCCGCCTCCTCGCCGCGGGGAGAGCCGGGCTCGGGCTGCCGGGGCTCCTGGGCCGCCCCCCAGCCCCGCCGCTCCGACACCTGCGCCGCGGACATGCCCGGCCGTGCGCCCGCCGGAGGGGCCGCAGCCGGGGCGGCCGAGGCGAGGAGCCCGCGGCGGGGGAAGGGGAACCCGCCTCCTCTCCTGGCCGCCCCGCCCCGCAGCCGCTGCCAGCGCCCCCCGGCCGGGCCGAGCGCCGCCGGCTCCTCGCTGCCCTGCGGCCGCTCGCTGCCCTGCTGGGGGCGACGCGCGGAGCGAGGGACAGCGACAGCGACCGCGACCCGCCGGGGCCGCCGCCGCCTGCGGAGGGACGGGCGGCGCTCCGGGCGCGCTGCCTCGGCCCCGCCCGCGCGGGGGAGGGACCCGGGGCTCTCCCGTGCGCCGTGACCTCACGCGGCCGGGAGGCTTTCCAGGCCCTCTCGGACATTTCGGCTCTGCAGGCCTCGCCCGCACCTGCACGGCGGTGTGGGGAGCAGGGGGATGTGAGCGTGTCCTCGGTGCGAAGGGCGCTGCCCGGGGCACAGCCTCGGGAACGAGTTCGGCAGGCGCATGAGAGACATACTTGAGGTGTCAGCAGCCAGGGAATCCCGTATCATTTGAGCATTCCAGCACACAGGTGTCTCGGCCACCACACCATCTCTCCTCTGCCCTTCAACTTTCTGCCAAAAATCCCCCGGAAAATCATCTCACTGTAGCACATGCACTCATTCCGCACTCGCTGGTTATACCCACACTCCTGCCACTGCACTATCGGTCACAGGATGAGGAAAGCCACCACAGCACGACATTAATCACTCCTTTCCCTCTTTGCCAGCTCTTAGTGCTCCATCAATTCTCCTTGATCACACCTTAAGACACCTGCTCCCCTCCCATTTCTTTCATTCATCTCTCAGCCGTGTTTTAATCCCCTTCTTACAAAAGGTCTTCCAAAAAATAACGCCAACATTTTGTTAATTAACTAAGCAAATTCCTAAATAGGCTTCTATAAAGCTAGTCAAATGTTCGTGAAGTAGTGTCACAAATTAAAAAAATCCTGGATTTTGCAACAGTAAAATATGTTCTGTTTAGGGTAATGTTGTTCTCCACTCTAATGAGGTCCTGTGAAGTTTTACCCCTTCATCAGTAAAGAAAAGTCCACCACAAAGGAACCAAGAACTCAACAAATTCCCACCACAGCAGACACTTCGGGCACTGAAACATTTTTAGGATTATTCTGGAACTGTGTGTCCAGTTGTAGCAGATCAGATGGTGGAAGTCCAGACCTACCACAAAGCAAACCCCAGGTGCTCGCTGCTTTGTTCAAGATACTTGAAATTTAATGACCTGGTGTGGTAAAGGCTTGAAATTAAAACATCTGCCACAATTGTTATGTCACAAGGAGCAAACCACATATATGTATTAATGCACATTCCTGTAATCGCATATTTTAGCTCCAAAATTTAGAGGAATTTTCATAAATAGAGAAAAACATCACTCCTGCTTCTAAGCACTTTTTGTACTGAAAGTTACACATATTTTCTTCTAAAATTTATATCGAGAAAGACTGAAAAACATAGAACGATTAAATTATAGCATTAATTAATTATAGCATTAATCTTCAAACCCTTAGAGGCATTTTTCTTTGATATCAAGAACTCAATTTTTTTCAGATCCCATACATTACTAATCAAAGATGTGCTGATTGCATACATTCCTGAAAAAAGGAGAATCAGTCACACTAAAACAATTTCCATTTCTTCTATTTGGTCTCCCAAACTGAGAAGTTAAGCAGAGGTTAGAATGATATGAAGGAGGTCCTACCTAAGGCACAGGTAAGAAGGGGATTAACCTCTTGTTTCCTCTTTTTCCCATACAAATGTTAGAAGATAGGGAAGCAGAGGAGTAGGCCAGCTGGGACTTCAGGAATACTACAGTGCAGGAACCTAAACTGAGCAGGAAAAAAAGCAGGAAACTAATTAAGGGTTAATTACGTGGGATGGGGGGGCAAAAAAAAGCACTGAAATTGATGAGTTATGTGGCACTTGAGTAGTTTTTGTCTATACTTACTTCACTAACTCTGTAGGACAGAGCTTCCTGCAGACTTTGTTGGATGGACTGGGACCGAAGAGGATATAAAAAGCTGTTACAGTTACTAGGACTCATCCTTTACATTTTGTCCACTTGTATCCTCCTCCTTGTTACTCCCAGCAGTGTGGGTCAGACCTCCCTGCTAAAACTCTCTTTCCTTCGGGAACACAGTAAAATGCTCGTGTTTGGAAAAGGGGCTGATTTACACCAAATGAAACCACGAGAATAACAATTCTTATTTATGTTCTAATTCTCATGTTTTATCTTGTGTGGAAGCATCCAAGCCTACCAAGGAACACTTCAAACTCCAGGATTGCATGGAATAGCAGTGTTTTACTCGTATAGGGTAAAAATTCAGGAGGAATGACATGGTTACAGACCACCCTAAAGCTCCTTTCCATGCCCTGTAACTTATCATTACTGCCAAGTGGCAGAGAACCTGGTGGTCTGAGATAAAGAAACTTCCCTGCCCAACCAACAGCAATTCAGATCAACATTAAAAAATAAACCAACACAAGACAGAAACAATTAAGATAAATAATGAAAAAAATACCTGTCTCAAAGTGTTAGCAGCTATCGAGCAGAAATAGTATTTTGAGGATCCAAGGATTCTCACTTTTCTACTGTTTAGAGAGTATTTCCATTAGAGGCATTTGACATTCCAGCAAGAAGAAAAAGCAGCACAACTCCACTCCTTCATATAGTGTTTCCTTTCTGGAGTAATAAAACACAAATCTATCATTGCTAAAAAAATAATTTAAAAACAATCCTGAGTGGTTCCTTGAGTTGTTTAGGGAGTTTTATTGGCCTTGGAGAATAAATTAGAAAACGCTCCACCTGACAATTACTAGATGTGTCCTGCCCTGGCAAGTGTAAAACTGGAATCACAATGGTATCTTAATTAGCTGATACAAGCTTATTTTCTTTACTAGGTTTCTAGGCATGTAGAAAAACATCAAAGCAGCACCAGTGTTTGTTGTGTGAAGCTTTTATCATGTCCTGCAGATTATCTGCTCTCCTCGTGCTACAGTTCTAGTAGAAAGGATTACAGGATGACAGTGGGATGTATTTTGGACACCTGTTAACAAAAAAGAAAAAAACCCCCTTACACCTAAATGTTTTTAGGACTTTTATTGAAAAAATTTAAAACCAAAAAAATTACCAAGGCCAGTTTTACAATAAATTTAAGACATACAGAATGGCTTACCTGCCACACGGAAGAAACCTTACCACAATATTTCTCTCATGCAACTCCTGAATTAAAACCACATTCTCATTTAACATCAAAATGGATTATTTATACTTTCTTAGGATTGAACCTTAAAATATTATTTAAAAAGTCGTTTTTCCAAGGGTTAAAAACAGCAAGATTCCTCCCTTCACAGACCAGCTCCCTACGTCTGACAACTGGCAGAAATAGAGCACTGAGCTCATTTTTCCTTTTTTTGTTATTCTAACCTGAGAAATTTCTTAAATAATGCTTACTGGGCTTTCATATTTGGCAACATGACTTCAGTTACAGAGCAAAGTGCGATTCCTTATTCTTGTCAGAAACCAGTCTTTCACTGCTTGTCCCAAAAGACACTCTCACAACCAGGAGCAGCATTTGTCCCAAAAGACACTCTCACAGCAGGAGTGGTATTAGCCTAAACCTCCTTCTGTGCCCTTTTGGTGAGTTAAACCTTGTTAGTAATACCATTGGGACACTAACCTCAGGATGCAGAGTTCCCATCAGTTGTGTAATTCCCAGTATTGTGCGCTTTGAAAATATTTGCTTTGGCATGTTATACTTTGTAGCATAGTTGATTTTTTTTGTGCTTACTCCTGGCCTTTACAAAATCTGTCTTTTCTCTCTTGCATTTATTCAAGCCTTTTCCCTTGCCACCAGTTATCTCCCTTTCTCATAGCTGCAACAGAAGCAGGACACAAAGCACACAATTACATTTTAAATGTGAGAGCTACAAAAGCTGAACCGCAGACAGTGCTCTGGTAAAGCACTCTTAGTTGATGAATATGCTTGAAAATCCTGTGACTCTTTCACTAGTCAAGACTTCAATTTTAAATTTGTAAACTTACTAATATTTAATTTCAAACCCTCCAAATATTTGGTGTTTAAATGTGCTAGTCACTTCACACTTGCTCCCTGCATATGAAACCGACAGCCTCCAAAGAAATGATGAAAAACCACCTGAAAGAAGCAATTTCACTTCCAGCACATTAGAATCTCTTCTGCATTTTCAGTATATTTGTATGTTACATCATTTGGGTTATTCTTCAGTTTTATCTGAACACACCTGATTTTCAAATGAACCATGATTTCTTTACAGTTACTAGTCCTGTCTACCTGTCTAAAATTCATGAAAATACATAACCTAAGCTCTGTTTGCTCCATACTCTGCTGACTAAAAACCTTCACAACAACCACAGAGATCTAAAGTGCTTGACTGGAAAGGTGCAAAAGTCACACATCCTGAGAAATGGCTGGATTTTTCTGTTTGCTTCCAAGTAATCCTAGTTGTGACTGCACTAAATACTGAAGTGTTTCAGTTTTCAACTTCTCTGCAAATTGGTTTTAAAAGAATGTTATAGGAGATTACCACAAAAAAAGAAAGATGTGGAGAGATACCCACACGGTACATGACTGTAATTTGTTGGCATTTTTGATCCCAAAAGAGAAAACAACAAACTTTGGATTTTCTTAAATGTGTTCAAAACCCAAGTTTCTTTATTTTCCATCCAATTAAAAAAGATAAGTGTTGAAAAATAAGGAGCAAACCTAACTGTTTCAATAACCTTTAGTCTCACGTATCTTTTAAATTATACAGTGCAAGTGTATTTTGCATATCAGCGCTGAGTGGACTTTAGAAAGGACATCTGTTGAAGTATTTCCAACAGGTCTTTATAGCACCATACAATCTGCTGTCAACTGCTTAGAATCAGCCAGTGCTTAGAAAATAAAATGATATTTCTATTTCATCTATCACTCCAGAAAAAGAAAAGAAATATGGAAGCTTATGTTATCCAACTGAACTAATGTAAACAATTAATTACCAGACACTTGATCTTCACTTATTCCAGTTTTGTGAACCTGGTTGATGAATTGCTACATGATCCTTGTGTAATGGCACGGTTTAATTCAGTGGCAGGAAAACTTCACGGACGTATTGAACGAAAATATCTCTCACTTCTCCTTAAATTGTCAAAGTCTCTCTTTGCAAGATGTGGTGCTGAGCCTTCTGCTAAGGCTCATTTCCAATTCATAATTGAAGAGAAGAGCAGTGACAAACACAAGAGTGCTGAGTGCTGGCAAAGCCACGGTACAACACAATAGGAACAGCAAGGCCATGAGGAAGCAAGAGGTAACCGAGGTATCTGGAACAAACCAAAACTACACTAAACACAAGAGAGTAGCTTAGCCCCACAGCACATTTTACATTCCTCCAATACTTGATTGGTCTGTTTTCTACTGATACACGATTCAGAATTTATTCAGAACTGAAGGAACACAGTCTAATTAGACATGAAGTACATGAACTGTTCATGCACTGACAAATGCTGCTGTTGTTTTTTCACAGGTAACGCTGAAGCAGCTGTGTCAGAATGGCACTGGGTTGAAATGAAAGCAATGCTGGTACTTCACCACTTCTGCTAATTGTTACCTACAACAGTCAGTGACCATCTGCTCAACACTACGAGAGGCTTGTTTTCCAAACATGAGTTCCAGTAAGCTGAATTACAAATGAGATCAGTCTGAATCCATTAGAAAGATCACATGGTGTATTTCTGGAGGAAGCGGTCAAACGCGTCGTAAATCGCTTGTCTGGAACAAGAAAAAGAGAATTTGTATAATTTGGGAAAGGGCAGGTATCAGTGGCATCTTTCCATGTATTTACAAATGTACCTACAGCATACCTACCTACCTATCATCACAATTTCAAAACAGTTTTCAATAAAAATGTGGTATCTGGTGGTATTTTCTCCTTCCTTTATTTCTGGGATCTCTCACTGCAATCTACTAATATATTTATATTTCAGGAATAAGTGGGACTATTTTCCAACTTTCATGCAAGAGCAGATGTAGATGGATTAGGAGTTTTCTACTCAAACATATCAGAGATATGCATAGCTTGAAATTTTTGAGCAACTATTGTAAAAGTAAGGCTGAAGTTTTAAATAGCAATAAACTACTGGTTAGCATATATTGACCTGATTCAGTGCTATTCTTCTTTGTTGTTGCTTAGACTTCCTAAGTGGTGTGTAAAGTCTTCCTAATTCCCTGTATTTTAAAACTAACAGCACAACTATTTAACTTTTTGAAAACTAAAGAGCTGCATTCATAAAACTGATTTACATAACTGTCTTCAGAAAAATCAATCCCTAATATTATTAAGGCATGAATAAGTATTACTTATTTACAGTCAAGCTTTCATTTTGATTAAATCTAAAATTTTATTTTAAACTTTTCTGTTCACCTTACCTGAAGAGTCCTTGTTTGAAGAGGTAGGCACTGACATGACCTCCATCCAGATACCTGATTTCACACCCTGGCCAGATCTCTTGGAGGCTGCGCACGCCGGTGCGAGGAATGTACGCATCCTCCTTGGCTTGCACTACTATGATTAAACTTGGGTCAACTGGAACTAAAGGAAAACAAAGCAATACTGAGTTCATCTGTGGTAAGAAATAGAAACACAACTGCTGAGATTTCTGTTGTCAAAATGCTGTTTTCACAAAAAATTAAATTAGCTGAAGCTTTAATAAAATTACATGTTCTAAAGTCTCCAGCAGAATTTATTTGGTTTTGATGTTACAGTAGTGAGGCCATCAGTGGAAAAACAAACTAACCCTTACCCTTCCCACCCCTAGAGCAGAAATTCCTCAAAGACTTGTGAAGTTCACAGGAGAATTCTCTTTCCTCTTATCAACAAAACTCTATAGCATTCATGGTTATGTATAGCAGCATCTCAGTTCTTTGAGATCCCTTCTTATTGGCAAAAGGAACAGAGTAGAAGTTTCATATTTTTTCCCCCTTAAGGAGGATAAAAGTCAACTTTTCAGACAAGAGGTCAGAAAGCACAGCCTATGTTCACTTTCTTTTCTGTTTCCTACATGGTTTGCTTGCAACATAAAAATCCCAACATATTGTTATACATATTTATTACTCATAAACAGAACTGCACCAATCAGATTAGTAGCAGGAATAACACCAATATGATGTTGAGAAAAGTAACACCAAAATTATGCTGAACACAGAACATTTCTCCCTTCAAAAACAAAATATGTGAAACATTTGAAGAGTGACCAGCCAAGATGTCTGGCAGTGGGGTGTCACAAATGAAACCTTTCCTTCTTTCATACTAAATCATATATACAGAACATGCAATGCTAAGATAAATTCAAGTCTTCCATTCAATTTTTCATGAAATCTGAGCATTAGGCAGATTTTCTGAAGCTCCTCCCTAGCCTCACTCCAAGGATACCCTGGCAGGGGATACAAAGTCTCCCAGAGGATGATAAGACCTGGGAGACTTGACAAAATGGTCTCCATCACTTTGACAAGTGCATCAGTTTAAGTTCCAAGAAAGGTCAGTGTTTAGCTAAGTGATAACTGGATAAGTCTAGATGAACAAGAAAGTCTGTACATAGAATAAAACTTAAGAGTGCTTTTTCTGCCTACTGAAATAACTTTAAAAGCTTTAAGGAAAACACTTCACTGGTATTTGTCACAAAACATCTCTGGCTAGCAGTGAAAGAATCTATACTAGTGTAGATTCCTTTTATTTCTTTTTAGTGTTTATTTAAATTTAAACGCTTGTACCAATGGAGTACTAAATGACAGAAATAAGAAATGAGTGGCACAGGGGCTCAGCACCAAGAAAGCTCTGACACTAAAAGACAACTCTGTCTGAAGTCAAAGCACATTGGAGATGCCTTCAGCAGGTTCATGCACAGCCAAACCATGAACTGCCACAATAGGAATTAGAGCCCCCACTCCAGCAGAACCTTTTAAGGCGGCTCTAGGAAGCAATCACTTGTTTGCATTGCTGCAAAGGGTTTGTCCTGAACGCCAAGGAATGTTGGACTACAGCTCCCCCTATATGCTATGCCTGTTCTGGGAAACAGGATTCACCAGCCTGCACCAGCCAAGAAGGACCTCCAAAATGTTTTTACTGGCAATATAATTCAAGTTTGGTGCTCAGCTATGCAGGTTACTTTCTATCTGAAGTCAGTACGAGCTTTCTGCTTGAAAATCTTATTAGCAGATTAATTAAGATTAATTAGACCTCGATATTACATCACACAGGTGCTTTCTTCCTTTAGATAATACAAATTTGCACTAGCTCATATCTGAAAAAAGCCACAGCAAGGCACAAGAGAAAAATGAGCAAAGATGCCAAGAGGCAAATTTTTAATTAACTTTGTCATTAGTTGGCCATTGAGAAGCAATAGAAAAACAACTAGGAAATGGAGGAGTAAATATACACTACAGAATAATGCTCACAATATTTCCATATTTCAGCAAAAGTTCCAGCTAGTTTACACCTGGAGAATCAAGAAAACACCTTTCCCTCCACTGTATTTTATTCAGTTTTCCAAAGTGCACACGGAAACAAAAAGATACATACCTGGGAAGTTAGCTACGTGGGTACATTCATCCATTACTCCCTTCATGAACATTAAAGATTCTCTCTGTAAAGTTTCACTCCTCCTTGCATTTATCCTGTGTCCTTGTGGGCTGGTTAAGTTTTTATTGCTACTGCTACTGGTGGAAAAGGTTTGATTTATGCACTGCATTTTAGGAGCATCTTGCATTAAGAGTCTTTCTGAAGAGGCACTTAGAGCACTTCTATTTGTGGCAAAGCTGTGAACAGATTCCTTAGGTACAGAGTCGTTCAAGGACTCAAAGCTGAATATTCTGGAAGTCATGTCCATGTCTGCCAGACTGTCCACACTGTCAGGGAAGTTCTTCACAAAGTCTTGGCCCATCTTGAAAGAATCCGTCTAAACAAGGACAACAATTAAGGGTTGAACTCATAATTAAAAAAAAAAATACACTACCAGCACTGCTCACTTTTCTTTTCAGCTTGCAGGGCATTCAATTAAATCCTGATCATCATAACCTCTTGATAATTTCTACATTTCTGTCAGTTTAAAAAAATGCAGAAGGCACTCATATATACAGAAGTCTGTGATATAAACAATTGTTTTTCTTTCTATATTAAACTCTGAATATGTAATTACAGTCATTTAAGCTCAAATTGCCTAATTATAATAATAATAAGAGAAAAATGAACATATGTGGTGAGGTCTAATGTTATGTTTAGGACTGAAAAATTGACAGTGTCTAGATACTAGGGAGACACCAACTAAACATCTTGAAAAATGTTTCTTCTTTTCATTTTGTCTTCTCCATCAGTATTGATGGAGTGTATTTGACTTAAAAATGGCAAGTGCCAAAGTAACAACTATCTGTGCCCTAGTTTCTCTTCTCCTGCTGTTAGAAAAAGAACTGTCACAAAGGAAAGAATTTTAGGGGGAAAAAAAGGCATTTATCAGAATTTTGATTAAATGTATTTCATGTTTACATAAAGATTACACTAAGTGTGATCAAAGGAAAAACTTCTAGTAAGGGCTACACTTTAAACGTGTTCTACAACTAAAATATTAGTTTTGTTTCTCAGGTTTTTCCTTCAAAGACTAAATTTATCAAAACATAAAGAAACAACATCAGTATGTTCTAGCTAAGAATTGTCTACTTTAAGTGGAAGTAAAAAGAAGTTGCATTATTTGGTAGATTTGCACATGTAAATATTAGCAGATAGGTAAAATAAACCATACTTACTCCACAATATTCAAGCATTTGAATGATTTCTTCTTCATACACAGTTTCTGTAAAATACTGCTTCTCCAGCTCTCTCCAGTTCACTGCCTTACTCAGCACACCCTGAGATGATAAACAAAAGCATTCAGTACACAAGTAAAACCCCGTTATTTTAGTCTAAAATAATGATAAACACAGAAATTGACCTGCTCCTCTCCTGATTTTTCAGTGGAATTCTGTTCCCAGACAGCCCTCAGAACTATTGCAATCAAAGCACAAGCACATATTAAAACACAGGACATGGAATCCCATCTCCCTCTTGGCCAGCCCAAATCTTTTAAGTACATTTCTGATTGTAATCTAGTACATTAACAAAAAATGTATTTTGGAATGTGTTAATTACCGTAGTGAAGACTGCAGAGGCTGTTGACCAGGAAAGACATGGAATCAATGGCAATGGTTTAGGCCAGTTTGTCACTGCCAGTGAAGCCATCTAGAATCAAAGACACTCATTACACAAAAAGAACTCTCTCTCATCCTCAGTTTCTTTGTTTACAGGGTATTTATGAAACATGTGGTGCCAAAGAGTTAAGGACTGTGGCAGCTGAATATACTTTCACCTACTTAGAAGTTACTATGTAGTCTCCAGTGATTTTTTAAAAAATAAACATTGCTCTGGAAAGGACTCACCTCAAGGCTGAATGGGATTTGGTTATAAGAATTCCCAATGGAATATTTACTAAATATTCCATTAATTACAATATAAAATTATATTTATAATGCATTAATTATCATTATAATTACAAAAAAACTATTACAAGCTATTAGTTGTTTAAAATCATAAAAAACTTATATAAAGCTTTCCATCAAGCTCTTGCAAGTTTATTTCAAGGCAAAACAGAGGCAATCTATGAGAAGGACTATTTAAAATTCTGTACTTTGAAAATTTGTATACAGGAAACAAAATTTGAAGGAGAAGTAATTCAACATGTTAAGCACATTCTTCTTCTGTCCTTTAAGTTTGCATTATTACTTTTGCATCACTTCTCAGAACATATTTTTGTGACTATTCTGTTTATTCTAGAGAAAGCCAGAACAAGTTCAGTGTACAGAAGTTTCCTATACATGTTCTTGACAAGTTTTATTTTAGTAACATGAAACACCTTGTGTCTGTTCTACATGTTCTAATTAGTGGATTTATGCAACTGAACTGTAACTGTATTCTAATTATTTTTGTTAATAAAAAGTTTCAAGAACACCACACATCTATGTTCTGATTCTCTCCAGCAGTAGAAGACTCTCCCCTTTTGTAGAACTGACTCAATGCTTTCAACCTTCCATTGTAAAACACACTCTATAGAGGATCAACATCAAATATCACTTATTTCACAGAGGTTTCTAATTCAGCAGTGAGATGTTAAGGTAAAACAAAGGTCCTCTGTACATTTATGACATTTACAGTTATAAAACTGTGCTTTAGGGGAATATTTTCCTTTCGGGAAGCACCATTACCAACATTATTTACAGAGTTCCTAACAAATAAAGGTAGGTTGTTTTAATAAGCTTTGCACCTGTGTCTCACAGAGCTGTGACAATCTGCAGAGGCACAAGCAGTAACATTTTAACTGTGTATTAGTCTTTCAAGCACCTCAGTGATACACTGCTGGTTTAGTTTAAGTATGCACAGTGTCGCACAGAAAATGTCATCCACCTCACCACATAAATCTCTGATCAGTACCCATGATCACTGACACCAAAAGTCACCTCAATTACAACATGCCACAAAGAGGGGTTTTTTTTCACACAATGCATTAAAACACAAAGGTTTAAGCAAGCAGAAAGGAGGAAAAGAGGGAGAATTAGCAATCGATCAGTGCAGACTTTCTTTCAGCAAACATTTCTGCCCCCCACCCTTGTGGAAAAGAAAACAATTATGTGAGAAGTTTATATTCTTATTAAGCCTGCTGGGAGATGGCTGACAAAGGGCTCTATGATTTGTCAGTACATATTAAGGATTATACTAATTCAGCACCACAGAACATGAGAATTGCCAACAATTTGTTTCTCATGACTCTAAGTGTTTATTTTAAAGCACTTCTGAGATCAACACTGTAAAACAAATTATGTCCGTATGCTACATGATCAAATGAGAAGTTAAAACAAAAATAACTGAACAGGAGATATAAAAGCTTACATGTCCTCCCATGGATATTCCAGTCATCCCTAGTGGTCCATAGCCTTCTCTCTCTAGCCAGTGCAAAAGAGCTGCCGATTCTAGAATTAGAGCTCCTCCCATCACAAACAGGTCCGAGACATTTTTTAAACATGACCGTCTTTTCTCCCCAGAAAAGGAAAATAGAGGGTTTATTTTCTAAGATTAGACTCTGACAGTTCTTATCATTCTATACATACTTTTATACACAGCTTCATCACAATCCCTGAGAATTTTGGATCTGAACTCCTGTTGGTTCAACAAGAGGAAAAAGCAAGCCCAGATTTTCTGGCACTTTTAATTTTTCATCCAAATGAAGACTAAAAAAAGACACCTGCCTATGCTTTTAATGTAGTATCACTGACAGCTTGGTCTTTTGGAAACAATTACCAACATTAGCATCTCATTAGCAGCAATATTCTGTCCTGGGAAGTTGTAACAGATATTTTAGAAATAGAATCAAAGTGATACAGTCCTAGGCATACACTGTCCCATTTGCAGAAACAAGGTTTGTTGGTTTTTTTCTTATTTACCTGTTTTACACCATTGAAAAATTGCACACAACATTTGAAGAGCAATGTCAGCTTTGGAAGCACTTATCAGTGTCACTGTAAGACTGAAACTGTAAAGTGGGAAGTTTGTCACAATATTGAGAAATTCAGGCAGTGTACTGCAAAGCACTAAAACACAGAAGACACACACAAAAAAGTAGAAATCTATTTGGCTGAACCATCAGAGGGGCCTAAAAATAATAGACCTCTAACTTGGGGAGTGGGACTGAGTATTTTCAGTACCACAGCCAGGTTACAAAGGGCTCCTGGCCTCTCCTGCCAGCATGCCACTGTCACATTTGCAACACTCTGAAGCACAAGGACAAAGCTCACTGTGAAGTGACACAGAAATGAGCATAGCTGCAGAGCAGCATTTCCAGCCTAATGCAATTCTTTCCTAGAGCTTCGTGAGATCCCTCAGCCCTCTGCAGCTGCTGTATTTATTGAACACTGTTACACTGGTGCTGTGTAACCCTGTATTGGAGAGTGACAAGCATTTGTTGGGGTTTTACACTGAGCACCTCCCACTCTTGAAACAATCCTGACACACCGGACAACTGAGAACAGAGTTATTTAATTTATTCTTCTGCATCACATCACCCATAACTGGAAATTAATCTTCCAATGGATGTATTCCAGCACACACTTTCTCCTGTCACTTTCCTATAATCTTACAAAAACACCTTCTCTGTGTCTTCTAGTCAATGTCCCAGTTAGGATTAAAAAGGATTAAAACACCAACTCATATTAGGACTTTCAGAAATATTGGAAGACTAAAAGCTTTGCCTCAGACACATATCCTGTTGAATACAGATAATACATCTGTGGTTTGGAAAACGTAAAAAGTGAAAAACCAAGACTGTCTAATCAGACTTCCAAACTCCAATTTAAGAAATTGACTGAAGAAACAAATCCTGTAAAATACTGAATATTGCATAGCATCCTGACTAACAACCAATCAACACTAGATTTATTCATATGCCTGAAAATTCTTAGAAGATCTCGGAAAAGCAAAATCCTACCAATTATAATGGAAATGTGCTATCTGAGCAAAGATTATCAGAACTGACTGAAATACAACAGCAGCACTGGTGCATGCAGTTGTGAGTCAGGAAAATAAAAAGGTCCTGGCTCGCACTCACACAACATGTTTGCATCTCACTCTGTACTGCAAGTTCACCGTGTGCAAACTTTCTTGATCCCTGAGATCTCCTAACACAACATCCAAAGCAGTTTAGTAAAGAGCAGACAGTTTCACATTGGCGGGTTACAAGTGGTTTTTGAAACTTTTTTTTCTTAACAAGTTATCAAAATCAAAGTTTAGACAACTTTTGGCTTGAAAGAGAAAAAAAGAAAAGTAGTATTTTATAAACACAGTATCCATAAATGTAACAGGAATACTTACAATTGATCCTTAGGTTTTCTACAGCCATGTAAAAGACTCCAGTTAAAGAAAGTCAAAAAGGTTTTATCAAAACTGGTCATCAAAAATAAAGATAAAATAAATAATATCCATAAATAGCATGAATTAATTGAAATTTGGAATTTAAACTGCCAGTGTTCAACTGTCACTAAATTAAATTTAATCTATTTCAATGATGCAGTTTGCAACATCTTACTGTTGTCAGATATATGGGCAGGAAAAAAGTGTAACTCAATATCCTATTCAATGAAACAGGATGATATTATTATACAAGATGACAGAACAAAACTTAACTGTTTTTTAAAAACCCGCCCAAATCCGAAGTGGTAACAGCAATTTTCTCAGAAGTTACCTGGGTATCATACAATTGTGTTTCACATAATGGTCATACTTTCTTTACTTTTACACACTGGGTATAAAAAAGCTGGTATTTTATGAGCGTGGTAACTCTTCTAGCTTCCAGAGAGGACATAAGGAATAACTATTTTGTTCTCCACAAAAGGATATAGTAAGGATTTTCTAGCAACAGGGAAGCCATACAGGCTTCTTTAATCATTGGCCGTGCCATTAATGTGCGTCTCCTCCAGAAGTGCTAAAGATAAGATGTACAAACAACACAGGTCAGACAAAATTTGATGGTTGAATTTCTCAGTAACAATCAATTTTACATTTGACACACTCACATGGTCTCCAGTGCCTGCTAAATGAATGCACACTGGTCTGTGCTTGCCATTCCATCTTCTGGGTATGATGAACTGAAATCTGTGAGAAATGAACACTTATTTTAGCAGAGTAAGAATATCTATTAGCAAGCTGCATCAAGAGAAATTAATTAAAAAAACAAAACCAAAACAACAGAAGTATTTGTGACCCATGCAGGCAGACTGCCAGCAACTCAGGAGCATCATTTTTCATGAACACATTCAGCAAACAAAGGAATCTGAAAGTAGGACAGAAGAAAGGCCAAGCAAGAAAAGGAGCCAAGATGAAACATCATGTTCCTAAAAAAGACTACTACCTCATCATCACAATTTAAACTTTGCAGAGTGGAGAAATGCAACTTCAGATAAAGAGCAGCCTAAACAACTATGTCCAGCTCTCCTAGGCATCATTGCTATTTTTCTCCTGAAGGCATAACAGTCGAAATTGAAGATTAAGATGAGCAATAAATTAAAAAAAAAAAAAAAAAAAAACCCAACATACAAACCATGAAATTATTCTACATACACATCATCAGTAAAATAATGTCTCCTGCTGCTACTTACTTACAGTCTAAACTCCTGAAAAAAAAAAAATCCCTTCTGAGCCATCACTATTCTCCCCACAAGATGGAGCACTGTTACCTACAAGAGCTCTACACTTCAGCAAATACATTCATACCATCTTGAGGGAAATTCGTACAGTTTTTCGAAACTGTCACAATACTGCCCAAAATAACAACTATGGTAACTTGGCTACAAAGCACAAGAGAACACAGAAGAGGAAACAACGAGCATATTGTATTTTCCAGTAAGGCACTAACTAGTTTGATAATGTTAACAGACAGCTTTCTCTAACCAGTAGAGGTGGAACAGAACTGATTCCTTGACTATCAACCTTTTCCTCACACTCCTTAACGTTACATGCTTAAGCACACATATAAAAACACCAACCAGTATTACTGACAAAATTTACAATGTCAGCATCAACTTGAGCTGACAAACTTTTATGTTTATGTTATTAAACAAACAAAGTCTGGGGAAAAAAAATCATCACGACAGTTCAGCTCAAAACAAAAGGCAAACAGAAATTATGCTCCCTTTGCAAACCCACTCCTAATCTGCAAAGAAGTGTCAGTGTGAAACCAGCATCGTTAGGGAGCCTCCAGCTTTCTGTGAGAATGCTTTTCTTTTTCTTTTTTATTTTTTTGTTTGTTTGTCAAGGAAGAAAGGAACCAGTTCTCTGGCTACAATAAAATAGGCTTGCTACTTTATCACTCATACAAAATTTTTGTATTCAATGGAAATGGAAAGCTAGAACAGCTCCTTCAAATGCAACATAATATGCTTTGATATAAACAGCTTCTCCTGCTACATATAAAATAACAACCACTGTTCTTCATTTCCAACCAAACCAGTAACTCAAAAAACCCAGGGAATTCCACAGCTTTGTGCAATATGATTTCTATGCAAAAACAAAACAAAACAAAAAACAAGAAACAAAAAAAAAAACCAAACCAAAAAAGTACTACTTTGCTAATGGATTTTTTTTAACACATAGATTGAACTATCACATGAATAAGACTTTACAGATTGTTTGCATTACAATCAATTGGCTGTACAATAAAACTACTTACAGATCATTATTTCTCTGCAGCACTAATTTCAGAAATACCTCTTGGTTTCTCTTACCTTGCTACAAGAGATTCCACTGGCAGGATACCTGGGACACAATGAGCCAAGGGGGAAATGAAGTGCCCCTCAAGGATTTTACAGTCTGATTGCCCCTCAACCTGCAGAAAGAGCAACAAATATTATGTCAGTCTTCAACTTGTTCTGAAAGCAAATCTCTTAAAGTAGAATTTGTTATGGGATAAAAAACTTGCTTAAAAAAACCCAAAGCTGAGGCCCACTCCTAAAATTAGGGAATAGGGATACATGTTATCAACAGAGTCAAAACACTTTTTTTCAACTTTGCTTTTATTAAATAACCTTTCACAGGAATCAAACAAAGGTGTAATGCTGTCCCATTTTAAATACACTCAATAACACAGACTAAGCTTTGAACACTGAGTTTTAATATTTGACATCCCAACTATTGTACTACTGGGAAACAAAAAGAAAAAACATTATGTGTACAGGCACTGCTTTAGTCTCTATTTCCTTCCATTCTCTTCTGGTAGCCTATGAAAGTAGCCTGGTGTTAAATACCAAGTTATTTCACATTTATATATCCTTAGGAAAATAAATGTAGCTAAATCACATAATCTCTTGCTTTTAAGTACCTTGTCAATGAACACTGGGTAATCTTTTGAAACCAGGGTCTGGCATTTTTCCCTGTTCCCAATAATCTTTCTGAATTCAAATATTCTGTTGAAAGGAAACAAGTAGAGAAGATTCAACTTTTTATCTAAAAAAAAGAAGAGACATATTTATATAACATTTCAGGAGCTAAAGGAAGCCACAAACAAATAAAATTCATGAAGCCAGCTTTGCATTTACAGATTAATCAGGCCATTGGGTAGCTAGCTACCATAGGATGCTTTTAATTTAAACAAAAAGTCTCAGGTACCTTGCTGGGGAATAGAAAGCTAAGGGGCAAATCTGGTTGCTTTTTTCTGCTACTTAAATGGGCTGCAGAGGCAGACAGACTAAATGAAACTCAACACTTCTCAGAGATGTACAGTGAGAGGAACAAGATTACTGAGGACATGAACACTGAAGAGGGATGATCGTGTGCTGCAGTGTAAGAAATCCCTCCTGGAGCAAAGTGAAAGATTGCTTTCACAGTTAAGCACATGAAAAAACAGCCCAGGGAAACTATAAATTATCTTCATCCTCAAGGGATGAAGTGTCTTTCAAGTGAATTAAGTGCCAAGTGACTTGAAGAAACAAGAAGTCAGCTTTGTTTTGAACAGGGATTTTGACTTGATGCCCTCCAACTGGCCCTTTCAACCTTTAATACTCTGTGACTTGCTCATTATTACACATTTTACCTGACAAGCTAGAACAGTTTTGAGGGGAAAGTACAGAAAAATGACCTGTTCACCTCCCCAAAACCACAGAATAGAAAGAAAATCCAGTTTATCAGCACACAAAAAACAGCTCTGCTTTACAACCTTTGCTTTTCTCCTATAGAAACTGCATTAAGTATTTCTGAGAAAGTAAAGATGTGAGATGTGAGTGTGGAGGGCAAGGAAAACAAAAAGATGTTTTGTTTGACTATAAATCTTTTTAAAATACTGCATTTATGCCTTCTTTCTATAGTTATGTAGATACTGAAGGCTAAATCTTGCCTCTAATGAGAAATTTCAACCCTTGCTAATGAGTTGAGGACCAAGAATTAGGATATTAACATTCATCACATCAAGCGTATGCACACAAAATTTCAGATTACACAGAGTAATCTGTCATTCCATCTCAGATAATGCCTGAAGTGAAAAGAATTTAGTACATAACTTAAGAAAGGAGCTTCACAGTGATGAGTTAAACAAAAATAAAACCCCTCCTCCTACAAGCCAGTGTGAGGAGGCAGGAGGAGGTAGCATTCTTCCTTCTTCATCCAGGTGCAGCCAGCTCATTTTCATCCCAGTCAGGGGCAACACAAAGAACAAAACTTTCTTCCCCTTTGCAGACCAGCAAATTTGCCTCCTGCTTCCCCCACCACTTTGGAGCTGGTGGGAGAGGGCTTTTCCCTGGAATGAAGAAGGAGGAACTGTAGCTGCCACCACTGTTATCACCAGCAAAACTCCCTTTTTGCCCTTTGGTCTGGGTGTGATCACCCTCCAGAGCCCAGCCAAGCCTTGCACTGGGGAGCAGCAGCAGCAGCAGTCAGAGCTCCCTGTACAGAGACACCACTTGGGACTCAAGGGAGATGGAGATGGGGCACTGAAACTTCACTGTGTCTCACCAAGAACCCAAAGGTCTTTTAAAGAGAGAGGTTTGATAACATTAAAATATCCCAAACGGAGAAGAATACAGAAATGCTGCAATCAAAACAAACCCTACTGTTTTTGGTTATTCCAACCAAAGCCAAAATTCTCATTTTGCAGGAAAGTCTGCTACTTAAGAGAAAAAAAATCAACTGAAGACAGACACACAAAGCAATCAAAGTGCCATTTCCAGATCAGATCTTTCATGTGGCCTTAAAAAAAATAACAAACTCCCATAAAACTCCACTGCTATCCAGTGCACAAAATTTTATTTCAGTAGCTTTCAAAATTTTCTTTATTGATTTTCATAGACATAAGAGTGAGCTTATTAAATGCAGGTTTATCATTTCCTATTTAAATACTGCACAATGCAGAATATATATATTGCCACTTCATTTTTATGCTTAAGAAATAAAAGTGCTCAAATTCCAGGTGTTAATCTCAATAGTTATTAATAAAAATAATCAAATGTTTAAAAATTAAGAGGTACTTTCATTTTTTTCTTGTTTTCAAGACATCTAAAAAGAAAGAGTTTACTACTTTGGGCTGTGAGAGAAACTTCAGAGTAAATCTTACACTTTTAAATTAATTATGAAGTGGTAGAAAGATAGCAAGAGCCACTTAAATGTTAAACAGAAACAAATCTTCTGCAGAAATCCATCAAGTTTTGTTTTTAGAAAACACTTCCAGAGATGCTGTTTGAAGCATGACATTAGATAAACATAAGTAAAAATTTAGTTGGGCACACAGACATTCTCTCAAGAAGAGCCTCTTTAAACAGAAAAAAAATTGCAAATCCTATTAAGACTTTTTTTAAATCCAGTTACTCCCTTGGTATAGAAACACATTATTTCTTGAACACAACCAACTTAAACACTTCTGGTATTTTAAATACAGGATAGCAAGTACTGTTGCTACTTCAAGGGTTTTTTTTGGGGGTTTTTGGGGTTTTTTTAATGTAACATATTGTTTATGCTGTTACTTTCTAACAAGTCACCTTTTCAGATCCTCTGGCTTTCCCCATCCTCTGATGAAAAGTTTAGTGAGGAGAAGCTTTCGGTACAAGACATCTAATTTACTTACACCCATTAGCAGCACACTGTCATCTAGGGAAAAAGCAGAGGTGAAAACAAGGCAGTTAAAGTCTACAGGAGTGGCAAATTCATTGATTCCAATACAAAGTGGTTTCTTATTCTGGTTTCTGCATTAAGGAAGAGCCATCTAATATATTCCAAGAAAGTTACTGCTATTCAGGTCAACTCTTTTCATTTGAAACAAAATACAAAGGCAGTAGATACAACATGTTAGAATGAAAATTTTAAATGCTAATTTAATGCTAATTTTTATTACTAATTAAAACCAGATATTTATTTCACCACTGATGACAAGCCAGCTGAAGAAGCACATCAGGATTACATCAAAACTGCATCTTCAACCAGTCCTAACTGCACTGTACTTGAACAGATTAAACCAAGAATAGCACTGATCTCTCTCCTCTCAATAGAACTATGATGGCAAAACTCTTCAGTCAATGTGGGCTGCCATAAACACATCTCAGAATGGAAACTTGAAACAATGTCTGGGTTTAAACCACTAGAAGATCTCATCTCTTCATCTTCTTAATGGAGAGAAGGAGAGAGAGAAGGAGGGGAAGAATGTCATTCCAGTCACTGCTGTAGAGAAATTATTTTTGTAATCTTGCCTTCATTGGTGTGTTAGACATGTATCCTAATCCTTATCTAATCAGCTTCTTTCCAATTTGCTATTTCTTACAGTTTTCAAAGTGATGCTCCTCCCACTCCTTTCTGGGAAGAAATCACACCCTCAAAATCCTTGCTAGGATCATTTCTCTTTCAACAAACACACCAGCTCAAATAGAGCTAAATCTAAGAAGATTTTAGGGCAAGCTGAGAATTATTTTCAAAGCAATACTTACTGAAGTGAACGGGAGCCACTGCTGAGCTCTTCCAACGGGGAAGAAAAACAACCAAACACTGCTAAAAAGGAGAATTTAAATCTGGTTTCTTGGTCAGCAGGATACAGGTTACTCAATTAAAAATAAAATCCAGGATCTGTGTACACCTAAGAAAACAACATATTTAATAATCAAACAGTTGATTAGTGAGTTCACTTCAGGCATTTTCTAGTATTTCCAGATCCCACTACGCTAAATGTACTCAATAATCTTGTCGCACTCCAAAATAGTGCAATTTAATTCATGAGGTCTTTGAAATTTTATTTTCATCCAAAAGCACTTATTCTGCCACACTCCAATGTGGTCATTTTTAAAAATAAACTTGTTTGATTATTACAAGTAAAAATTGTGGTCAGAGTAACAAAAACATTCCTCTGCACTTCTAGAAAGCCAGTATCTAAGAATCAGTGTAAAGAAAAAAAGCAGAACTTGTTAACAGCTAGAATAAATTACTATCAAAACAGAAATTACAGGCACTTGAATTTTAGACTAAGCATGCTAGAAAGCCACAATGGCTCCAGGATGGTTCAATCACTACAGGGTAAAAATAAATACATGAAATGAGAGAAAACCATGGTGGGGACGCTTTGTTTTAAAAGCATGTAGATTTTTCTTTGAATCCAAAGCCTGGCCTGACAAGCTCTCTGCTGCACCAAGGGAGTGCCAAAACAACTTTCTAGGCAAGCACATTATATCTGAATGTAATATTGATTGAGGCAAAAGCATTGTCTCTTCTGCTTCATTGATGGAATGGAGACTCTGAAGTAACTTGGGATATTTCAATTAATCAGAATCAAGATAAAAGCACTACTGGAAAGAGCACAGGAGACACTAAAACAAATTTTAAAATATATTCCTAGTATGTGAAGTATGCTGCATAGAACTTCTCAGAAATATCATTGAGATAAAAAATTTGGGAGGATGGCCCCTACTGTAGCTCTCTAAGAAAAGGGCAGGACACGTTTCAGTCCCTGCCCACATGTGTCTACATGGCAAGACAATTACAAACACTTTTACTGCCAGGAAAGGCAAATCCAGCTGCTGAAGGAGGCTGAAGTTCTATAATTCCACATTAGCTGGAGGATTCCAGCAGTGAGGATTTGAAATGGATAGAAGATGTTTCAGAATGAAACTCGGTTTCCTCCACTTGGCAGCACACATGGCACATGCCGATCCCACAGTGAGGCAGGTCAGCTGGAAACAGTGACCTGACAACGATGCTGTGGAGCTGCGTGGCCCGAGAGACAGGATCTGCGTTATGAATCCTGGATGAATATATTGCCAACACAGAAAGCTTTACATAACGTGTTCTCTGAATGGAAACTGCAGCAGATACAAAAGCACGCTAAGGAGAAACACAGAAACAGACACGTAAATTCATCCAAAATCCAACACGTAAAAGGTCAGCTATTGCTTTTTAACCACGCAAACAGCTTCGGCTACAAGAAAACCACCCCTGGGAAGCACACGAGGACTTCACTCAAGGCCCACAGTGTAATTTCCATTCTATACATGGATGTGAAAATCTCCCCCCCAGCAGCCAACCCGAAAAAAACACGGAGGTTCTGTTTTAGAAGGCGGGGCTGTCAACTTCCCTACCCTCCCTCTCTATTTAAAAAAACCTCTCTCACAATTAACGCCAGGTCCTTTCCTGATAGAAAATCAAAGAAATCCCAGAGAAGTCACGGCGAGGCAGACACAAGCCCCACAACAACTCCACAAAACGGGATGGACACGCAGGAGCCGGAGGATAACAACGGGGCCTAAAGCAGGGCTGCCAGCAGCTCCCCTCAGGCTTGAACCGAGCCCTCGAAGCGGGGGCAGGTGGGACCCCCGATCCCAAATCCCCGATCCCAAATCTCTGCCATCCCCGATCCCAAATCTCTGCCATCCCCGATCCCAAACCTCTGCCATCCCCGACCCAAACCCGCCCGGGCGGGAGCCGGCGCTGCCTCAGTGCCCGCGGGAAGGGGCGGCGGGAGGCAGGACACGGCCCCGCCGCTCCCCGAGCCCGCCCCGGGGCCGGGCAGTGCCGTGAGGGGGAGCCGTGCCGTGAGGGGGAGCCGTGCCGTGAGGGGGAGCCGTGCCGTGAGGGGGAGCCGCTCCACCACCGCCACCGCCACCCCCGGCCCGGCCCACGAAGGTCACCCGCTGCTCACCCGAAGCGCTGCCGGTGTTGAGGCACTACATGGAAGGGTGGGAGCGGGAAGCGGAGGAAGAAGAAGAGGAGGAGGAGGAGGAGGTGAGAGCGGAGGGCGGGACGGGACACGACGGGACGGGACGGACGGGACGCGCCTCACGCGCGCGGGGCTGGCGAGCGCGCGTGCGCGCGCGGGGGGCGCTGAGGCGCGGGAGGCGCGCGCGCGCGCGGGAGGCGGCCGGCCCCGCCCCTCTCCGCTCCGCCCCGCCCCCCGCGCGCCCCCGCCCCGCCTTTGCCCCGCCCCCCCCGCGCGCTCTGGCGCCCCCTGGCGGCCCGCGTGAGGCGGGCGCGGGCGGGGCCCGGCGCTGCGGGGCCATGGCGGCAGCGGGCTCCGCTCCGGAGCTTCGTCCTGAAGGGCAGGAACCCCTGCTGGGGTCCGCAGGGGCCGCGGCGGGTGAGGACGAGGAGGAGGAGAGCAGGTAGGGGCTGGTTCCGCTGTGAGGCGGCGCCAGGAGGTGACCCGTAGGTGGCGGGTCCTTCCCCGCCCCTCAGGCTGGCTGAGGGCGCTGCCCGGCCGGGAGCCCGGCCCGAGTCGCTCCGGAGCTCGGAGCCCGTGTCCCGGAGCGCCCCGGGCCCGGCAGGCTCCCTCTGTAGGAAAACACAAACCCACCGGCTTGGGAAGTTCCTAAAAAATGCCTGACAGCGTTAATGTGGGGCAGAACTCAGGGTGTTTAATCGCAGCCTTCATGTGCGGGCAGCTGTTCGTAGCTTGAGGGTTTTTTTCCCCCTTGTGACAGCAAAACAGGTGTCTTCAACTTAAAATCGCATACCTGAGTCTAGGTATGACTTACATAAACAGTCTTTATAAACTGTTCAGGCGTCTGTATGTCTATAACCTGAGTCTGTGTCATCTGAATAGAGATTGCCTTGTAACTTAGTTTGTAACTTCTATTTTGATTTGTCAGTCCTTGCAATATACAGCAGTATCTTTTATACACAACTTTTATGTTGTATATTGTTATTTTCTCATCATAAAAACAGATTGGCTTTAGCTTTTTGTCAAATCAAGAGCTGTTCAGATTTGTGGTTCTTTCAAGGTTACAACTGTGAGGAAATGTCTGGGGTTTTTGGTTTGACACCCACTTTTTAAAGCTTATATATAATCTGTGGTGCTCCAAAGTGCCTATACAAAGAGTTTGCAGAATTGAAGACCCCCTTGGATCAAGATTTCTCCATGTAATGTTTGGTGTGTGACAGCATTTCTGTTATTTTGTTTGATTTGTCAGTCTAGTATTTTTTCCAGAAAAAAATTAATTCTTTATAGTCTTTGCTGAGCGGAAATCCACTCCTGCTTAACAAGTTACACAATTGTATTGAGAGACTGGTGAAAAAATGTTCTCAGTGTCATGTGGGAGCAACTAGAAGAGGATCTGATAATGATTTCTTTCTCTCTCTTGGTTTTTGTTTTAAAAGCAGGGATGTTGTGGAAACACAGGAACATTATAAGAGCAGGTGGCGATCCATCTGGATCATGTACCTGACAATGTTTCTCAGCAGTGTGGGTGAGTAAACACATGTGGAATTTGATGTTACTTGTTTAATTAATATACTTTGGTTTGAAAATGACAGGGCTTTCCAAATTCCAGCCACAGAGCTTCTTTAATTCTGCAGTTCTAACCTCTAAAAGATGCATTGTTTGATTCTTCAGAATACAATCTATGAATCTAGCAAATCAAACAGAAAGTCACAGCTAATGAGATAAGTAATCAAACTGGTTTTACACAAAATTATGTATTGCATAGTGTAGGTTGTGACTCCCTAATAGTTTGGTAGTGGCAAGGTAATGGTATTGCTCAGAACTGAGCAAAGCAAAGGTTACACTCTTATCCAGAGTGAAACTTCTAGAGAATGAAAACAGAAATAACGTAGGGTTCTTCAGAGGTAAGATCTTTATGGAAATGTATGCTATTTCAGAATAGGTATCAAAACTTGTTTTCTCCTGCTGGACTTTGCATCTCCATTGCAGGACAAATTGAAATTTTATTCCTGAATAAATCCCCCCAGAAACAAGAATGCTGTTGATTTTTGACCTGTGATGATTTTCTGTGCGCCTAAAAATTATCTTGAAGTTGATGAGATACTTCAGTAACTGTTTAGGTTTTTTTTTTTATAAATTAAAATCTGTTTGACTAATGAATACAGATGTATCAGTATATCAAGAAATTCTTTTTGCTTTGTGGACCTCATTGACTTTTAATGGGAGGACGAGACAGGAGGAATTTTGTTTAGTGTGTATGCAACTATAAAATGGTCTTTTGAAAATAGTTCCTCCTGATAGGAGCAACTCCTTAAAAAACCCCAGGAAATGCACAGGTTTGTACTATAATACATTCAGAGGCAAAAGAAAGAACTTGTAATAACTGTTTCAGGAAAGAAAATTCCTGATAAAAATGGCAAATAAAATAACTTCAGTTTTTACTGTGTTGCAGGTTTCTCAATTGTAATTATGTCTGTGTGGCCGTATCTCCAAAAGGTTTGTCAAAATGTTTTTATTTTTTTTTTTAATAATTAAGAATAGAAAACTCCTGCTGGATAGTACAAAACCTGGCATTTTATTTAGGAAAAGAAAAAGTAGAGGGAGGTGTGTGGCTTTAAGAGGCTTTAATTCTACAATCCCCTTAGAAAGCTTTTATTATTTCTTGCAAAATCTGTCAAGATTTTTCCTGAATTGATAAAGGTACATCATAATCCAGAAATGTTTGATTTTCCAATATCATGATTTCCTGGACAGCAAATCAATAGAAGTCTTATTATTAAAACACAGTAGACAAGATTTGTCTGTGGTTTGAAATAAAAAACAAAAAAAAACCAAAAGAGGAAACTGGATGTAGAAGTTCCTATAAATGTCACATTGCTGCCCATAGATCTTGATATTCCTAATAGGGAATTGCCATTGTTCCTGTATAGTGATTTTAGGTTCTTCGGGGTTTTTTACTTCTTAGTTGTGATCTTAGAAGCAGCACAAAAGTCTCTAAAACTTCAGTTTAATCTGTGCTAGGATTTTAGTGCCCCTGGAACTGTAGAAGGCAGTTTCAAATGCAAATTTGGAAGAATATAACCTGGGCAGGGACCGAGACGTGTCATTGAAGGTGGCATTGATGGATGATGAATTCTTGCAGAAGCCTTGTAAACCAGGACAGATTCAGGCATGTGCAGAGACAATGGAAGTGACTCCTTGCTCCTGGCATGGAAAGTGCCTGCCATGCTGCTGGAGTTCTGTCTCTTGCCCAGGACATCAGCATTGCTGTACAAAAACTCCTGGAGTTTCCTACAAGTGAGCCATTCCCAGGCTGGGAAGCAGAGCAGATTTTATTGGTTTGGTGCATTGCTGGAGAGAGTGATCCGAGGTTTATTACCCCAGACAAAGCATTGCAGTACAGAGTCCTTGGTGTCCCAGGTACTAGTTCCAAAAGGGTGTTGCTGGCAGTATAAAACACTCCAGTGCTTCCCTCACTGACTCACGTGTTCCTGCAGATTGACCCCACAGCGGATGCGAGCTTCCTGGGCTGGATCATAGCTTCGTACAGCATTGGCCAAATGGTTGCCTCTCCCCTCTTTGGTTTGTGGTCCAACTACAGGCCCAGGAGAGAACCTTTGGTCGTTTCCACTGCTATTTCTGTCGCTGCTAATTGTCTCTATGCCTACGTCCACGTGCCCCATTCTCACAACAAGTACTACATGCTGACTGCCCGTGCTCTCGTGGGGTTTGGAGCAGGTAAACACAGCAGGATTTGCATTTCTGGAAATGATTACACTCTGTGTCTCGTGTAAGATGGTTACAATTATGTTTTAATACCAGATTTTCCATTATGTGAATGATAACTTAATATTTAACAAAGCAAAGGGCTGGCCCGTAGTGGTTTGTA
This sequence comes from Catharus ustulatus, assembly GCF_009819885.2. Lineage (NCBI taxonomy): Eukaryota > Metazoa > Chordata > Aves > Passeriformes > Turdidae > Catharus > Catharus ustulatus. Next base: position 6,067,985 of record NC_046225.1, on the reverse strand, counting down.
ACAAAATTGTGTAATTGTGGAGGGAATCTGGCTTTTATTATCTTGCAAAATAAGAAACAAACCCCTAAAATAAATGTCACTCAACAGTTTAACAATATAAACTTGATATTTACATGAACACTTGCTTGGATTTGGTTTTTTTTTGAAGGAAATGTGGCTGTAGTTCGATCGTATATTGCGGGTGCCACTTCTCTGACAGAACGAACGAGTGCCATGGCCAATACCAGTGCCTGCCAAGCAGTTGGCTTCATATTGGGGCCAGGTAATGCAAAATCTTCTTTCCTTACTTCTCCTGTTAGGCTGAAATTGGGCATTGGAAGTAGTAATCCTCAGCAGCTGTATGCAGGGGGTTTTAAGGCATAGTTTGTCAATGATATCAAAATTGAATAAATGGAGTCCACTCATCTGTACTTCTGTAAGCCAATATAAATGAAATATTCTTGTTCCAATTGCTCTGCACCAATTTAAAAATTAATTTAAACCCCCTCATTGCATCTTTTCTCCCTAGTTTGCCCTTAGCACGAGGGACAATCCAGTCCCAGGACCAAGGTATTCCATGCAGGAGCAAGAGGAAAAAAAGAGTAAATCGTCTGTCTGCCAAAAAAATTACCCATTACACTCAGAATTGAGTTCTATAAGTGTCATGATGCTGTTTATACTGTTTATTTTATGTAATCAAGTACTTTCCTGGCTAGCTGAGATCCCACTGTTATCCATTTTGTTTATCTAGAGTAGGATTCGCAAAATGTAAAAGATTTGACAAGTATAATAGTTAAATTTTATTTGGCAATTGGAGCAACTTTTGTGTTCTAATGTTTTTCTAATGATTCTCAAGATTTTCACAGTACATTGATGTTTTTAAGTTTTTCAGACATGTTTTACACTTATTGGAGAAGAAGGAGTAACGTGGAAATTCCTTTGTCTTCAGCTGAACATGTACACGACACCAGTTTTATTTGGAGCTCTTTTAGGAGTTATTAATATTATTCTCATCTTTGCCATATTCAGGTAATCAAGTACGAAAAACCTTATAAATACCCTACCATGTTTTTGTGGGTGACTTGTAGCAAACAATATCCTGCTCAGCAGGAGAAGTACTAAACCTGAAATCTGGAGTGCTAAAACTATAAGTTGTTATTTATTTTTTCAGTGTTTCTACTTTCTTTAATACCTGTATTTTTCTGATGCTCATAAATGAATCTTGGTGATGTTATAGTTAGAATGTAAACTGATTTTAAAAGTTAAGGATATTAGAATATTAGGCTTGATATAGTTCTTATGCTGGTAGTTGCTTCCCATGTTTTTTATCTAAGGAGAAATAAGGTTGGCTTGTCTGTAGGGATCTCACTGTCTGTGTCTTTCCTTTAAGATTCTCAGGGGGGATTTTTATCATGATCCCATTGGTGTTCAGTGCAGTCAGGTGTCAGCTTTGTAGAGGATGTTTAATGGAGCTGCAAGTAATTATCATATAGATGATACCATTTGCAATTATTTTAATAGAAACTTGACTCAATAGTTTATTAATGAAAAAAGTTCTAAATTTCTAGGGAGCATCGAGTGGATGACATGGGCCGGCAGTACAAAAGTATCAATTCTGATGGAGAAGGTACCAGTGTTTCCTTGAAAACTTATTCTGTGATTATAATTTTGAAGTCATCTCTTATTACATAGAAGCATTTAGAAATATTTTGAAGTCAGATGCACTGGGAAATTGATCTGGAAAACAGGCTACATCTCTCCCTAGCTGGTCCAGAAATTGCTTCATTTGTCATGTTGTGTCATAGTGCTCTCTGGTAGCAAAGAAGGAAAAAAAATAAAAATTGTATGGATCCTTCCATATTTTCACCCTGAGAATTCTGCTGTGTAATTTTCACCTTTGAAGAGAGTGGTTTGTTTTCCATTGTTCAGATATTTCAAGAGGTTTGCTTATTTTGCTGTCACTCAGGACTTGCTGGGAAAACAGACTGTGTAACCACTTTGGAAATAATTTCCTCTAATTGTCAGCAGAATTGAAATTTAAACAACTCCATTTTGTCAAAGTAGAACTGCTTAGCTGCCCACCAACTTGCATGCTAGAGACTTAGAAGACTAAAGGTATAATTACTTGTTTGTAATATGTGATGGTGTAAGAAAAAGCTCCATGTGCAGTTCAGGTAATTCTTTTGTGCTGATGCAGGAAGTGATGTTCTGGATCAGAACACAGAAGGAAGCATTGACCACGTTGCTGTGGTAGCACTCAACATTCTCTTCTTTGTCATCCTGTTTGTGTTTGCTGTCTTTGAAACGTAAGTTTGTCTATTTTCTCTCAGAATATTCAGACATGTAGAGTAATTAGTCTGGGGGTGCATGTAGAGGCTTTTCTGTTCCACTGATCTTGCAACTTCCTAAGTATCTTCCTAAGTCCAAAACCATAGGCAACCAAGTTGATGTGTACTGATACAGAGTAATAATTAAGTAATGAATTAAAGATCAGTAATAACTAAAGATATGTACAGTTTGTGGCATAGAAAACATTATTGTAAAAGCTTTTGAATGGAGGCAAACCCATATCCTCAACTTTTTACATACTCAAAAGAAAAAAAAAAAACCCGCATAACTTGGGCTTCAGAGAAAACATGTTTCCTGTTGAGGATCTTGTTCTGTATTTTTTGTTTAGTTTTGTGTGATTTCTCAGTATGATTCTGATTATCTCCAAAAGCTTCAGTGCATCTCCTATTTCAATAATGATTGAAACAATTGTTTGATAGAAAATACTTTGAGGATATAAGATTTATTCTGCAACTTTTTTGAGTTTTTTAATGTAGTTAAAACTAGTTTTACAATATGGCTCTGTGATAAGTTGCACTACCCTGTTTTTGAAAACTGAGGTTTTAGAGACTGGTTGATTGCTAAAATTTAAGCACCATCAAAAGTTTATTATTTTTGTTCTCACAGGGTCTGATTTTTTTTTCTGTCTCTATTACCCTGGCTTGGCTTTCACTCCATCATCTTTTCATGAACTATCAGAAATAGATTAATGATGCTTTGGAGTATGGCTGGTGTAGTGCACTGATGTTTGGGATGATACATGTATGGACACTAATGCATGGAAGAAGTTTTTTACAATTACTGTATTTTTGTTCTGTCATTTCAGTATAGCTACTCCACTGACAATGGATATGTATTCCTGGACCAGGAAAGAAGCTGTTTTTTATAATGGGATAATCCTTAGTGTGATTGGCATTGAATCAGTTATTGTTTTCATGGTGGTTAAGACTCTAGCAAAAAAGTAAGTTTTTGGGATTTACTTATGTTGGCTAAATGTGAAAAGCTTTATGGCAAGGCCAGATCTCTTACTCGAGTCTTTTGCTTGGTAAAGAGTATGGCTTTACTGTGACAATGAAATACTTCCAATTTTGACACAGCCTTCATGTTGTGATAGTTCTTTATTCCGTTAACATAACCCCCTTATTTGACTGTCTTTTACCCTTGAATCACAAGAAAAGCTGGTTTTAAGTTACTGTGATTTTGTAACTTTTCTTGCCGATGTTTTGATCAGATATCATTTCCACAAACTAATGGGCTGTGTCATTAGCAGCTACTTAAATTTTACATGAATGAAGTTATACATTTAACTGCAATTTCATTGTTTGGTAGGACGGGTGAGCGTGCCATACTCCATGCAGGCTTACTGATTGTCTTGGTTGGATTCTTTATCTTACTGCCTTGGGGAAAGAAACTACCAAATATCCAGTGGCAAGGTATAGTTCAACTCTCACTAGACCACCTTTGTAGTGTTTTTTTGAAAGCCTTTTACTGCACTTTTGTTCTTAATGATACGAATAACTTACTTTTACAGAAATAAAGAACAGCTCCATTCCCAGAACAGCCCCCAGTGAAATGTTAGCGCCTTTCTGGAGCTTGCCAGAGCTGCAGCTGCCATCCAACCACTCAGCAGAACCTGTGGGCTGCCCTGTCACACAGTCCTGGTGCCTGAACACTCCCATGATCTACCTGGCCCAGTACCTCAGCTCTGACGTGCTCATAGGGTTGGGCTATCCTGTTTGTAATGTCATGTCCTACACTCTGTACTCCAAAGTCCTAGGACCAAAGCCTCAGGTAAGCACCATCCCTAGATGGTTTGCTTCATTGGCTCAGCAAGATTTGCACTCTCTTTATTAGAATGAGAGGTTTAGTTAAAATTCCTTTTGTCATCAGAAAAATAATAGTGTGTTTTAAGCAGGGCAGAACCTTTGCAGGAGCTCCAATCTTTTTTAAAAGCCAAGTCAAGTCTCTAGGGGAATTAGAAAGCAAGGCATGTGCTATTTATGCAAATATTACAGCATGAAAATGTTATGACTGTTCTGGCAGAGTCCTTTTTGTAACTACCAATCACATTTTTGGAATACCAATATGGAATAATGTCTCCTACTAAGTTTACTATATGAAGATGACAAATGTTACTAGACCCTCAATATGGGCATTTTTAGTGGTGAAATACTATAGCAAACTTACATAATTTCTTAACAAAAAAATTTATTCCCCTTTTGCCCACTTTTTTCATCTTATATTTTGGTGAATGAGGCTTAATGCTTTGACCTGGAACACGTTTTGTTAGAAAGCAGTGGAGTACCTATGAGTGGAGCCTTGGAATTAAAGCTGGGAGAGGCTGAGCAGTACTCTTGGAAACAAAGTAATCAGTGTCTTAATGACTTAATAAAGATAAGTGGTTGTTTAAATACTTCTAAATTTTCTAGTTAGGCTTATGGGTTGGAGTTAATGGCAAGCTGAACAATGCCTGTATCACTTACATAAGCTTTTGATCTGCTGCAGGGTGTCTACATGGGATGGTTGACTGCCTCTGGAAGTGGAGCACGGATCCTTGGGCCTGTTTTTGTGAGCCAAATCTACACTCACCTGGGGCCACGCTGGGCATTCAGCTTGATCTGTGGAGTGGTTGTAGTTGCTCTCTTGCTCTTGGAGATAGTATACAAGAGACTAATTGCATTTTCTGTCAGATATGGGAGGATGCAGGAAGTGAATTGTTAAATGCATATTTTAAAAAATCCCAAACGGTAAAACCAAGCAGAGTAATACTTAGTTTATTACTGCTTTTGAATGAGGAGTACCTAACCACTGACCTTGTTGGCTGTGTGCTAACAACTGTACACCTGTACTTACAGATTGCCAGAACATTTAACGTGATCATACCCCAATACCTGGTAACCCCTGCTGCTTTTGTGTCCTTTTCTGGCAGCAGAGGAAGGAATGTGATGAGTTAGTGATACAATGGCACATTTGAAGTGTGTACAGTTTATGTGATGTACATGTGCACTGAGTGCAGCTGTGAAGGTCACAGGTTACATGCATCCTGTCCAGACAGAAGAAATATTATCTTGATTCTGTGAATCAGGATTAGTCACTCTTTTGTAACTAGATTAGTTGAGCTGCCTGCACTTTGTTTGGAGACACCACTACTTGAGCAAACCTCTGATGTTGGGTTTGTTGGCTTGTAAGCACTGGTTAATACAGACCATCTGGTTCTGGAGCCTGGTACATCTCCTCAGGATTCCAAATTATGAGTGAGAGAAGCAGGGAGAAAGGTAGGTGCCCTTCACACAGGTAGTTGGTGTGGAATTTGGGTCTTTCAGTTGACTAAGAGCCATTGAAAAATCAGTGTGAGCAGCTGCTACTTGAACTATGGTGAACCAAATGTGCAATTTTTCCTCTACTGTTTTGCTGAATGCCTTTTTGTAGCAAGAAGGATAAACAGCAGTGTTGAAATATGCACTGCTTTTCTTAACTACAAGAAAAGAAGTCTTAAGCACGATAGTTTACACTTTTGTGCTTGGTGAGAATGATGCACTGTGCTGAGCAGTGATGGTTAATTAAGTGAAAACTGGCTCCTGGGTGTTCACTGTTATCTGCAGATTTCTATTTTTTTCTGATATTAGGGTACAAGAAACAGGAAGTGATACTGTTTTAGACATTCAGACTTTATTTTTAAAAGTGAGATGCTAATTTTCCTTCATAATGGGGTCTAAGATCATCTGTACAAGTTTGTTTAGCTGTTTTAATGCTACTGGGGAAAAACCTCTGGAGTAACTCCAGTATGAGTTGTGGCTGCTGTCTCTACCATTTTTAATTTAATTAATGTAATTCCTATGTACTCAATTGTTCAAACACTAAGAGACTACTGAATTAAAAGATGATTTTTTTCAATACTGAAGAGGATACGGAAGTTTTATTTTCATGGGCTTTCCTGCTACAGAATCACAAAATGTTGTGAAAAAGGACTTCACTTTTGTAAGCTAATTCATAGTAAGTGCTACTTCTATATCATTCTTGATGTTCCCAGTGCTAAATTCTTTATTTGCAAGCTATTTCCTTGATTTGGACATGACAAAGCAACCAAAATTCTGTCTTTTAAACAGTAGCTGAACAAGGAGAGCTGGCTTGAATCAGTTCAGTTGAGCTGTGCTTGCACACAGCCAGCAGCAGCTCCTCTGAAACTCTTCATCCTCCCCCCCCCTCCAACACTGTTTTGGATCCCACTCTAAGATCTTTTCCTGCCTGATAAGGAAAGTCAAGTATTTAAGTACACATACAAGCACCACCAGGAGCTTTGGACACTTGAAGCCACATGCTTAGGAGAAAACCTACTGTTAATGCTACTTCAGTTGCTGTAAGTATTTCTCAATGTGTAAACCAAGATAAAACCACCTAAATTTAACTCTTCTCCTTTAACCATTACTTGACCATAAAACAAATAAATAGATCCAGACAATTACCACTGCATTTATTTTTTTTTTATAACATGCTTGTGCAGGGAAGTTTTAAGCTGCTGCTACAAAAAATAAAAACAGAGTTATAAAACATATACATATTTACATATATTACTTGTAAGACATAAAAATATAAGTTATTTACAAATACAAGTACTTGAACAGCACAATGCATTTTCCTTGACTGTTGGCACTGAATAAGCAGTGGAGTAAGATTATTTCCAAAGACTTAAAGCAGTCAAGAACTAAGCTCCTCAAAGTTTTGCTTGAGCGAGTTTATCCATCGCTTTAATGAAAAGTATGTTTTGTATGATAATTCACACACAATTTGCTACACATAAAGAAAGTAACTCTTCCCTTCCTAACTTTTTACAAGATTTTGGAAGAATCTCTGCAGAAGCTGAGTAAGAGCAGTCACTTTACTGAGAAGTCAGTGAGTGAGTTTATTAAGCTCTTGTGCCATGACACCTGGTTTCCTTTAATCAGTGAGGACCAGCTGGATTGGTAAACATTACAAGAATAGAAGACAGACAGTGCAGCTTCTCTTTGATGTATTCTGGCAACTTATCATCTTCTCCATACCTAGAGTGGCAAAGCAGCATAGAGAAACAGAGATGTGTAAATAATTTATTTCATGACAATATAGTTATTTCAAAACACTACTTCCCTCGACCTTCCTGTTTTTAATACTATGCATAAATAATGGCTGTAACTCTGGAGACCGAGGAGATGCATTCCCAGCTTGTTTTATTCATTTCTTATCCAGAGTTCAGTCAGTTATGGGTGCCTCTTTTTATTCAATAAGCTTACATAAGCTAACCAACTGTCACGTGATGGCAACGCTAAGGTTTAAAGTTTACAAACCAAAATTAATAGCAGCTATGAAGTTACCTGCTGTACAAGAGCCTTGCACTGAGTTACCTGGATGTTTTTATGGCAGGAACAGACTCACCTGCTTGTCTGGCCATCTGGAGAAGTGTAAGTGATGGAAGAAACACCTGCTTGGGCTACCAGCTGGGATCCATCATTGAACTGAACCCATACTGCTCCACTGGTCAGCTGATGAGAGAAGTTATATTATGGTTTGAGCGTATGAAATACAAAATTACAAACCTAAAACTTTTCTAATAATGGAAGCTGAAAACTTTCCAAAATTGCTGAAGGGGACTTAAGTATTTTGGTCAGTCTTTTAAAGATAAAGGTTGTATGGATATGGATTCAGAGGTTTCAGATGCTTGGCTTTAGTTATCCTTGTCAGTGCCAGATAAAGCATTACCTTCAGCTTAACCACTCCTAAAGAAAGGCAAAATACTAAAAAGAGCTCCATTTGTGAGAGTTTACAGCTGTACACAATTTCAAGTTTATACACATCAAGAGAAATTTTTCTGTTAGGACAAGAAGTTTACTTTATCTAGATTACCAAGAACAATGTTTTAAACCTAAAGATTATCCAACAGAAACGCAGAGGGAAAATGGCTGTGCAAGGAAACAGCTTTTCCTGTTACAGAGGAAGATGCATTTCTCTTGTACAGAGAACATTTTTTTAATATTTCTATTAAAAACTTTGTCATGACACCTTTGCATCTATATTAGTGAACAGAGAAGTTTAAACAGTTCCAGGTTTTTTTACTGGAGTCAAATTTAAATGACAAAGGAAACTGAAATAGGCAATAATAGCTACAGGTAAACTGTGGTAACTGAGATACTGAACTATTATTTGGTTTCTTCTACTTATGTAGTTCACCATGGTTTTTATCTAAGATACTTATTTAAAAGTATCTTTCCCCATACAAATTTTAGACTTAAACTGTCATGCACAACTGAATGATTCCTCACAAATCAAATTTAAAGTTAATTACTTAAAAATACATATCTCAAATTAGTAGGAAAAAAAAGAATAGACATGCCTCCTTTATTAATTTCTCACCTGAGAAGCCCAACCAACATTTTTCACAAAAACAGATTTGACAAGTTGGGCTGAATTTGGACTACATTCCGTTTGATGAACAGAGGAGCAAGTCTTTTCCACAGTGTTAGTCAGAAGCATAGGCTTTTCACAGGACACCACCTAAAACCCAGAGATGCACAGAATTAACAGAATTAACAGCCTTGGCATTAATCCTACTAATGAGCTATAGGGGTCAATTGCCACCTGTTCGTGTGTACAGACAGATTTAGGCTCTATGCTTCATTTAACAGCATTACAGTAGGAAAATCCCACAGGGACACAACTTTATGTTGTCAGTTCACTTCAGTCAGGTGGAAATGGTCAGATTTATACTAGGGACATGAACTACACAAACAGATGCAGATCCAACAAATGTAGATTGATGTATATTCAATGAAGCTCACAATACAAACTCTGTGTGCCAAGACCTCAGCATAATTCAGTCAGCTGAGGAAGTCTTAGCAGGAACCAAAGCTTGGTGGGTCTTTTAAGCAAACCAGATGAAATTGCTCACAAAGCCTTATTGGCTACACATATATTTTCACTTACCCTTTTTAAATATACACACTAGCACTTGATTATTTCAGAACATCATCAAGTGCCAACACCCTTTGTGACACCATTTTTATACAGCACCAAGGGCACATCAGAGCTCTCAAACTGAAGACTGCTGTCTAACACGAGTAAGCCATTTTTAAAGTCTGTTCCCCAGAGGCATTTGTGGTAAAGTTTTTGAGTGTTCTGATTTTTCAGATGCTCTCAAATCCAGATATCAAATCAAAGTTAGTATTTTTAGTCAGTATGCTCACAAATAGCTAATAAAAGTCTATGCCCATACAAATGTAATTCCATTAATTCAATGGAAAACAACAATATGGGAGACTGGTCTCCACGGTACATCCTTGTGTACTTACAGGAGCACAGTTTGGAGCCTGAACTGGAGTAGAACTGGCAGCTTTATTTCTATCCAATGCCACAACTTCTTTTGAATAGTTTGTCTTGTCCAACAGTGGAGGTGCTGCAGCCTGTGGTGATTCAGTATTACCAGGTTTTCTGGAAAAATAATGAGAAAAATGGGGAAAAGGTCTGTCCAAAACAGATTAAAGAACCAAGTGAGGAGACATAGCTCTCCCTTCATTTTACCATGGACCATCCAAAGCACCTGATGGCAGGAGTCTTCTGCAGAACTGTTTTTCAGTTCAAACACGTAAGTATTCAATAAATAGTCAATAAATACATAAATATTCAAATACATCAGTATTTTCAACTTAAAGATATTACCTTCCAACAATTATTGGAAAAAATGGAGCACTTCCACTCCATTTCTCTTCTTCCAAAATAGCAGATTCCAGTGCAAGGCACGTACGATGTCCCTGAAAAGAGGAGTTTATTAACATTTTAAATTGAGAATTGTAGAACTATTTCACACACATTTAGTGTGGCAAGTGAACCCACACAAGGAAATTTCAAGGGTGCTGAATTTTTAAAGTTGTATAAAGCAGTTCCATCTGTTGTGTTTAATCCTTTCACCAGACAGGCAAACCTGCTTTACAAACTAGTAAGAATTTCCTCTATCTTGCTTGTGAGGGATTGCAACCATTACCTCTACTCTGATATTTGCTCTTCCAAAAAACACCATCCTCCCTCCTTAACAGTGTAATGAAAAACATGGAAAGCAACACAGGAAGCACATTTGTGAAAGGGAGGCTGAATTTCCAGGAAGTTGCTTTGCACTGGAAAAGGTCCATGTAAAACATCTTACCTCATTTGCATGATCCATATAAGCCTGGATTTCCTTCTTCAACCCTGCCTCGCTTTCTCCTTTCAAAGTGAAGGATTTCCCTGACTTTTCAATCACACGAGTTATTCCAGCTGTCTTATGGATCTTTGTTCCTGCAAGAAAATGGGAACACTTTCAGTGTGAGCTGTATAAAATAAGAGTTAATCACGGCAGGCTTGGAGCAGGGACATGCCTCTTACTGAGGTGGTTAACTACCAAAGACAGATGTAAAGAAGTGCTCATAAATAAAACCAAAGTATGTTTTAAATAACACTTTTGCAACATGTACTTCCTGAAGAAGATATCAGTAAGGAATTAAAGAATCAACTAATCTACAAGTGCTAGAATAAAGGCAGTGTCCAAAAAACAGCTTGTAGTGCACTACTGTCTTCAAACTGGAGTGGTAGTTGTTTAGTGTTAGGCAGTATTTTAGTGCAGCCCTAAAGTAATGCTATACCTATTTGTATAACTGCAAACATGAATACATACCATCATAAAAACAAACTTCAACATCTGCAGGGGGTGAATTTTCCATCAACATGCACTTGGCATATCTTGTATAAAATGTCACTTTGGGGGTTTTTGTTCTCACCAACTGCACAAACTTAGCTGCATACTGGTATTTTTTCCAGTACTTTTCTAAAAGAGAAAATTTTTAAATATTTACAATTTAGCAGATTTAACACTGCACCAGCTTGAAGAGAAGTAATTTAAATTACATGTTTTATAGCTTAAGGTTGTGAGTAATATTTAAGTACTTGACAGGTATGTTTAAAGAAACTGACTTATTTCCCCAACAGCTCCCAATATGAATGAGGAAAAGATTACAAGACCTTTAATTTTAGTACACTACATTGTAAATGGGAGACTCCTTAAAGCTTCTGTATAAAAAGAATCAAAATCTGTGGGTTACACTTCCTTGTGAAGTTTCAAAACATTTTCCAGTTAAACTGAAAGGAGATTTACTTCAGAGTTATCTGAAAAGTAATAGGTAAAAGCTATAAAGTCGCAAGATCACATTAATCATCAAAATTTTAAAATAAATTTCAGGTTACCTGGCAAGTTGTCAAAATTATATGTGCAGATGCCTTCAGGAGGAGCAGGAGGTCTGTCATCAAGAAGGAAACCTCTTCCTTCATTTGGATGATAAACTGCAATCTACAAAAAGGGAACAAAAATTGTGTGTAGTTGCAACTTACTACAGCACCCTGCACTTTTAACAGGTATGGAAATAACTCACATTTTAATTAATTACTACAATTTACCATGAAAGAGCTATTCCTCTAAGTAATTATTTAACATCAGCACTTTTTCACCTATTCCAAAGATCAAGTCCAATTCTTCTCTGAAATAATTGCTTGCTCCCTATATTTATATGGCTTTGTTATGAAGGGGCAAAGTGCATATATAAACAGTGGATTTCAAAAGAAATAATCACTTGAAAAATAAAAAAATAGTTCTGAATTAACTCTAAGCACTTTATACAACAGCGAAGAAATCAAAAATATACTCACCACATTTCCATCACAAGATATTCTGAGAACTTCTTTCACAAGTTCCTGTGAGCGGTGTTCTTTCAGAAACTCCATACACACTTCTCCAGTATCTAGAATGCTCACCTAAAACACATTAAATATAAAGTTAAACAAAAAGACCTTTACTTTCTGTAAAAGGTAAGTTAGCACTTTTTTTTTCCACAAATGATTTTCTTTTCCCTTAAATGCACTTCAAGTTGATAAATGCTTCTTACAGTAACTTGTTATTAGCGCTAATTTTTTTGAAAACAGAGGATTTCAAGATGACTGAAGGGTATCAGCTGGTAACTGAGGGTGAGGCTTCTTAAGTGACAAATCAAACACAGACAGTCTGCCCTATTATGCTTTTAAGTATTCTCTATACAAAAATTAATTTTGTTAATATGATTTTTAACTAAATTACTCTAGATGAAGCTTCCTAAAAACACGTTTCTATTTTACCAAGTGATTTTTAAGAGACAGTCACACTATATTAAGCACTTCAGTTGTTCTCATTTTTAGAACTGATACTTACCACTGCATTTTTGGTTTTTTGCCTGATGGGTTTCAGCCTGTGAGCAGCGAGAGGTGACACAACACTTCGCAGTGTAGGTTTCTGGTGTGCTGATGGTTCTTGGCCCCAGGTTTGGTTTTGTTCTGGAGTTGACCAAAGGCCACATGTAGGAGATGGTTGAATTTTCTCATTTTGGCAGAGAACTCCAGGGATGCATGCCTTTGGGTTTCTCTGGTTTGAAGAATGTGGACAGTCACCAGGTACATCGTGATTCCTTATATCTTTTAAGGTGTTCCATGCATTTCTTGGTGCATCCTGCTGCAGATCCAGATGGTACCGAAAACCTCCATGTGCGTTACTCTTGCCAGTCAGGTCTGCAGGTGGTCTCAGAGGAACTGAAAGCATCACAAAGGGACATTGGAGATTCAGAGTCATAGCCAGAAGTAAAAAATTCGAGTATAGCTTTAAAAGCTCTTCAAGGGATTGTCTTAGAAGGCTTAGTTAAGGGAAGAATGGGATTTCTTTAATCCTCATTCCAAATCATCAGGCCTTTTAGTACCATCAACACCAGTGCTACTTAAAATAAGCTGTTCCTATATTTCAGTTATGATGGTCTTTTTATACATCTAATAATTTAAAAGAATAGTTTATAAACAAAATACTAAGACTTCAAGTAGATTCTTATGCAAGAATTAGTTTAATCTGTTGAAAAACACCTTATCGATCAGATAACCACCAGTAGCAAATTTCATATAAGTTCCAGTTTATCTAACTAGTGTTTCACCATCTGCCAGAGGCTTTAGTACTGAAAATGTTAAATACATAGTCCAAATCCCTTGTTTTATTTTTAAAATCCTTGTATTTATTTCTTTTAAACATCTGTTTTTATATTTAGCCTTCCCTAGTTTTGATATTTAAGCCCTTGATCAACTTTCACCTCACCCACATCACTATTGTGCTCCTTCTGCTGTGTGGCTGAACAGTTGAGAAGGGACCAAAAATTAAATATCATTATTCAGACCATATGTTCTCTGAGTCCAATTCCCTGTAAACAGGAAGGGAAGGAGTCCAGTAATATCAAACCAAAAAGGCCAGAATGGATTTATGGTTTATTCTTATGATTAAATTACACTATTTGCAAATGATGTAATATGATGCACAACAAAGAACACCTCCTTCCCTTCTGTGTCTCTGTCCTTTCCTCCACCCATCCTTCTGCAGCCTTATTATCTTTCTCATTCATTGAGGTCCCATCTTATTTAGTTGTATTTGCACAACTAAATTAACAGGGATTTCAAGTGACCTGCTAATATTTTGTCATATATTTACACAACTGAGTAATTATGTCAGGGCCCAAAATTCTGGTTTCCTCTTCGTTTTTATTTCTTTTTTTTTTTTTTTTTTTTCTAGAACAGTAGTAGAAAATAACAAGCTTGTTTTAGGAAACTATGTATTCAAATTCAATGTACAAAGAAATAAAAACAAATAGAAAATTGCACTAAAACTCTTACAAGTCACCAACTTGAGTGCAAAAATACAGAAAGTGATGAGTAACACACCATTTGTTTGCATGCTTCCGAGCCACTGCTGCATTGTCTCAGCCTGGGACTTCTGCTCTAACAAACCAACCTGGGGCTTCACTGGGCACAGATAATTAGAGCTACAAAATAAAGGTTACACACAATCAAGATTGCATCAAAGACACTTGCACAACAAAAGTTACAGTGCTGCAGCTGCAGAAACCACAACCCTTAGAATATTTAGGAAATGCAGGTGGCATTTTATAGCTCTAGGTAGCATAGAACATGCTTCTTTTTCATGGGGTAAAGACTAGCAAAATAAAATATCTTCCAAATTGAATGAGAAGTTATGATAATGCTGCCAGCAGTAGCTGTTCTTACATCTAGGTCTTAATTCACAGCCTTGGAGAAGACAGTGATGACATGACACCCTTGACCCCCTGTCTCACTCAGCATAACTAACGTGCAGCTGAAAGATGCCAATCCTACCATCCAAAATAATTTGAATTTATATAAAATACAGTCAATCCCAAAAATTATAAAGATTTTTTTGCCAGCTTTTTAGATTATGACATTTATGCAGCCACAGGTGAACTCAAGATACAATCAAAGAATACACACAAAACCAGTTACTGCAGAGTCACTGATCTGTTGTGAATTCATTCACACTGAGCTCCTGTGAGGTTTTCTATCTCCATAGCCTGAACCTGTCTGCACTTCCTTACAGTGATGATGATTACTTCACCATTGGCAAGGGCTCACTTACCACCAAAACCACAGAATATAAACCATCTAATTCAAGTGTTAGGACCTTGCATTTAAGATTGCTGTGTAAGCTAGCTACAGGTGTAAGAGGGTTTCCTAGAATCAACTATGTAAAAAAACCTGTAACCCTTAAGTTAATCTCTACTCTAATATTCTCTAATGTTTACATTCAGCAGGGCTTTATGAAGTCATAGGGAACAAAAGTAAGGAGTACAGTAGCATTTGCATAAGTTTTTGATTCATCAAACATTTCTCAAACTAGAAAGACTTTACATGCCCACTGAACTTTGCTTATGTCAAACACTTGAGGACAGTTAGGAAAAGCTTCTTACTACATTTGCTTTTTTTACAGGAAAGGTGCCTGTTGGTCTTTTCCTTGAGCTGATTTGCAAAGAGAAAATACAGGAAATTATGCAGAGAGATAATTCTTAATGTGGAGAGAAATGCAGGAACTAAGATATGGAAGTAGTTACATTAAAAGAGAAAGTGAATCTTTTGATATGTTGCTCATGGAAAGTCTATAGAAAGAAGCCAAGATTCCCAGAAAGAAGGTACAAATAAGTACAGAACTCAATTTCAGATAACATCCATGATTGACTTTCCTTTCTGGTACCACCTTTATAATCTATTGCCTAATCTTTACTAAATTTTTGTTTTATCCTCTCTAAGCATAAGAAAAAATCACCTCAAGAAATCAGCAAGTAAAAATGTTGATAATTGCACTTCAAATGCCCTCTCCCCTCATCTGTCTCTTCCACAAAGAACAATTAGCAAGGCTCTCTACTAAAATTACAGTGGGGAAAGAAACAATCAACTTGCTGCAAGTGGAAAGAAGACAGTAACAGAGCCCTGAATTTCATCTGAATAAAAAAGTGATTCTTACTGTGGTTGATCTTTTACAGGCGGAGATATCTGCTCTTCAAAAGAACCAGAAGTACTAGAAGTCTTCTCCTTAAATATTTCTCCTATATCAGTATAGCTGTTGGCAGGTGAAAAGTACTGTGTGTTTTCCCTTGTTCCTATTTTAGGTTTGGAAAGCACTTCCAAAGAGTGACATCGATCCACGATGCTGGAAATGCCTTGAGTCTGGCTGTGGGATGTGCCAGACCTGTCTGAGGAATGGGCTCTTCGGAGGTAGCGGGAATGTGGCCTCTCCTCATCAGGCTGCATGGCTCTTCCCCTGCCACCAATTTCCTTTCCCTGAATTCCCCACTGCTGGAGAGAACCACTTCCATCTCCCAATGAGTTATTATTGGAATTCTTGTTCGTAGGAAAAAAAGTAATTTTATTTGGGAGTGGCTGTCCAACTAACAGCTTCTTCTTTTCCTTCAAGCTACCGCTGGTACTGATGCTGGAAGAGCCCGTGAAGGTTGTAGAGATGGTGGCATTTCCACTGTCCATGGAATCTTCTGAGGTTCCCAAGTCTCTGCTCCGTGCAGAGCTACCCCTGGACATAAAAGGATGATCCAGCACCGAGGAAAGACTCAAGCGATCTGCGGGGTTTTTGCGCAGTAACCTGTGAATGAGGTCCTGTGCCTCTCTCGACAAGAAGGCTGGCATTTCATAATCCGCCAACACCACCTTATTCAGCGTGTTCCTGACCGTGTCCGTGTCGAAAGGCGGCTTTCCAATGAGCAGAGTGTAGAACATACAGCCCAGAGACCACACGTCCGACTCCAGCCCGTGCGGGCTCCTCGTGGCTATCTCGGGAGAGATGTAATTGGGAGTTCCACACATGGTGTAATGCTTCTCATGGGGCATCTTCAGCTGAGTCGCCAGCCCAAAGTCAGCAATCTTGACGTTCATGTTACTGGTGAGTAAGATGTTGGAGAGGGTGAGGTCCCGGTGCAATATTCCATGGGAATGGAGGTACAGCATACCCGTGATAATCTGGTGCAAGAAGTGTCGTGCTGGCAAAACAAAAGCACATGTTCCAGTCTTGTATTGAAATCACAGCTCTGAATTAACTCAGCTTTAAGTTTACTATTCATCTTGCTTCTATTGTTTCTTATTTTTAATACAAGGCTTTTTAGGTGTCACATAATGAAATCAGAATTAACTTTCTGCCTTCTACTTTAAGCAAAAAGGCACAACTTTGTTCTAAGTTCATGAAAGAAGACTGGAAATACGTTCAATTGGCCCAAACTTCATAAAATTAAGTTCTTAAGAATTCAAGCTAAGCTGCTCATCACTTTTGGAAATAGATACAGGTTAAACTAATGATGCCTGTATAGCAGTACCCCATTAATCCAGTCCTGTGGCCTGGCTCCCAAAAAACCCCTATCTATAGCACTATCATAGAATTAAATTAGAAATTGATAGAGAAGCAAGAGGTGAGCAATGAGGCGAGTCTGGAAGTAGTAAAGGCAGAAGTTGCCAATTTTCCTATTCTTTCCTCTTCCCAGACTTGACCCACACTTCAACACAATTCTAAGCACAAAGTAAGCTCTACCTTCCAAGATCACCATCTTCTTATACTCCAAATAGCACAGAAAAAAATGCATACAGAAATGCAAGTAAATACATCCATAATAATAATTTTAAAACCCTCTAGATTATCACTTACACAAGATTTTAAGGTATAGAAACTGTGATGGTAGCTTTAAATATTCTCCCTCTAGAATTAAATATTTATTGAGTGAGCCAAAACATTAATTCAGAGGGCTCCACAGATAAAAAAAATCTCACCTTCATCTTCTGAAAAGGGTTTCTTTCTGTTCTTTATGTATCTGCTCATTTCACCATTGTGACAGATCTCAAGTATCAAGTATACGTAGTTGCTATCTTCAAAATAGTTATAAAGCTGGAACATAAAACAAGGAAAAAACAAAATTCCATTTTGCAGACTGTGCAGCAAGTCCCATATACAGCCCTCTCTACAAACCCCACGGTTCTTACCTCGAGTATAGATGGATGCTTTAGCTGACAATGTATTTTCACCTCATTCTGAACCCTCTGTACCATTCCAACTTTGTGCATGGCTTTTTTGTCTATCTGTAAGTGGATCATAGCATAACTTAGATGTTCAGTGCATATTTGCCTGACAATTTTTAAGTAAAAGCAAGTTTTCACATAGTTCAACTTAATAAACTCTTTTAATGAACAAGTAGATAATTGGAGAAACACCACAACTGAAAGCAGTCAAGTGTTAACATTATCAATACTAACAACACTTTTTTTTTCTGAAATACTTGAGCAGAGAAACCTAAATCTGATTTTGCTTTGCAGATAGGCTAAATATAGTCAACATTCAAAAGCATTTCTATTAATTACCAAATCTATCTGGCTGTGGTGCATCTTTCAGAATCGAGTCCCACTCTTTATATCCGTTGTAAACAAACATTCAACTCAAACATCAGCGCCCAGCTGCATAACCCCAACCTGCTGCAACTTTGCATTTGGTCTCTAGGGAGACGGATACTTCCCTGGCCGACTGCCTTACCATTTTGATGGCCACTTCCAGGCCGGTTTTTAGGGATACTGCTCTGTAGACCCCTGCGAAGGAGCCCTTCCCCAGGAGGTTCCCCACCTTGAAATCCTGCAATACGAACAAACCAGCCTCGTTAGCCCGGGGCTTTGTCAGCCAGCCTTCGCAGCGCCTCTCCCGATGCGAACCCTCCTCCCAGCAGATGCGGGGACCCCACACACCCCCGAGATGCGAGCAAAGCCCCAGACGGCCCGGGGGTACCTGGAGGGAGCTCTCCGTGGCCCGGCGGTGGGGCCCGGCAGGCCCGCACAGCCACCCCCGCCGCATCCTCCAGCCGGCACCGCACCGGCGCTGCCCAGGGGCCGCCTTCCCGCCGCGGCTCCCGGGACGCGGGATGCACCGCCCCAGCTGCCATGGCAGCGCCCGCGGAGCCGCCGCTCCTCACAAACACGTGGGGACGGGGCGAAGGCGCGGGAGGAATCGCGCTCCCACCAACACCCGCCGGGAGCGGTGCGAGCCCGGGAGCGGTGCGAGCCCGCGCCCGGCCCCTCCGCGCCCCGCGGCGCACCTCTATCCTCTCGCCGATGCAGGTCGCCATGGCGCCGGCCGCTCTCCCTCGAGTCCCGATACCGGTCGTACCGAGGGCCTGGGCCACGGTTGCCCATTAGGGCGCCCCGGGCCGCCCGCCTCGGCGCACCCTCGCTCGCTCCCGGGCACGGCGGGGGCCGCTCCGCGCCCCCCCCGCCGACATTTTGAAAAGTCGCGCCGTTACCCCCCGGCCCCGCCCCGCCCCGGGACGAGGCTGCGTCTGACGCAAGCGCGTCACGCAGCGGCGCGCGCGGCCCGGGCCGGGAGGAGGCGCTGCTGCGCGTGCGCGTGCCCGGGCGGCCGTTAGGGCGCGTGCGCTGTGAGGGGCGCGCGGGTCCCCTCAGCCCGGGTCCCCTCAGCCCGGGGCGTGTTAGGGAATGTTGTGGGGTTATCCTAAAGATCATCTGGTGCCAACCCCCGCTGCCAGGGGCAGGGATACACCGCCTAGATCTAGTTGTTCAGGGCCTTTGAATACTGCTCGTAATAGGGCACCCACAACCTCCCTTAGGCAGCCTGTTCCGGTGTCTCACCGCCCTCAAAGTATAAAACTTCTTACTAATACCGAATCATAGGACAGCTTTTTCCAAGGACAGAAGCTGTAGTGGACTATTTTCAGCTCTGAACATAAGCACCTGTAGTTCCATTGAAATTAGAGAAGTTCTATAGTTTTGTACAAAGGTGCAGTTTGATTCCTAAGTTGGGATTTAAATTTTCCAAAAGCAGAGATGTTATATTTCTTCTGTGACATTACAGGAGCCCGAGGCTGGGCCTGTATTGGAGAATTATGTGGCCTGTGTTGAGCTTTGTGCTGCTGTGACTGCACCCAGACTCAAACAAGGCCGTTTCAAACTGGCATATATTTATATACTTCAGTGTGCCTGAAGTTTGGAGGTGGATGAAGCAATGTGTTCAGAGCTTAGCTTTAAAACTCTTTTCTGAAGCAAAAGTCCATGGTCAGCTTTAAATATTGAGCTCTTAGTTCTCCTCACTGATATTCTCTCCTGCCAGGGAGACCAGACTGGTTTCCATGACGTGTTTATTGCTTAAGTCCAACTGACAGTAGCATAGCTACAGTGCAGTACAGTCTCTGTTTTCACTTTCAGAATCCCAGGTTTTGTTTGTATTTGTTTGTTTTTAACTTTCCCCACTTCAGATTCCTCATGTGGCTGCTCAGAGGACATTGACATTTCTCTCTTCAGCAGGCTCAGAGGAGATGTGAATTCAGATGGCAGAATCTTTGTGATGAGACAGGCTGAGAGTTGAACAAATATCTTAAAATCTGGATCACTTTTGATGCTTTGCCTCACACAGGAAAGGGCTGTGGCTCTCATCTGCCTGTATGATGGTGAGTTCTCCAGAGGGAACAGGTTTCAGACAGAAAAAATCACTGAAAACTTATTCATCCTGGAACTGACTGTGTCACTGCTGGGCTGATCAAGAAAAAAGATGTGGAAAAAAATTGTTTCCTCACTGACCCTACTTCTTTGGTAGTGAAATTCAATTTATTTCAGAGAAGACATTTTTATTTAAATCTGTATCTTTAAGAAACAAGTCAGACTAGTTAGCCATGTGATTTAGTGTACTCAACTGTAAAAGTGACAACTTGTTTCATCCCTCACTGAGGAGTGTGGCTGGAGGGAAGTCATTTGTAATATAAGTGAAGAAAAAAATGGTTTGTTGAAAGAATGATTGTTTCTGAGAAGCTGGTTATTAAATATAATCTGTTTTGAGTAAAATCCTTGGTGTGGCAGAAGGCTTTGTTGCAATGACTAACACATTTTTATGGACATTCCAACTTTGAACCCTCCTATGAAGTTACCGGCCCTGCAGCAGTGGCCTTAAGTCTATGCTACAGTACTATTGTGTTGCTTGTGTTAATGCTGTCAAAAACAGGTGAGTATTTTGTTTTTACTGGTTGTATTGGACTATAATGGCAGCATCTGGTAGCCCAGTGGCACTTCACCATTCATGCCAGCATAATTTTTTTTCCTCAGATCTTTAGTCCACCTTAGTGAAGTTACAGAATTTGTAACTTTGTGTGGTATAGTCGAGCCTGTCTCTGTAGATACCAAGGGTGAGCTTAGTCAGTGATTTAGAGCCAGGCTGACATCATGCCTGTGTTATGGAAACAATGAGGTGGTTGGAATAATTTGCTAATTTGGCTGGTGCCTCTGTTGTAGGTGTCTGTGTTTGTTGCTGTGTGGAACACAGCCCCAGATTGTGCCCTGTTCCTGAGCAGGACATTAACCACTGTGCAAGTTTTTCCAGATGCCTTTTCTGTGATTCTTTTGATTGTACTGCACCTGTGAGCACTAAGTGATAGTTTCTAATAGAGAGAACTTTTGCAAGTCAAAATAAATTCCATGAAAAAGGTGGTTTCAGTATTTGAACTGTTTATTAATTCCAGACAAGGCTAGGTCTTCTTATCATTAAATCCATCACACAATCTGCACAAACTCACATCCATGAAAAGAATTCCTCAGCCCAAAGTGAAAATAACATGATCCCAGCACAGCTGAAGGAGTTTCAAAGCAGTGCAGATACTCACTTAGCACCTGCATCGTGTGCCCTTATGAGTGATGTTCTGCCCTGCAAAGCGAGACCAACTGAAAACCCAAGGACAAGTTTTTCAGTGTAGCAACACTGCTATTTGGATACCTAGAGCTAAAACCCAATTTAAATACAAATCTATTCTACAGTATTTCCCCAGGCTATTCTGTTGGGAATGTTGACTGACTCCCTTTGAAGTAATTTTTGTAAATTTTTAGCTGTAAGTAGCACTTAGTTACCAAGCAAGCAGCTGGATTTGCAAAGAAGCTGAATCCCTTGGGTAATCATATCTGCTAAGTTCCTTCAGGTGAATTTCAAGATGATAACAATTAATGCAGTGTGAGATTTGAAGGCTTCCTCAACAAAATATAATTTCATTGTCCTAAGTCTAATTTAAATACTAATTATATTTTTTCCCTTTTTTTTCAGTTCATACTTCAGCGTCAGGATATTTGTCTGCCCCTCTGATTTTGAAGATTGGTTTACTGATGTTATCCATGAAAACAAAATGTCACCTGAGCATAAAGGTATAATTTTTGCATTTGTCCAGTTGTGTAAAAAAGACTTTGATCAAGTTTAGCATATTAAGACAAATGACGTTTCTTACTGCCGTTTTTGGGGCAAGCAAAAGCAGGTTGTTGTGGTGGTTTTTTGACATGATATTAGAGGAGAGCAATACAAAATACTTCTCTAGTGGCTTGTCCCACCTCCAGGATGATACTGAAAAATAAGTTTATGTTGTCTGAGCTCAGTTAGTTTGTCTTGAAAAAGCACTACCATGAGAATTTAGCAAATTGGACTATGGTTATTTATTTTCTTGCAATGCGAAAACAAATGCAAATATTCTATTTGTGTAATTAAAAGTTGTAGGATAATTATCTTTACAATTTCTGTAGGCTTGGCAGCTTAGTGAATTTAGATACATTTTATATTTCTAACAGTCAAATGAGATTTATAAATGTGTATTTCATATTTCTGTATTGTGGAAGAAAATGAAAGTTTCCTGTGGTAGAAGCTTGTGCTGTTTGACACACTGAATACTTCCTCCACTGTCATTCTAAAGCCCAGAGGTGTCAGCTTGGAAAATTTTTTTGGTGTTTGTGAACTTGATGTTCACAAGAGCCAGAAGCTGGACTTGGATGATCCTTGTGGGTCCCTTCCAACTCAGGATGTTCTGTGATTTTTTCAACATTCACCTTATTTTGCTAGAACAGCCCTTTTGCAGTGTGACAATGGGATACTTTTCCTGGTGATGAACATCCTTGCACAGCTGGTAAATTCTGGAGTGTGAAGAGGCTGATTGAGTAGCCAGAGATGCTGAGATAGCAGAGTAGGTTAAGTGCAGTATTTTCCCCAGTACTGATAAGGTATCAAGTTGATTTCTAGTGTGCATTTTTACATCTGCACTATATATGTGCATGTACATACATGTAAATATACAGGTTTTTTCAATAGGAAGGACTTTTCCCCACCCCTAAATCCCAAACCTGGCTTGTGAAATTAATATAGCTGAAATATTCTATTATTTATTGAGATCTAGGAATGCAAAACCTGGAAGAAATGCAGACTTTGAGGAGCTTTTAAAGTGTACCAAAGAAGACGGATATAAAAATGTTGAATTGTTGTTTTGGTGCATTTGTATTGGTTATGCAGAATTCCACAGTCATTACATCCTGGTGGAGGACCCAGGGATTCCTGTTACACTGCTAGCACATAGAAAAATTCCTGGAGGAATCCCACAGGTTGCTGCTTTCCAGCTGCATCTCTGCATCTGCTCAAGAGAATCAACTGTGCCCAAAGCTATCACTTTCCCCCAGCAGTTCAAGGCACAGGAAAACCACCTTGAACTTGTAAGTTGCAGTAAGTAATTAATGAAAGATGAATTACTGGAAACTTGGCAATTTGTGCTCATCCAAATGGAGAGATGTGATGGCAGCTGTGAAAATAACTGCAGTTCCCCAGAGGCAGAGCAGTGCTATGTTTGGGTTCCAGCAGCCTGGGACAGAGAAGGGTGAGAGAAGCCCCAGCAGGACAGGGAGGCAGCAAAAATGCCTTTATCTTACCTGTGGCCTTTTGGATAAACTCCCATTGTATCAACCCACAACACAAAGCTGATTTTTGGAATACTGATGCAAAAATGAGGTCTTGGGTGGTCATTTATGGTTCAAGTAGCGGTTTATATATTTATTATAATTATACACAACCTTGACAATCTATATTGCCATTCAAAAATAAATTGAAGTCTTGTCAATTTGCACATGATCTGTCACTACTAAGAATCCCATTTACATACATCGTAAACATTTTCCATACTGAAACACCGCTTTAAATTCTGACACTCCCATCTCTTCCCCCCTCACCCTGTGGAGATATGGTTATCGACTATGGAAAGAAACTTTTCCAACCACTGCAACATTCAGGGACTACCACCTTTTTAAATTAAACTCTTTCAACACTTGGTAAAGGTGGCTGGTGGGTATAGCTCTTAATTGCATTTTTGCAATGATTCCTGGTTTTGGTTGCTTATTTCCTTCTGACCAGGAAACAAGGAAGCCAAGGTTTAACAGCTGTATCAAGTAAGTCACATCAAGCACATTCCCAGTTTTGTATTTTGCAGTGCCAACGGTCACATTTAGTTGTTTTCACTGTTATTTACATGTGTAGTAAGTGGTTGAAGTCTTCAAAATTCAACTGCAGAGCATTAAGAATTCAGCTAGGAGTCAGCCACCACACACTTTCTGTAGCTACTAAGAGCTTGTGTTTATACTCCAACTGCTATACTGGGAGTTGAAATTAAAATTTATGAGGCATTAATGCCTTTTGATAAGCAACATGTTTTTTACCATCTCTTTTGAAAGTTTCTGTCTCCTGGTGCCTGAAAGATGAGAAAACTTAAGAGCAGCAGAAGTGTAAGAGGCAAAGGAATATTCCTCTATCCAGTTAATAAACTCACAGCTAGTGGCAATTAATCTAAGCATCCTTAGAGCAGGCAAACCTTATACCAGCCCACAACTCAAGTTTGGGCATCTGAGCCTCACTTGAGAAGGGCTCAGAGAAGTGTGGAAGTATTACAGTGTGATTGCACAGCAATGAAAAGTCCTGTTTTGAGCAATGAGGGTCATGATGGCACTGATCTGAACTGAATTTAGCTTCTTTTCCTACAGCAGCTTTGAAGCAGCAAATGCAACGTGTTCACAACATGGCTTATGCCAGCATTGGGTAACTGACAGGCAAGGAAAACCAGAGCTCTGAGAAGTGTAGATTCCAAGTTTTGTTAAGGCTGTTAATTTTTCACACTGGTGTCAAAAAATAATTGGGAAGAAAAGCCTCCTGCCAGCTCCTTGCTTGTTTCCTGAAATTACACTTACATAATCCTTACAGGAGAACACCCGCTTAAATATGGAGTATTTGAGAACTGTTATTAGCAATCTGTAGGAGAGACTGGAGTTCAGCACACAGAAATGTTGGAAAATATGTGGAAGATACAAGGAAATCTCATCAACACCCAGATTGGATGCTTTACTTTAACAGCTTCCACTTCTACATGGAAGAACCAAAACCTCCATCCCACGCACCACAAGGTGTTGGGAATGCTGGAGCTGCACCACAGACACTGCAATGCCGTGCCAGAGACAGGGCACCTTCCCTCTCCCTCTGCCCCAGGGCCTTGGGAATACAGGCTGTGGAGTAGGGGTTGGGTGTTTCCCAGCTGCCTCTGAGCTTTCAGGACCCAGCTGCTCACTCCATGTTTTTTGCAAGCATGCCCCAAAGGCAGTATTTAAGCAGTGCAAGGACACTACAAGAAGACGCAAGGGAGAGGAGTCCTCATTCAAATTCAGACATACAAAATCAAAACCAAAACCTTCATTCAAAATCAAGGGGTATTTTGTCATGAAGCAGCAGCTTCAATTAAGAAGAGCACAAACCCCTAACTTAAATGTTACAAAGCTGTTTATGTTACATCTGAATGAAATTCAAAGAAACTCCTTGGAGTCTAAAGTACCATAATAAAAAAGTGGAAAGGAACTCATGAATCAGTTATAAGCTACACTTAGTTTAGTACAGAAAATGAAAACAAATTAGTTAGGTCCTTTCTTGAGCAAGTGTGTTAATGCTCCAGGCAGAAGAGAATGAGTCCTCTTTTAAAGTAAAGAAGGAAGCTCTTGATGGTAAAATGAAACAAGGTATTTATGCTGGTTTGTAACCAGATCTTTACATGAAATTCTACAACCTGATAAACAAAACTTTTGTTTTTTAAACTATATGGCCTTTATATAGTTTTGCTTCCTTTTTTTTCTTTTTGTGGGACAGAGGGAACATTTTCAAATATTAGAAATGTGTCTTGCCCTCAGCAGAAAGTTTCAAGTAAGACATTATCGACAACTACCTGCTGTTAAAGTATACAAGATGCAGAGCAGCAGACTACTGCTGGTTCCCCAACAAAACTTTATGTTGCAAAGACATTCACTCTGGGCTGTCAGGGTAGGCAGAGGGAACTTCCTCACTGAGTCTGACACACAAAACCTCAAGCTGTGCATAGTGTGTAAGTACTTAAAAATCTGTCCTGGTGAAATCTCCTCTTTGGGCAGCATTCCTCTTCAGCAGGGATCTAGAGACAGACCAGATGCACAGCAAAAAAAAAAAACAAACTGTTCTAATAAGAAAACTTCATTACAACTGTTTGTCTGAACCATATCTGCTTTTAAGCGTGCAGAATTATTCTAGCCTTTATCCTAAGCATTGCCTCAAACATCTGTGATGTATTATTAAGCATCTGATGGCCATGAGCAGAGGACACTCTGTCCTTGCACATGACCTTTTAGCTACCAGACAGCTGACACTGGAGATTTCTGCAGTTTTGTGCTCTTCTGCTACAGGTACCAAGAAGTCTACCTAGACAGTTATTGTATAGCTGGATTTTAGGAAGCCAGTACTTGAGAATGCTACTCATGACACTGCCATGGTAAAAGCCAGTAGGATAGAAATGGTGTTAAAGCCTAGGAGAGCAAAGCCAGCTGAGCCTGACTGAAAGCACAGCTGATGCTGTAGTACAGTCACCCCTCAGCACCAGAGGTGTGACCACCGTGGCAGAACTCAAGACTGAGGTTGCAGAGGAGCTGCAGAACAGCTCTCAAGGTCACTCAGTTTTTGTGTAAGGGCATTAAACATGTCAGCTTACAGTGTCAGACCATCCACACTGCATGGAATAGGAACAGGAATGAGAGCAAAGTACACTCATCTCAGTCATTTGATGTCAGTAACGAAGATACAATTCCAGCACTTGAACTAGTCTGGCAGATTGATGTACAGTCATAAATGATGCTTCCTTTCTCTGTGAAGATACAACAGAGTTGAATTCATCTCTCCCAGGGGTCATGAATTACTTTTTGGTAGCATGAATACCACTAGAACATGAAGGGCATGGCTAAAGCAAGAAACAATCACAAGATTGTGATTCTTCACTTGTTTGTAACAGCAACACCTCCAATGGGAGAACTGCTGCAGGAGTACCCGGTTAACATCTGCATTTGTTTCTGGGACAGAGTTCAAGTCACTGAAACATTACACTGCAATTTATTTTAGATTCTTATGCTAGGTAAAGAAACCACTTCTCAGAGTAGCCCATTCCCACTCTGATGGTAAAGAGTTGTGTGAAGTCAATAGTGACTGGTTTTAGCAAGTGCTGCAGTACCTCAGTGACTGCAGTTAGAATAATTCAGAATATATTTGGGACATACACTGGACCTTGACAAGGTCTAAGACTGATCAAAGGAAACAGTGATTCTACCGTGTAGTACATTGTAGACACTTTCATTAGAGAGCTAAATGACCAAAGCTAAGTGGTAAGCTACGCAAGTTCATCAAGTAGATTCCATCTTTGGGGTAATAATATCCAGTTTTTAAGCTCTTCTGTTTTGGTCCTTGACCAAAAAATGTATGTGCTGAGCATCAAGGCTTAAATAAACTCTCAGCATTTCTTTCAAGTTTGCACCAAACAGCATTTAAGCAACCTCAAAATCAGGGTGGTGGTACCCAGTTTGCAAAGCATGGTTTCTGTTGTTTCTCCTCCCCAGGATGAGATACAATCAAGATGTAAATTGAATTCAAAACAAAGTGGAAATAGTTCCACGTGCAATAAGACATTTTCAAGGGAAAGCTATGCAGCAAGCCTTGAATATTCTCCCCTTTCATCCTGTTCTCACCAGCATCACCCTGTCCTAAGCACAGTAGGGTATGTACAGCAATGTGCAGAGACCAGGAATTCCAGCACACAGCAGAGCCAGGATGCTGGAGCAGTTTGTAATGAAGACTTGTAGTGGTATGGAAACCCAGAAATGCTTAAGCTCCTATGAAAAAGACCGTACAGTTCTCATGGTACATCAACAAGATGGACTGGTATGCCAACTAACCTCTATTTTAATATTTAAATTATAACAATACAATAACTAGAAAAGGTCAGTGCTTCAAGTGACAGGTTTTGCCACTTCAATTCCAATATTTTTCCAAAATAAAGATGCGATTAGATCTACACTTGAGCATCAGTAGTGCAATACAGTATCCTTTCCTGAATAAAGGAGCTGAGGTTTATCCACAATAAAAGCTTTAAATAAGGTAGATTGTTGCCATTTATAGATCAATTCTGTATGTTTGATATAAAATATATTGGGAAAGCTTCAACTGACTTATACAATCTACATTTGGCTAAAGCTCCACATAAGCAGCATCAGTGGAAATGAACATCAGAGGTGTACTTAATATAAAACACTTTCAAAACTACTCAGCAACGAATGACAGAAGTTTGGCTAAGAATAACTGAACATCTGAGGTGTGTACCAGACAAAAAGAATGGACCCTGTGGTTACTTGCACTATTTTAATGAAGTAAAAGAAATGCAAGGTTTAGTCCACTTCCATGTCTCCGGGGGGTTTGGTCTGCTGAGGGTTGTCCTTGGCTGGTTCGGGTTTTGTTTCAGCAGCGCTCTGTCCGTTCACTGGCCCGTTGTGTTCCCCGTTAGCTTTGGACTGCCCGTCACTGGGAGGTTCTATCTTCGGCTTGGGCTTGGATAGAATGGGATTACAGAAGCTATCCAGTTCCTAGTGACACAGGTGAGACAGCAAGGTCATTTGGTGGCACAGTAAGTGCTCTCAACTACAATGTCTCTAATTTGTTTCTGGTCCATAATGGCCTGGCAGTTCATTGTCAAGGACCAGACTTCTCTATTCTATCAAATCTAGAAACTCCAAGAAAAGCCTTTCATTACCTGAGGAGCTTGTGATTTGTTACAAATCTGTAGAAATTCTGTAGAAACCTGATGCTGTAACTCAGGGAATTTTAAAAAGGTACTGCTGTAAATCAAGAGCCAGCACTGAGGAGTGCTGTAACTCTTGCTCCCTCTATATAGATCTTTTAATAGCTTTAAAATCTCTGCAGATGTAATATTCTAGCTCATATCTAGGCTAAAATCTGGTTCAGGAAAAACTGATTAGAATGTGCAATAAGTACAATTATTTTTTTTTTACCTTAGATTTTGCTAGTATTTCTGCCACTTTGACAACTGGATCCTGAGTTAGACTGAGTTTGTTCTGAGCATTCATTTTGCTGTTCAACCAATTCATAGCCTCATTAATGTATTTTTCAACTTTATCCATCTCAGCAGGATCTAGGTGGTCGTACTTTTCATCCTAAGGAGAAAGACAGGCATTTGTATCACCAATTAAAATATGCTGCTCATCCAATTAATCTTAGAAGTTACAGAAACACTGGTAACACCTGTAAATTCAGAGATCCATTTCAAGTGGTACCAGGCACCATAAAAACACATAAATCTTTGATTTACATTCTCATGAAGAAGCTCTTTCTGCTACCAATGCAGAACAGCTTTCAAGTGCTCAGGAGCAGAAGTACAACAGCCCTTCTAAAGCAGTGTAAGAGTTAACTTTACAGGATTTGTTTAGGCACAAAAGACTCTGCAGCCAAACTCAGAACACCAATCACTGAATAGCTAAATCATTTGGCTTTACCTTATTTTTGTACGCTTCTACTGCTTTCATAAGGAGCTGAATCTTCTTTCCCAGTTCATTTAGAACTTTTGGCCTCTCTTCATGTTCCATGCATCTTTCCTGGATAGGCTGTCCAAATTTCTGGAATAACAAGCACAAAGATCTTTACAAAACACGTATTTCCTTTAGTCTGCTCTAAGAGTACAGTGCAGCATGGGAAGGAAGGCTGCCTTTAACTCCTTTTCTAACCCGTTCAAACAGCCAAGTCTTTGCATATTGCCTTAGCCCAACAGCAAAACAAAACAGAAGTTTAAACACAGGAATAGTGATTGCCCTTTCTAGGGTTGGTATTTTGCTGTTCTCTGCAAAAAGAGCATTTGGAGCAAAAACCAGTTAGGCTTCAACGGATGCTTTAATTTTCAAGTAATTAATCTGAAAACTTCTAATTTTATCCACTGTTTGCTTTTTCCATCTCCTGAATACTGGTATCCAGGCAGTTGCCTGGATCTATACTGCTACACTACCCAAGGGCTAGACACATACTTCAACTTACTTCAAAGTAGGTAGTTATTCCCCAGAACTCACATTTTCCCCATCAGATCCTTAAAATCTAAAGCATTTAGGGGTTGGTCGTCATTAATAATCAAATGATACAACGGAAGCTACTTTTAAAGCACTCCAGAGCCTTTATTGTTGGATATTAGACCCAAAAATTGGTCTTACTATACATCTATAGATCACTGAGAACAGGAAAATAGAATATATATTTTGGAATGTAATTCTCATTACCCAGGAGTGCAGTCAAACTATTCGAAAGCCTCTTTCAGACTATAAGAAGTCTGACAGAAAATTCCCATTGCAATTAAATCTGTTGTCATTAGTGACAGTCTGCTTAATTTCAACCATTTTCAAATTAGGAGCACAAATCACATTACACTGTACTCCCAGTTGTAAATATTTTGTTCATTTCATAACTGAACATACACAACCTGAACACCCATCCCTAAACATACATGAGTGAGTTTCCTAGAAAACAACTTAAAACCTTACCTTTAATTCCTGAAGCTTATCCATGTATACTTG
The DNA here is from genome assembly GCF_009819885.2 of Catharus ustulatus. Classification (NCBI taxonomy): domain Eukaryota; kingdom Metazoa; phylum Chordata; class Aves; order Passeriformes; family Turdidae; genus Catharus; species Catharus ustulatus. Next base: position 6,037,532 of record NC_046225.1, on the reverse strand, counting down.
TTTTGGCTGGTCCTCTCCATCTTCATAAAGCCAATTTTCTGTGTCCTCCAACATCAAGGTCAGCTTGTTTGAATCCTACAAAGCAAGTTATGGACACTCCAAGTCAGAAAGGAACACATAAATGAGACTTCTCTCCACAGCACAAACCCACCCTACTCAAAAGAGGACTACTTCATCAGCTTAAAATATTCAAAGTGACAGTGAAGGAAAACAGTAATTAACAGACTTCAAAGCCAAGATTTTACAGTGATGAGAAAGGCAGGACAGCCCTACTCATGTGATTTGCAGGTGAAGTTTACCAGAGATATAAAATCAGTCCTGAGGCTGTTTAAGACACTGTCTAATACAGACCATGCACTTCTGAGGAGTGTTCCATATTGTTCATTTCCTTTTAATTCCTACCCACTCATGCCACTCAGAAGCTCAAGGTGATCTGTCCTACTTTCCTATGCTGACCATAGGGTTTTTACTTTCTGCCTGCATCCCTGATCCTTCCTTGCCACTGAGGAGCTTTCTCAGGCAGTAAAGAACTCTCCAAGTCAAATGTCAGGTGTAAGTGTTAACTTGAGCCTCAGTGCTGGGGAGCCAAGCCATCTCCTACTCCAAAATCGTCCAAGAGACCCCTGCAGCCTCCACAGAACACACAATCGACATTTATAAATGCAAAGGAACTTTCTGCAACAGTTGAAACATAAGCAAGTTTTACCTCTTCAGTGATAAATTTCTCAAAGACTCCACACAGCTTGTCTCTGAACTCATACACATATTCTTCAACAGCATTCTTAGCATCATTTCGTTCTTTCTCAAGCTTGTCTTGCATCATCATCTTCCCCTAGGGTGGAGAAAGGCACACTTAAAACTGAAAGCATTTTTAAGTGTTAAGCTTAGTGGCTACTCTTGAAACTGCACCAGATAACTTGGCAGAGGCCTGATAATTCACAATTACTGATAAAAACCTCAGTGTAAGCCATCACTGCAAGCACAACCAGAACAGGCTAAGTTAAGTCCAGTGAAATTGAGTAATTTTACCAAAAACCCAAACTGCAACAAAACCCATTACAACTAAGGGCCAACTTCCTAAAGAATTCTAAATTAGTAAGTTGACAATTGCAAGTATTTTTAGATACTTATTTACAGTGACATTAATTTGAGCGGTCACCTCTTTATGCTCCTTACCTCATTTTCTATATAGGAATTGATCAGGTCTTGTCCCAGCTGCCTATAGAGGCTTGCCTGTATAGGGAGGTCAATACTCTTAACTTTTGTTTTAGCCTTTGGCTGGGAGGGATGATCTTGCTTTTCTCCAGAAGCAGCCTATGAAAAGAGTGACACTATTAAGAAACTTCCAGGAATCAAAGTATTACTACATTTATGCTTAAAAAAAAGAGAGACAGATGGAACTAGTTAAGACTGCTACAAATTAACCTTATATAAATTAAGCACCTAATTATTCCTCTGTATTCAAAATCACTATTACCTTAGTTTGGAACCTAACAGGTGAAATTTAATTTCTTTAAAGAGCTGTTAAGAAACTTGTTCAAAAGCTTAAAGCACTGCATATTATTCTTTACAATGTTCCCTAATTCTCCTAAATTCCATCTCCATTATAAAACTAGGTTAAACAGCAAAACCTACTTCAAAGTCTTAATCACGCTACACTGAGAATTACAGTGCTATGGTAGGATTCCTTACTTAACTATTTCAATATAGCTGTCCTCTAAACACAGTCCCATGTTTTCCAAGCAACAAAATCAGTAAATGTGAGAATACTGGGCAAAAATAGTCGTATCAACACTGAATACAAACCTTGGTTTCAGTTCCAGGATTTTCAGTTTCCTCATCTGCTTGGTTCTGTTGTTCAGCTTGACTTTTCTGCACACCTTCTTCTTGATCAACCTGCATTTTATCCTGCAGAGAGTTACATAACTGAATGCAAAGGTTTGCTGTAAGATTTAGGACTGCTATCAACTACAGTAAATCACAGACAACACATTAACTTCAGAATCTATCTTAAAACTTCATGCTTTGTCATGTTTAAACAGGCATTTTTATGTAGTATTTGTATTTTTATCTTCCAAATTAAATGAAAATTCTACTCTGCTGCTTGATGTTGCTATCTGTCCCCATTACATAATTACACTAGGCCTTGTGAGTACCCACTTTAAACTAGAAACAAATACATATAAAATGAAACCAAAGAACATTCTAGCAACACACCACCAACACAGGAAACAACAATGGATTCTCTATGGAACAGCCAGAACTTTGACCTCCTATCATTTCTGACGTAAACCTTAAAGTTGGTGACCCAAAGCAGAAATAATTTAATCACTGCAATTATTACCTGCATCTGTCTCACAAGAAAGTAAAATCAATAAAAATTAGCTTCTGTAGTAGTAGCCTCTTGGGACAACTATCTTCCCTCCTTGCCTCCCAAAATAAAGCAAGCCTCACTTACATTTTTCTGTAAGTTTATCACTCATGCCTTATTCTAAATTTAACAATCTGAAAGATGGTTAAATTACTAGTGCAGATCACTTGGTTTAAGTAATACAGCTCCATGTCATCAATGAAAAACACTTTTAATGACATAGTAATGGGTAAGCCTGAAGTTACCAGGATGATTGTAACACTCAGAGACCCAGAGCATTAGTAACTAACAAGCTGTAGCTGAGGTCTGAAAGGTCCAAGACTGTCTACACTACAAGAAATCAATGTTTCTGAATTCACAAACTACATATTCAGGTAGAATAATTTGCCACTAGTTCTGCAAAAAAAATAAACCCAATTGTTTAAGGATTTTAAACTCTAGCACAGGTGCCTATGTTGCAATTTAAAGTGAGAAACAAGAAAGCTACTTCTACAAATTTAAAGTTTTGTCACTTCAGAGTAGGAAAAAAGCAGTATCTAAATACTCATTTGCTGTTCTTACTGTTCACACAGAAAAGCCAACCACTGGAAGTGCTCTGCCTACAGGAAACAGCTAGAGAGGGGATAATGAGACAGACACCACAAACCTCCTCCTCAGAGTCGAGGGGATCATCCTCAATACTGAAAGGTAATTGCTGACAAGCACCAGTGTAAAACAGAAGATGTGTTAGATGAATGAAGCACTACAAATGGAAAGCCTGAGCATGGAAGCAGCTACTCTCATACTGAATTCAGCACACTCCCAGTAAGCTCCATATGCCTTTTACACTAAATGCCAGCTCCAGCACTTCCAACCTTTGTTCCCTTATTATGAACATCATACATGGAGCACTTGCCCACAAGGAACTGCACCATGCACAGCATTTCAAATATGCCCACATTCCTGGAAGGCAGTGTAGTATGTAAGAATTTGCTTATACCAATTATGTAATACTAGCTGTGTAACCATTTGCTTTAGTTCCTGTAGAATATCCAACTAAAGTGGGAGAAACTAAGACCAAATCTTAGGAGAAAGGCTGCTGGGATCAGTGCTGGTGTTGCTGTTTCCAGCTCCGAAGTGTTCCCTGGTACCCAGTCGTCAACTCTACACTGCCAAGGGGCACAGCTGCACCTCACAGGGAGCTACTAGCAGGAGGCAGTGCAGTTTTCCATGTGTAAAGAAATACTATGTACTTTATACTCATTGAAAACACAGTTTGTGAAGAAAAACTTTTAGAATTAATTCGTCAACAGATCTCATTAAATAGGCTGCCTTTTGCTAGCAACACTAGATAATGCTACGACTAGTAGAGAGATTATAAAGAATAATGAAAAAACTGTTTATTTTTTAGGATCTGTTTTTCCATTCTTTGTTCTTAGTGCCACACTCCACCAGCACTTAAGCAATAAACATGAAGAAATGTGTTATATAACCAAAGAAGTAATTTAAGGGTGGAGAAGCAGTAATTGTCAGAAGTGAAACAGAGTGATTTACCCTGCAATTACGGGCTCTATTGTCAGAATGGCAGTGTAGATGTTTACAAGCTTTACATACCAGCTCCTCATCTCTGCCTTGGTTCTTACTTGCTGACTCAGTGTCCATGGGGGTGTCGTTGTGATCCCCCTCGATGCTCTGCTTCTCGATGATGGACGCGTTGGCCACGCTGAACAGCCCGTGGATGTTGACGCGCACTTTCACCTTCACCTTGGAGTTGTCGCCGTCATGCTGGGGACCAACATTCTGAATAGTGAAACGCCCTTGGAAACAACAGAGGTGGCTTTAATTGGTGTCCCAAAATGCAGAGAAAGAGGAAAAAAAAAACCAAACATATTCCTTTAAGGCTGTTAATTTAAACAGCAACTTCATGTAACTGGAGCTATTTGGAAACTTTCTACTCAATTGACAATCCTACAATGTAAGCTGCAGGTAGATAAACTAAAAAAAGCTGGTTCCCCAATTATTTTCAGTTCACTGATAATTAATAAGATGTTTTTGCTTTATCTCTATTTCATAAAAAAACAAGACAGTACTTTGCTAGATGTTCTACTTCTCTGTTGCCTTCTGTAACCACCACACTAGAGAAACTACTCTGATTCATCTCAAATGGTTTCTTTTGTCCACGTAACTCAAACTTCACACTGAAAAATAAAACGTTAACAGAGATAAAAGATTGTTTGAATTGGATAACATGGCTGCACTACACTTTTTGGAGAATGAACAGTGCTTAGGCAAAGTTTCTGAAAGCAGTGGGGTTGATACTTTATTTTGCAACTTGCTGAAAATTTAAGTTTAGATGATGTGCATGTGTAAAGGAGAATGTTTCCTCCTCAATACTACAGACTTCTTGCACAGACAGCCAAACAGCAGCAAGTTTGTACCTGATTCATAAATCAGTGAATAAAATAATAAATTAAAGACCTCAAAGAGTGTACTAATAACTGCAAGTAAGGCAGCATTTAGCTAACAAGAAACTTATTTATGCCATTTAGCTCTTTAGACTCTACTACAGATGCTTAAATTGAGGAAACACCTGCATTTTATATTCTTAGATTAACAGAAAGAGACATGACAGATAGCATGAAACAAGTTATCTGTCCAGACAGGCAACAGCTCCTTTGATGCAATTTCTTCGAAAAATCCAGGCTGGCAGGCACGTAAGATCCTTATCAATTTCATAGAAACTGAAAGAACCACACAACAGAGCACTAAACTTTTGTGCCTGCTTCTTTTGAAGCATTCAGAAAAGAATGCAAAGATAGATGGAAGGAAGAAGGCAGATTTTTTTTAGTCATGTCAAACAGAGATGTCAATATGGTTTGCTCACTAGATTTGAATCAAGAAGCCTGGGCTGAGCCTTTCCAAAGGACCTAAGCTTTTCTGTAAGCTAGAAAATATGGAAGGAACATATCTTACAAGAAAGGAGAACCACTTTTTCCTGCATCAGCAGGAGTTAGGGATGGGGGTTTTATTCACATGTCCTTACCTATTCTGGAATCAGGATAAGGCACTTCATGTGGATGGGTATAATAAGCTTCCAAGTCAAAAGGCTCTTTCTTGTGGAAAGTAATTACTTTTGAGAATGGAGCAGCATGGTTTTTACTGAAGACTTCACATTCCCTAAAGCAATAAACATTAGATAACATTAAACCTCTGAGCATAACTTCATGGATAATCAAAGTCAAGGTATTTAACCAAGCAACAAAGTGATTTAATTTAAATCAGTTTTTAACAAGAGCTGGAGGTGTAAGGCCTCTAGGTCTCAATGCTGGAGTCTGCATTTTATGCCACACTTATTAAAAATTAGACAACTTCACCCCAAATATTTAATTGTGTTTCCAATTGTTAATCAGTAACTGGAACCCAAAAGGTGAAATGCTAAAAAAGAAAATTAAAATTTTAAGTGTTCAAGTGCATGACAGCTTCAAAGCCTGAGGTCCATTTTTTTTCTCCAGCTCAACATTTTTCTTTATATCCAAACACCAGTGTTTTGTAGGTACTGTACAACTTACCCTGTTCCTTCTTCATAAGATGATTTCCATCTCAATGTTATAGAGTAAGGAACAACATCTGTGATGGAAAACTCACGCACTTTAAAAGCTGGAGAAAGAATTGCACACTAGGGAAAAAAAAAAAGACCAAAAATGTATTATACCCATGCAGTCAAATAAATGGCAAGTCCAAGAATTAGTACTTATCATATAGGTCATATGGAGGTCCTGCTTATCACAGACATTTTTAACAGAAACTTCCTAGAGTCAACTGAACTGAAAGACTTAAGTAGTAGTTATTTCCTCAGTGATTTCCAGTAAAGATACCCAGCAAAGGTCCCAAGAGATAACACAGAAGAGCAACAGCAGAATTTAAGTCCTCAGATTTAACAGGTCTTTTCAGCAAGCCCATCCTTTTAACATGACACAGCAGCAAATTAATGAATCTAATAGAATAATTTCTGACATGGTCACTGTCACCAATTAGTGAAAGAACAAGTAAGACTCTGCATCTTGTTTGAGTTGCAGTACCTTCTGCTTGTGGTTAGCTGTATTTCATTAGTACACTATGTTAGAGAAGCAATACTAAAGTTTTATTTCAGGAACTATACCTGTAAGGCACAGCCTCTTGCCACAGCTTCATCAGCATTTAGTGTGGTGCTTATCTCTTTACAGAAAAAGTTAGAGATCTGTTCCTTCACTGCTGGAATTCTAGTAGCCCCACCTACTATTTCTATACTGTAGATATCTTCACGCTGAAGTTCTAGAAAAGAGAGTGCATGCCCTTAAGTTATGATCAAGATACCAGAAAGTTATCTTTGGACACAAAAAAGAAGAGAAAAAAGGACAGAAGTTCTCTTATTATCTAGACATGGTGACAAGCACTGAATATATTTTATGGCTGACAAGATCTTTAAAACTCTTTGTCCCTCCTGTACACTAGAGTTTTCTAGTTGCATAAACCTGGGGAATGCAGAAGCCAAGCATCAATGAGAACAGCTGTTCTTTAAAATGTGTTGTCCATGTGCATCCCCTTTCTGCTGAGCATGAACTCAGAAGGGTGAAATTGGGTCTTCTGCACTACTGGACAGTACCTCACCTCTCCCAAACAGGACCAACAAAATGAAATCCAGACAGATCTCATTTTATGTCTGGTTTAATTTTGCTTGCCAAAAGAGAAAAGAAAACATTTAAAGCCAATATAGCCAATAAATAGCACACTGAGCTTGAAGGTTACCTTTTAAATTCTGTAATCAGAATATGTGTATTAAGTCATTTCAAACAAATGTCAGTCCTTGAACAGCTCTGCTCAGCAGTTATGCAGGTTTTTAATTCCTGTATTTGCTATCTAGCCAAGTCACAAAATCAGCAGAATTCTTCCCTTTCTTTTAGTTAAAGGTCTAGAATTGGGGGTAAAACCTTTCCTGTTGAAGTCTAATTCTCTCCTTTACTCTACATTAGGCAAAAAAAAATTACTTTGTTATTGGCACATGCTTTAGGTAATTCATTTTAACAATATACTGCCGAATTACCAGGTCAGTGAGGACATGTAAGTATCACATGGAACAGGCTGGCCAGAAGGTTGCAGTAAAGAGTAATATCTTTTACCATCATCATTTTTTCTTGGTTTTTTGGTGTTTTTTAAAATGCCAACCTTTTCCATGACACAGGGTGAATGAGGGAGGGTCAATAACCAAGGTTGCAGAGTATCATGTGCACTAAATGAGGCGGGAATGGGATCATGCATTCATGGCAAGCATATGAATGGAACTTACATTTAACTTTTCAGTATTTAGCTTTGCAATTCTAATAAATACAAAAATACATTGAAAAGATAATCATTAAAGAGATCAGGAATGACTGGATGACTAGCAGCACCTCAAGTAACTTCTACTTACTGGCTTGTTCCATGGCTGCTCTTAGAGGAGGCTCCACTCTGGCCAGAAGGGCAGCACACAACTGCTCGAACTGAGCTCTGCGGGGCAGGGAGAGTGCTTGGTGTTACTAGGCTGCTCAGAGACCACAACCCTCTGCCCCTCAGTGGGAACAACACCCAGTACCTGTTCATCTTACTGGAGACATCCAGGTCATTCATGAAGCACTCAATATTGAGTGGAAGGTCAGATGCATTCGCACTCATCAGCTTCTTGAGCTTTTCACATTCCTGATACAATCGCAGCAGCGCTCGGGGATTCTCTTTTACATTCAGTTTGTATTTTGTCCTGAATTCTTCAGAGAAGTAATCTACTAAAGCCTCATCAAAGTTCCTACCACCTACGAAAGGGTCAAAGGTAGTGGCCAAGACCTGGCAGAAGTCAAAGAACAAGTTCAGCAGTTAATAGACAAGGTTTGTTCTGTGTCGTTTACTCAGCGCAGCAAGACGTGCCATCATTGCCTTCCACACGGCTTCAGACAGCATTTGGTACCAGAGACAGGCCCAGAAAAGCATTCAGCCATTAGGAGGTCACAGACAAAAAAGTTCCAAACCAGGAAGCAAAGACTGTTCAGCTCTGCTTCCCATCCCACTGGATTTAGACTTTGAACTGTCATGGATGACACCAAAAAACCCCCAACATCTCGGAGCAACTCAAGACAGTCAAGAATCTCCCATGAGTGAGTCAGTCACACAACTACAACACTTAGGAGGCTCCCTGAATATGCAGGTATTTCAGGGATGTGACACAAAAACTGTGCAGTGTCCTTAATTACAAAACCACACTTCAGGATGCTTCACTTCTGCATTTTACAAAAACTGACTTGATGAAATAGCCAAAATCTAACAGAAAAGTTTTGTATTCCCATTTAAAAATATTTTCTATTGACTTTTTTTAAAAAACACCCTAATCTTTCCACTCCACAGAGCAGTATTTTGAGTTTTAAATACTTCAGGCTTTTAATGTATGACTTAAAAGATTACCTTCAGTTTTCCCTTGTTGAAAGCACAGATGGAAACCTGATATGCAGAATGCCCCATATCTACAAAGACCACATTTCTTGGCTTCTCTTCCAAGGCTGGCAGATCTTGCTTGTATATTCCATAAGCTAATGCAACTGGAAAACACCAACCCATGGAAGGTAAGGGCAAGCCACACACAGCTGCACACAATGCATTAAAAGCATCATCAAGAGAGACACTGCCCATGTTTACCCTTTCTAAACACCTTCATAACTCTTACTAAAACCATGCTGAAAACACATTTTTCATTGGCAAGAGCGAAAGAGATGTCAAGTGAATTTTTAGAACTAATAAAACTCACCCTGTATTTCAATTCTTCTTGTAGCCAAAGTAACAGTGAAATTTGTGAAACTGCACAGATTAAGACTCATTGCCTACACCTCTCCCTTGAAATGCCTTACTTTCAGAATTTTTTACCTTAGCTTTGAAAAATTCAGACATGCCCAAGAAATAAAGAAAATTTTTGGAAGACTAGCTTACATTAATCTAAGCATTCACTACCACTCATTTGGAAAGCTTTTTGAGACTTTCTAAAAGCAAAGAGAACCAGGGAAAAAAAAATTGATTTGCCCTAGAATTCACCAAAATCAGAAGAGGGGAGTAAATTACTTTACAGGAACAGTTTCTTTCCAAAGCTATTCCCAAGTGTGACTGTGCTCAGGTTGGCAAACCCCAGCTCTCAAGGTGCCTCCCAAGTGCTGCACACCACCCCAGTGCTGTGTTTCCAGTTCCCAAACTGGATTGGGCAGTACTAGCCTGGACAGCTCTCTCCCAAGCTCCCCATTGTGTAACAGCTGTGTGTCATCACCCTCGCATTCAACAGCCTGAACGGCCTTGAAGGACAAAAAATGTCCTGGCCACTCACCTGCTGTAGTTTCATTCATCAGCTTCAGACAATTTAATCCTGCAATCTGTGCAGCTGCCATTACAGACCTTCTTTCAGCATCAGTGAAGAAACTAGGGACCTGTTTCCAAAAATAATGACATTGGGTATTATAGGATATGGATTTTTTAATTTGGAGTAGTCAAGACTTGCCCATCAAGCTATCCCAAAAATGTCATTACCACAAGAAACTGTTACAAGCTAACCTCAAATTAATAAGCCTGTCTGAATAAAACAGCTAGCCAATTCATTTTAGTGAGTATTTTAATTAAAAGCTCAAAATATAGCAAAAATGAAATGGCACCCAGGGTTTATTTTAAATCAGATTTTAACACACACAAAAAAAATTTCTGAAAATGTTTTGTCAGATTGTTTTTATGAGTCTTTCATCCTAAAATCATCACCAGTTTCTGGTAACATTTGTGCAGGACAAAGCCAACCCAACAAATACACCCAGCCCCACAGTAAAGCCAATGGCAGAAGCACCGCAGCGATGCTGCGATCAAACTTGAACCTGCATCCATTTTTCAGGTATCACTGCCACCACAGTGCCAGCTTACAGTGTGCTGCAAGGTTCAGTGCCACCAAAAATAGCCACAGCAGGATCAGAGCCCATTTAGGATCTGGCTGCAATCAGCTGGCACCTCTTCAGCAGACACAGAGCTCCATTTTGTTGTGTGTTTTGCTGGCTGCCACCGTGGGGCATTGCCAAGGATCCCTGGGTGTGTGGGAGGTATTCTCCCAGTGTCTTTGTACGCCGTAAGGAAGCAAGGAAAAAGATCAAAGCAGATTTTTAACAGCTGAAGTACACAGCTTTCCAGTTCCCATGTCTCTGCCTGACAGAGAAGGCATAACTGCAATCTTTCATACCCAAACTTCCCACCAGCGCCAGTAAACAAAGACCACGTGAAAAGCAGACACAAGACTTGGTATCCAACAAAATGACTACAAAGCCAAGTAGTTTGGGCATGTGAAATTATCCAGCATGACCCTCAGAGCCCTAAGCTCAGGTGACTGTCAACTGCACTACAACAGTGCTAACCAAGGTAACAAGAAAGAAAATCACCATGAATTTAGGAAGGTTCTTTGGAAGCAAGGAGGATATGCCTACACCTAGGACAGTTCCCATTTGTAAAAGAACTGCAGAAATCAGAAATATTGTGTGTAGCCCTTAGAGACAGACAGACAGGATCAGCTTAAGCACTGTGTCCTTTCTGAAAATACACTCTTGATCTAACAACTTTTTCATCTCCTCACAAGTGCTTCAAGAAGTTTTCTCATTTGGAAAACCTGTAACAAAGGCCAATTTTTTATATGATATGGCCAATGATATGATTTCTATCCACTACTTGTACCTCTTACCATTGCACCATGATATAAATGGTCCTAGCTTGCATAAAGCTGCCTATGGACTGCAATAAATATACCACAACTTACTGAAATCACACAGTCAGCCACTGGTTTCTTCAAAGCACTTTCTGAAGTCTCCTTCAGTTTGGCCAGCAGCATTCCTGTGATCTGTTCCACTGCAAACAGTCTCTCTTCATCCAGGTACCTCACCTGAAACAGACAATTGCAATTCTCATCAATCTTTCAAGATGTGCAGCTTGGACATTATTTGTGATGTTGAGCATCCAGCTCTAGACACAAGTAACTCCCTGTCAACTGATCTGTGCTCCCTATGACAAATCTTCAACAGTTCAGTTCTGGTTTTTTTTTTTTTTTTTGTAGGAAGCTTAACACCTCATTTATTTCAAGGGACTATTCACAATGATACAGTATTTCTGCTGCTTATGTATTTTAAATTTTAAAAACAACAGCAACAAAAGAGAATAATACACATAGGATCACACTGTCCTATAACACAAGCTAAAAATACAAGTTTTGGAGCAAGCCCAAGGAACATTTGCTTCCTGCAACAGTCACTCAAGCACAGGAGGCAGGGAAGGTGTAAACCAGGCAATTCCAACAGTACTGCTCTGCTCAGGAAATGCAGCTGAATTCTCAGCCTTCATGGGAGGTTCTGTGTCCTGAATTCCTAACAAGCTATCTCTCTCCAACAATCTCAAGCACTCCTGCCATTTAGTTTGAAAGCAAATTAAAAGTAACTTGTTCAAATTTCACATTCAGAGTATTATGTTGTTTTCCTGACACTTAGTCTCTGCATGTCTGATGGGAACTAATAATCTCACACTGTAATTATACAGGTTTGAAGGTAAATCTAGTAAGGGGAAGTGAAAAGCTAATATGACTATGGAAAATTAATATGATTGATGATGGATATCTTGGAGAAAGTACAGACTTATTTAGAGACACAGAAATGTATTTAGTTTTCTAAAGGAAAATGTGACCACAGAGGAAGTTAAGTGACAAGGGCCCAAAGCACTCATCTCTACCACCAGAGAGATTCCACCCAAAGCTCTCACTCACCTTTACTCCTACAGAGCCATTTGGCATCTTCTGAAGTTCATAGGGAAGTTTAGCCCTTTCAGCTTGTATGTAAGGATCTTCAAATGCTCTTCCATGCAGTTTTTTGAAGCCATGCACTGCATTTTTTACGTTTGTGACGATCTGTGGCAAAGATATTTTCATTATCCATGACATTCTGATACAGAGAACTGTGCAGAAAGGAATTTCTTATGTTTGGTTTAATGCATACACTGACCTGTGTCAAACCCCACACATTCACCGAAAAGCAAAGTGTGAGGAGAGAGAAATAATCATCTACTTTTTAATCTATGGCCTCTATTAAAATAATTCATATGTACTTCTCTCTGTAATATCCATTAACTTGCTGCCATCAATTTTCACTGTCCTTTTTATTTTAGAGGAGCTTTCTGATACAGCATGAAATATTTAAGATCCTATATTGTTGCAGTGGCTGCTTGCAGGAACTAATGAAGTTATTACCTACATTAACCTTAAATGAACCTTCAACAAATTAACACATTTCCCTTCCTTTAAAGTTCTCCTCTAATTCAGATCCCATCTGGATATAAAGCCTTCCCACACCTATCGTCTCATCAGTGTTTTAACCTAGTTATTTTCAGGACATGCTTTTAACCAAAGAAAGGACCAAAACAAACTAACCCCAGTGAACACAAGATTTAAGCTATCAAAAGAAGTTACTGCAGGACAATATTCTCCAAGATTAACTTGTTTATCAGCCAAAAAAATTTTTGATCCATTTACCTGGCTCTTTGCTGCATTCCCAATGGCTCGGGTCTTGGATCCTAAAGATATACATGCTCTAAGTAAAAAAAAAAAAAAAAAAAAAAAAAAAAAAAAAAAAAAAATTCAGCTTTAAAAGAAAACATCAAATATTCCTGTGGTACTTTACAACACCCACAAAAATTCAAGCAGCAGAACACGGATGTGCTAAATTACAGCATTACTGCATGAAGCACCAGAACCTGAAGAGGAATTAGTTATTTTGTTCTTTGTAAATTAGTTTAGAAATAGCAATCAACTGCAAATGTTGTCATTCTAAACGCATTTAAAGAATTCTGTAAAAGTTTAAATGTTCTACAGATCTTATAATGAAGCAAAGGAATTGATGGTAACTTCTGGGTCACAGGTTAAAACCTAAGAAGCCAGTGAGATTTATCAAAACCCTGAACTTCACCGGTCAGGTTCTCTTGACTCAACAACCCTTGAGTCTAAGGCCACATCCACTCTCCAAGAGCCCTTAGCAACAATGCTAAGACAACAATTAAAAAACCCACAAACCTCGGGAGCTGAACGAGCTGGTAAGTGCTTCCACAGCTGAGGAGTACCAGGTACATGCAGCAAACAGGCAGGAGGGGACAGAGCTGGGGACAGCTCCCAGGCACCCAGGGCTTGGGCTGTAATCCACAGCTCCCTGCAGCTCCTTGGCTACCACTGAACACCCCCTAGATGAGCAAAGGCTGCCTCAGGCCCCAGCCACCATCTGGCCCCTCAGCACTGCCTTTGGAAATGTTTTTTTCCATTCTGGAAGTTACTAACATCACACCTTCACATCACAGACCTGAAATACAGCTCTTCCCCAAAAGGCAGCTGATCAGGCTATGACTGCTCAGGAGTACCACAGAAACCCAGATTTCATACAGCTCAAAATAATTGTTTAATGAATGCATAAAGGTCACTCGAGCAGACTGCTTCCTGCTTTCTCTCCATCACTGAGGCCACTGCAATTTGACAGTATTTTCTAGCAACTTCTTCTCTGTGACATCCAAAACCTTCTCCAGATTTGACTGCTGCAAACACACGAGGCATTACCCTGCATTTCAAAAGTCTAGTTCAGCTTTCACAAACAACTTCTATAATTTTTAACGTCACAACGTTGCAGTTTTCAATTACTCCTTGTGATAATTAGTGGAAGTCAGATAATCGAGCGATTTCCACAGCAAGCAAATGATTTACAAACTGATGCTATTGCATCACATCTTTTCAGTGCAGGAATCTGCCTCTGCTCACAGGCAGCACCACTTGCACATGACCCCATGCAGAGCATGAAGCACAGCCACAGCTCCTGCCATGGGTTATTTCAATTACTCACTTCCAGCACTGGGGGATGGATGCTTTCTCCCTCCTGCTGCTGGGAAGCAGAGATGTCAAAAAAATAAATGTGCCCTCCTTGGCTTCAAAAAACTCAGTCGTTTCCAAGATTCCTTATTACATCATCTTAATTACAGCATGTGATCATATTAATCACACCTGTGTGATTAAGCAAAATAAGTTCTGAGGTATCAACAACTGTCTCGTTTTTCCACAAACCCAAGTGGTGAGGCAGAGCACCTGAAAGGGCCATTTGCCACGAGTTTAAGGTGCCAGAAGCACTGGAAATGTGTTAAACAGACCCACTGAAGTTCCCAGTTCAGGGAAAGCTGAGTGTCAACTAACTTTCAAAGAGATACAGGGCCAAAGGCCAGGAAATACCCAAGTTCTCCTGAAATGCATGGTTTTTTGGCAGAATCTTTTCCCCTTCTTTGTGAAGTATTTGTGCTACAGCTTCCAAGATGACACATGGTTGTGCTAACACTGGCAATCCCAAGCACTGGATTACAGAATATAATTAACTAATAGCTAATTCAAGTACCTGCATGATGTGAGCACCTCCCCAGAACCATTCACATAAGTTCATTTATTGTGCTGCTATGTGCAATAAGCAAAGTTTTGATGATTGAAGACGTAGATCTGTCTACATCACGCAAATCCCACTTGAAGTAAAGACTTAGCTACTATGACAAACTTACATAACACTAGTGAACCTGGTACATTTCTATTTACCCTTGTTTGATTTCTCTCAAGACAGTAGCGTTAGAAAAGAGGTTCCTCAAGGTCTCCTGTATTACTACATTTTGAAACAGAAAAGGTCAATGAAAACGTCACAAAGTGTAATAGCTACCGTCTTTAAGTGTATGTACATTCCAGATGCTGAAATTGCTAACTTGAACCTCTTTCATAATCACTTTCACTCTTGAAAGTACAGTTAATCAGATATTAGGGTGAAAAATATCAAATACAGGTAAGCCTACCGGCAAAGAACACACTCCAAAAATAGCTAAAAATTGGAAGTACTGTTCATCACGAGGGGGAAGAAAACCGCAGCTGCCTGAGGATTCTCTGGGCAACAATTTCATGGGATACTTTGCATTTGAAAGGCCAGAGAATTTCAGTTCTCACTGCATATCCAGTGCACAAGGATAATTGCTTCCTGAGACTTAATACGAGAAGCATATTTTTCTAAATGCTAAAAAGAATTTTCAAGACTATTGCCATTAAAACAGAGGGCATGCTTTTCGTCAATCAACTTCTTTGTATTTTTAAAAATCAACTTTTTAGAAAGCAAGCCTACATTTCTCTGAGACCAGGGCAGCAGTGCTGAAGTTACTACAGTCTCGCACAGCAGAAACAGCTTTCTCTTTTAGCTACAAGTCCCTTTGTAAAAAGAGAAGCATCATCCAACCCCCGATTTTTATGAGTATTACACGAATTCCTGAATCCTCCTTCAAAATTATGCACAGATGGAGCTCGAAAAATCCCAGACGTATCCCATAGAAACAGAGGAGCAAAATCTCCACCTACTCTTGCGTCTCCCATCATCACGGACGTTGCCCAGTGCCCCCCCCCGCTTTCCTCGCCAGACCTCGGTATTCCAGGGCCAGCAGATGCGGTGCAAGTAAGAACAGGTTTAAAGAAAGGGAACTCATCGCGCCGCTTCCCTGCCGAAACAACCTCCTCCTCCTCCTCGCCAGTCTCGCCACCGCTCATGTAATTGTTCATGGAAATGCTCCCAGCCCTGGCAGCCGTTCCAGAGTTGGGGAAACACATGCACTCCACGGGGATCTCTGGCTCCCCGGGAGCGGAGCGCTGCGAGGACAGGAGCACCCCGAGCCCGCGGAGCCGCACAGCGCGGGATTTCAAGGACGCACCCCCGGACACACGCGCGCTTCCCGGCACACGCGCCCGCGGGAAGGAGCGCGCTGCCGGCACCGCCGCGCCGTGCGCGGGATCCCGCGGGGACACGCGGGAGGGGCAGCCCGGGCGCGCCGGTACTCACGGCGTGCAGCGGTCGCTGTACTCGTTGGCGATGGTCTCGATGCCGCCGCTCCGCGCCACGCCGATGTAGCAGTTGAGGAAGCCGAGGTCGATGCCCACCACAGACATGGCTGCGCCCGGTGCTCCGCACGCCGCTGGCACTGGGGCTGGGACCGGCCGCGGCTCCGCGCCCGCCGCTCCCCCACTGCGGAGCGCCGGCACCAACCGGCAGCGGCCCCGCCGTGCGCAGGCGCCGCCGGCGGGGAGCCCGCCCGGCCCCGGCGCCGCCTCGGCTCTTTCCGGCAGCGCTCGGGCGGCGCTGCCCTTCCAGAAGGATCTGGAACGGGAGGGATGCGGGCGAGCGGGGAGGGAGCCGAGAGGGAGCGGCGCCGCCCACAGCACCACCCCGCGCCCGCGTCAGCGCTGCGGAGGCACCGCCCCGCCCGCCTGGGAGCGCGGCCGAGCCGGCCTGTGGGTGCCACACGGCCCCGGTTAATGAGATTATAACAAGCCGGAGCAGTTACTGCAGAGCGGCCATCGGGGCCATGAGCTCGGCCGTGCTGGGAGGGAGGCGCCGCGGAGCTGCCGTGAGGGCAGATGGAAGTGGAGCAGCCCGAGGTGCAGGGTGAGCCCTGTGGTGGGAGCTGTGTCCGACACTGAGGGGGGGATGCTCCCGGGGCCTCCTCCTGCCAGGGACAGGCAGAGTTTGGGCCATCGGGTCCTTCATTCCGCCCATTGCAAACCCCGTCCCCGGCTGAGGTTTCTATTTCCAGAAACAGCCTGGTCTGTTTTCTCTCCCTGAGGGAAAAAAGCCATTCCGAACCCCAAGTGTCTCTGCTCACCCCACGTTTTATGGGTATCGGGTATTTGTTCGAAATGTCAATTTCTTGGATTGAAACTCCACAAAACAAACCTACAGGCTGTAAAAGTTCCCTAAAGTATTTATTTGCTTCTGAAAATGACACTCACAGCAATGTGACGTCTTTGTGACACAGCATGTGACACTGCACTGCACGGTTTTGTTCCACTGGAGAGATTAAAAATAAGCACAAAACGACTAAACTAGTTTAACATCCCTGTCAAGAGGCTTGATTATCTCTCCCATTTGTCACAGTTTGAATGGTCTACTAAACAACCAGAATTTTCCTAATGAAAAAATGTTATTTTCCTCTAAAAACCTCCAGAGTCAAGAGAAACCACTGGTACACAGAATTATTTGGGACACAACTATTCTACCTGCCTTAATTATCTAATTTTTACTTGCTAGGCTTAGGATCAGAAAGGCAAACCAGGTCCAGTCCCATCTACAGCAGCCAGGGAGGCAGATCCCCCAACTGCAATTCCTGCTCTCCTCTTTTCCACCCGTTAGAAAAACACTGATTCAAGGTAGGGCAGCACGACTGAATAGAAACCTCGGGGGCAAAGAGATTAAATGCAAATGCTCCCGTGTGGTTGTGCAACCCAAGCCAGCTGGTTTGAAGCTGCACCGGCAGAGCAGACTTGTGCAAACATTCCTGACAGCCACCAGAAAGTGCCAATGGATTTTTTATTTGCTTTATCAGGAGACAGAAATGAAAGTATAGAGTAAGCCAAACTCTTGGAGGCATGTCCTAAAAGTCGTCTGTGTGCTTAAGTGTCAGGCTGATGCTCAGGCTGTGAGAATGAACAAAACTCAGTCCAGCCAGATAAACAACAGACTTACCTAAGCACAGCCCCTCTTCTCATCCTTCACAATCTAGCAATCTGGGGACTGGAGGTGCCCCAGACTTCCCAATTCTTGGCCTGTGGATCACGTCTGGTATTTTAGCAGCTCAAGAAAATATTTATAGAAACTCCATGAGCCAAGGGTTTCATGTCAAACTTAATGGCTGGGGTGAAATTTGCTTTGATTTCTTTGAAACCACACATTTAAATAAAGACCTCCTAAATGCTTCTGTGGGATCCTAAGTTATCAATACTTCATAGGGTTTGGTCTTTCCCTCTTGAAAATTATTACCTCAGAAATAAGAGTCGTATTATTTATGTACATGCTAGGATTTATCCTCAATATTGAGAAGAATCCTCAATTTTTAATTTTCTCAAGCAATGCTGTACTAAGTGTTCTAGGTGTCTACGTGTTAGCTCTTCATATTTTTGGGCTGTGTTTTGTCTTAAAATGCTGCTAGCCAGGTAAGAGCCTTTTCAATGTTGTTTTAGAAACACTGACAACATCAAACAAGAAGCAAGTAAATATTTTCTTGGATTCATTGGTCTTTCTGTAGTAAAGAACACTAAGGAACTTTTTTCTTAATGGATCGCTCCAAAGGAGGATCTTTTGGCTATTAAATATTTATCTGGTGTCACGCTCTGTTAGCTGGTACCAATGGCTAAATTTAGAAAAGCTGTGATCCTTCTTCTGATGCCTTTTTTAAGCTCTGCTGGGCAAGTAGAAGGCTTAGGAATTAAATGAGGTCACTCCCGTCCTAAGGGTGCTCTGAATTCTTTCAATGCTGTTAAAACTCGCACAGCTCATATTTTGTTTCCCTTTTTTAGTATGAGTGAAATAGTTTTATACCAAGTAGACTGCAGTTCATTAGTGATCAATAGAGTCTTCTCAAACATACTAAGGGCTGTGTTAGGAACCAGCACTGTTTTTTTTGTCTTCACTAGGAAAAAACATGCACTTTTTTTTTTTGGGAGACACAAATCCAAATCCCTCTCGTTACGTCAAATTCTAGTGGAGAAAAGATACTTTTTTTAAAAAAACAAATACTGAAGATTTAGCTTAGCTACATCTGAAATCAGATCCACATGGAATGTCAAGCTAAGGTTCTAGGCTCTCCATAATGGCAAAAAAAAAAATCTAGTCTGCTTTAGGCCACTGATACACACATATGAAATATATGTTCCCATGATCAATACAAGTAAGTGTTGTAACATAGCTAAAAAGCATTCAGCATATTTTGCTTTGGATCAACATGAATATATGCTAATGAGAGGCTATTTGATAATAGTTATTGCTGCTTAGCTGACAGAAACCAGTTTTGCTGAAAGCAGCAACTGTAGTATGCTTGTTGTTTCAGAAGGGTATCCCATCTGGAAAAAACAGTCTTAACTGGAGAAATAACAGGTGTTATATTTAATTCAAGGCCTGCACTTGGATCAGAATAAGCAGCATGATAAGAAGTTGTTAAAGTCATACTAATCAGCTTAATTTGTGCCTTCAGAACAACATGAATGAAACAAGGATCACTCACAAAATAGATTTATGCACCCTCAACACATATCAATCCTCTCATTCTCACATTTTATGCCAGTAAACCCATTATTTTACTCTAAATTATTATAATTTATGTTTTTAATAATCTTGATATTTTTCTCTATCCTACCGGTAAGTTAATGACCAGAAACAGAGGCAATTCTTGGGTAAAGCCTCAAGAGGCACAGCACTCTGAAACAAAACCAGCATGAACTGCAGGCCTGCTGCTGAGATAAAGCATAAAACAGTGAAATCACATTAGTTTGAAAGGAAGACGTCAGTAGTGCTAATGGGGTAAGCTTCAAGGTTTGTGATATTTAGGACAGATTACCAGAGGTATGCAGGGCATTATGTAAGAATTTAAGTATCCCTGGAATTTTCTGAAATGACCTAGGCAAGTTCTATGCCAACATTTATTCAGATTTTCTTTGACTTCTTGGAATTCCAAGAGAGGAGATCCTTGAAACAAAGCACTTTGAAAGCAACAACTCATTCCTGTTACAGGGTGGCAAAACTTTCTCAGGGATGCAGGGAACAAAGTCCTGGTTTCTCAAAAGCATTTTTGTGTTTTGTTTTTAAAATTATTTGTTTGAAGATAACGTTCACTGCAAGAATTTGTATTATGAAATGCACTTCAAATGCTACTGAACAACCTAGCAGAATTATTCTACCCACAAACCTGTCCTAGCTCAAATATCTGGCTCTGAGAAGAAATAGCCAATCCTAGTTTTGTACTAAAAGCTTTCACCAAACTGTCAGCTGAACATAGAAAACAAAAGTGGATGCCTGTACAAGTTCTGTAAAATGCACATCAGATCCATTAGATAAAAAATGCAATTTTGATCAATTTCTGTACTGTTAATCCAACCTTAGAAAAACTTGGCTCTTCACTAATAGTCTGTGGAGCACAAATAAATCTAAGTGGAAAAGCTGCAGCTAACAGCCTCATTAGTACATAATAAATGTGATGGCAGATTAAAAGGTGTTCATTTCTGTTTGTAAAAGCTACTTTAATGGTGTCTAACATCCCAAACTGAAGGCCTGGTGCACAATGATTCCCTGTACTGAACTACTCAATCCCTGTAGAGGCCAGGATGTCCATCTGTCTTTGTAATTTTAATAATCCAATCCCCAGTTCCTGGAACTGTTGCTCAGCAGCACCTAATAGAAAATAAATTTATGCACATTGTTCTGCATGCAGACACCCTGCTTTACAGTACAGACTGCCAGCATGACTGAAACATTTAAACAGAGGAGATCATTACTTTGTCTCGTTTTTAACAAAGCACAGAGACGTGATGAACACAGTGTATTGAAACAGGTAGTGACTTCTTCCATTTGCTGAAACACTTTCCAGGTCAGATAATTACCATTCCAATGCTGCTGTCATTCAGTAGAACTCTTATGGATCAAACTCTCTTGCCTTTTCTCTGGAATGAATTTTTTCTATGGAATACCATGCTTTCACTTCCTCCCCACACATTCTTGCATAGATGTATGAGAAGCCTCACTTGTTTTAGCTTTTCCCTGTAGTGGAGCTATAAAAGTTAAAAAAATCTCTGTGACAAAGTTAAAATCATATGTGTAGGTTTTTAATCTGCTTTCCAGCTCTTGGGATTCTCTACAGGTGAAAACATGGCAGGCAATAAACCAACCTTTGAAGGAAGAACTCCAAAGTGTACACCCTCTTACACCAAAGGCATCACTAAATTACTAATTTAGCCCAAGTACAAGGCATAGGGAGCAGCAGGTGAAGCAAAGCAGCCAATTCCTGAGATAACCTTGCACAGACAAGAACCAGAGTTAAGTTGTCCATTGCAGGCAAAACAGGAAAACAAACAGCCCCAGAGACAGGAGAGATTTCTCTCTGTACTGCAAAGCCTTCCAGACACACTTTTCAGGACATTAATTTTTGAATGAATTAATGAAATGTATTTAGAGACATAAACTACCTAGAAATCATACCCAGTTGAGAAAATCTTCAGTTGATATTCTTGATACAGATCAGGGATGGTCCTTAATTCTTTAAATGACACCCCATAACAGCTTAAGTTAAGAAGAACAAAACCCCTCTGATTTCTGCACCCAAAGTTGGCAAAATTCAGTTAAAACTTTTCCCTACAGAATCTAAACAATTGCAATGTGCTAGAGCACTATTTCCTGAGAATTTTCTCTCACTCTACTCCATCCCCTTTAAAGATTGTGCATTTCTTACTTTTATGCTTGTAATTGTACACTGGTAAATTTTTAAGCGACAGAAAGGATTCTAATACTATTGTGCATTGGTCTGCCTGTAGTAGTATCAGTAAATATAACATCTGAGGCACATGAGGCAAACCTGGCACTGCCACTGCAGAGATTTCACTGCCTTCCTCAGTATGAGCACCATGCTCTGACCAACTGAGCTGATCTCACCGGATCCTGCTCCTGCAGCCAGGTTTGCCAAAATGCCCTTCCAAAACTGCAACCCAAAGATTGCGGTAAACAGCTATGAAAACACAGCATTACAATATTAGAGTACTGACCTTTGTACTAAATGAAACTTCAAAGCACAAAGAACAAGATCTATCCAAAACATTGTGTTTACAAAATAATCAGGAACCATAGCAGAACAATTCCTATACTGAGGTTTTTTTATCTTTTCACTTGTAAAAGCTGATCTCAGTAGAAGAAACATTTTACATAATTTTTTACAGCTCTGACATAGTTGTGCTGGCTACAACTGCATCAGGGGTACATCTTGTATAATAAATGCAGACCATGTGTACCCAAAATCACTTTTTATTTGCCAGTCTGGAACAACTCCACAGCTGTAGTATCCCATTTCCTGCCCTGAAAAGAACATGAAAGAAAGCACCCAAAGACCCTGAGCTTCAGCAGTGGATATGCCACTTTGCTAAATATTGTACTTCTAAGGAAATTAATCTTGAGTGTTATTCATGGAATGTTTCTAGAATTTGAGTCACGAGCTCATACACATGTGAACCATCTGGAAGCATTTCCAGGAGATGGAGGGGAGATTTTAAGAACTATAAACAGTGTTATTTACATAATGCCTGTTGTACTTTTTTCCACTGTAAGGAAAGAAAGAAAACAACCTTAAACTCTTTATATACAAAATGACTGTAATTGAAAAAGAACCGCTTAAGAATTTGCATGAGCTATCAGGAGATGAATCAAACTTTCAGTGACTGACAGAATTCCTCCTGGTCAGCACTACCAGAAAAGCCTGCGGCAAGGAAACTTTCTGGCAGTGTAGTAAAGAACTGTCAATAAGAGAAATCGCAGAACACTGGATTTTTGTTTACATTATCAAAACCTAATCAAAGAAATCCTGAAAGAGATAACTTAAGACAGAGACAAATGAAGCAGATTTTCCATCTATTTTCACGTTAAACAAATCAGATATGAAAATTTATTTTCCATTCTGCTGATCTGAATGAATTTTATGCAATTTGCCAAATGCCAGAATCAACATTTCATATTCCAAGACCAAGATTTTTTGTAATTAATTCCACGGGTGTTGGCCTGTGTGCCTTTCAAGAACCCATCTGAATGGAGGGACATTTACAGACACCTCACAAAGTCATTAATCATTGAAGATCAAACCCCACATTTTATTGCTGCAATAATAAGTACACAGGAAATCTGCCTCTTTCTACCACCGCTAATTACCAGCCATGCTGAGGGAAAGAAATGCACAGCTCTTAACCAGATCTAGTTTGTTTATAAAAATGAATATGCAAAAGATTATTTTAACCTGTTTTCCTTTATCCCCTTTGGACATAAAAATATGTTTGTGTTTGTCCTTAAAGCAACCTTTAGAGCTTGTGTTGGGAAATACTATGTAACATTTGCCAAACCATCAGTGCCAAAAATTCTACAGAGAAAAAGAAGGATTTTTAAAAGTAACTAGAGATTTTAAAATTTCCAAAGTTACTACAGCAGGGATATTATACCATATATCTTCCATTTGATATGAGCTGCAATAAAGGCCAAAAATCTTCCTTTTCAGGTCCTTTCTTTTTCAAGCACTTCTTTTTGGAAATCGGATTTATTTTGAATTATGAATTTAGTGTTAGCAGTAGAAGATCTCAAACCATGAGTGAAACATCAGTAATATGAGAAACAGCTTATATTTTCAATTTCCTTAGTTCATCCATTTCTAGGATTAGGTACACCTATGGGAAGTGGAGGAGAGCAGAGCAGTTACAGGGCTGTGCAGACATTGCTCTCCTGCAGCAGCCTCCCCACACATTTTGGCTGACAAGAGAGGGTGCTCACACTCCATCTTAGAGCAACAGCTTTACACAGGTGTCAGAAACTTGATGGCACTTCTAGAATTACATTATTCTTCTAAATTAAAGAAAGGGTTCTCCTGGACACTAAGATAAACAGCTAAAGCACTGCTTGCTTTGCCCCACCTTCCTTCTTCCATCTACCAGGAAATCTAATACCCAGAGCTGTATATTTTAGGCTTTTGAGAGGTGTCACAGAGTAACTCTCTCATCACTTGATTTATGCACGGGGAGCACAGCTAACAACACACTACTGCTGTGATTTGTGTGCCTCAGACTGAAATACTGTTGCTCATCTGCTAGGAACCATAAATCCTGGAGAAAGCTGATTAGCAAAGTCTTCAATCAAACGCTTGCACTTCAGGTCTGAGACTTCAGCAGCTTGGAACTAAAGCAACTGTTGAGTGATCAAGACAAGCTGTGAATCACCCTGTGAGCACTGCGAGCATTTGATTGACTGTTTTAGGACTACCCCAAACGGTGTCATTTACAGTGAAAACAAGATCTAAAGAGATGGTCATGAGAACCCATGAAATTGCATTTGCTTTCCTGAACACTTAAACTTTTTGATCCCGTTGTTTAAAATGCAATTCTAGTTACGCATTTTATGAGCAGCACTCATGAAAAACAAGTAGAATAAAATAGTAAAAAGAAAAGATACATTATGTAAAAAAAGAATTAAAAATTAATGCGTTACTGGTCTTTAACAAATATACATTTTTATTATGAAATTATGAATATAAAATAAGCCAAGTCCATGCATATCTTAAAACCACCCTGTCTGCCCCCCATCTTTGTGTCTTCAAAATTGCATTTTAACAAATACAAGTATTATTTATAGTTAAAACTCATGGAGTCAAGTAAAACATCAACCACACTATAGTCCTTGAGTGTGCAGGAGAGCAAAAATGGTAAGCCATTAGTTCTGTGAGGCTAAGTGCCAGGAATTGCCTAAAAGATTTCTATTTCTGTTTTGATTAACATAATGCTACTGAAAACGTTCAGTATTTTTCAGGAGGAGCAAAATTTTAACTGTCTGGAGAACTTTTTTTTTTCCTCCCATCACCAATTTCCATGTTCATAGAGTACTTGAGGGATCAGCTTACCATTTTATGTTTCATATTGTACACTGAACAGCAGTGAACATACAAATTATGTAGTGTTTTCATATAATAAAGTTATGACCAGAATAAAAAAGTGACAGTTTATAAAAATAAGAACTTTGGTTCTCTGAAATACTTTTAAGTATTCAACTGATGAGCTCATTAGAAGCACCACTGAAGTTTTAATTGTGTCATACCACAAGGCATTCAATTTTTTCAAAGCATTTCAAAGATATCCCATGGGTGGCACCCAAACTGAGTTCATTTGCCTTTATATGGGCTGCTTTAAAGAATTACCACACCATGCAGGATGCCTGAGTGTGCAGGAAGCTCATCTATGCAGCTAAGCCAAAGGACAGCTTAAAGGCCAGTTCCACAGCAGCTTCTGTCACTGAGTCATGGAAGCACACGTAACATTCCTGAGGTTTGGGATGGAGGATGAGTCTCCTGGGCAAAAAAAAAAGAAAGAATAAAAAGAAAATCATCACAGGTGTTACTTTTTCTCACCTCAAAGGGTAGATTCTGGATGTAGTGCAAGGTTTCACTAGGAAGTTAAAACAGGCTGCTCAGACAGTTGGCAGATTTTGATGTCCTGCATTGCTTTACCTCCTTCAGTACACTGGATTTTTAAATCAAGTTTAAAAACTCAGTTCTTCTAAGGCCATGTAGGGAAAAAAATCTTCAGGTTTTCAGGATCTTCTGTATTATTGGTCTGTTTGCAGCAAGCCAAGTTTCTGGGCTACAAGCTGTAATCAAGGTCCTTGGGAGCAAGCCCCAGAGGATTCACATACTTGGTAGTTTTTAAACATAATAACATCTGGGTAGTTTACCTTCCCACATATTAATCCAATGAGCTCCTCTTGGGAAAGAGCTAAAATAGAGAAGCTGTTAATATCTTTGCATTATAATTATTTTTAAAAAGATATCAACAGTAGTGCAAACATTTTTTAATATTTTAATTAAAGATTTTAATTTTTCCACATGGACTGCAGTTACCTACAATCATGGTGGGAAACAATTATTTTTCTTTATAGACATTTTTCTTCCCAGTGAAAAAGCCTCTTTTATAATATAACAGTAATTACAACTGTTCACCTCATTTGTTTATATCACTGACTCAGCAACTGTTAAAGGTGGAAATTCACCTCAACGTAACTTCCCAGTCCCCTTAAATTAAAGATACCTCAGTCAGTCAGTTCAAGTATTTCTGTGAAGTATTTTTAAAGAACATAATGGCATAGTCAAGATGAAAAACTGGAGGTGAAATTTGTCTTTACACCTACCCCACAACCCAGTAGTTCATTGTTGGAGGTGGTTTCTTCTGGTCAGTCCAGTTTTCAGGAGAGCACTCAAACAGAAGTCCGTGTTCTCTTACCAGACCTGGGTCCTCAGCTGCCTTACTGAATTCTGAAATCCCACTGCCTGCCTTTTTCTTTTTCTGTAACACAACTGGTGAAATGTTAGTAGAGAATGAAACGTTTTGACATAAACATGAGCAAATACAACCATGTGATCTGTTCAGGACGCTGATGGATGATCCTGCTGTCAAAAAGCCAGCCTTAGAAGATATAACTAACTTGCTCTCGATTCTTTTCCCCAGTTTTGTTACTTTGGCATCAAAAGGCTTTTCCATTGTTACACAAGTTGGAATTAGAGACATGCTCCCTTTTCTGACTTTTTTTTCCTTCTAGCCAAACATTGTTTTTCTAGTAAGACATCTGAGTTACTACAGCATTTTTATTAAGTGTGTTACAACAGCTAAAGCTCTCATCTTTTTTTCTCTGTGTACCTCCCTAATTAAGAACTGTGATAGTAAGAGTCTATAGAATAAACTTGGCCAAGCAGGAATTTCTTTTTGTAAATAAACAGCTGAAGCACTTTGCTCAGAGCATTTTCTGATTCTTACTCAACTATGAGGGCATAAAAGCATAGAAAATAAAACCATTTTTGTGTTTTCTCCAGCTTTTAGAGCTATGTTTTGAGCAGAGCTTTTGAATAAACCTTTCAGAAGTTCCAATTCATCTTTGGATCTGCCAGTGAAAAAGTTGCTTCAAAGGTGAAAGAAAAGGTTTTTTCAGAAAACTACTCAAGGAACTTCTGCCTGCCATATGCAGATGCACAAACCACATTGTTCAATCTGCCTACAATATTGAAGATTCAGGGGCTGAAGATCTAGAAAACATGGTCAAAGCATCAAATTTTAGGGCTTAGAAAGACAGAGCTTATTTTTGCTCAATTTAATATTTATTCAAGATTCCTGTACACATTTTTAAAGTTAAATTGTGAATTTTCAGTTCTCAAAAATTGAGGCAAAATTAATTCTCGATCAGTTTACAGTAACTTTGCATTACTGGTGCAGTAATGGATCCTAAACCATAACAGTATTAAGCTGATGACAAAGAATACACAGTACAATAGTACACTTCTGTATTTGATTTTTTTTGTCATGCACTATGAACAAGGCAAATTTCTATTTATTTTTTTACATTCTCCTTGTGCCATAATACACATAATTTCAGCATTGATTTCAGCTATATTTCATAATACATAATTTCAGCATTAACTGCTGGAGCCAGTATGCAAAAGACTGCACCAAATTTCCCTGAAGGAGACATGTCCATCAGTTATTTCCAATTCTCAGTTTTTATGGCTTTAACTATAAAATGTCTATTTAATGCCTGTAGCCAAAGGCAATTTGATGCTAAGAAATACTCATTTATTCTCTCTGCTTGCTTTTGGGTTTGTGCATCTCCAGCAGAAATGCCCAAAATACATGGTTCATTGCCAAAGCCCTACTCAGCCAAACCCCAGTGTCATGTGACCAAGCCACCAAATTAACACTATTTTTAACACTTAAAAATCTCTAGATTTACAAGGCACATGGGTCTATCCAGAAAAGACTTCTTCAGTAACATCAGAGAAACATTAAGAAAAACTACACTGCTATTTGCAAACTTGCCTTCATTCAGTTTGTACTGTTATTTTCCCTTTTTTCACTTTTCTCACTTGAATTGTCACTTTAGGATCTAAAAAATACAACTGACAGCATTCCACTTTGGTTTAGAGTCTGCAGACATGCAGACAGCTGTTCTTAAACCATGGAAATAATGAAAAGAATCTTGAAATATTGAACTGAGAATGTGATTGGACAAAGAGAAATCCAAATTTCCATACCTCTTTCCTCATGGACTGCTGGAAAATGGAACGAATTGAAAGGCAGCACTGGTAGAAATTCTCAATTAACTGACGGTGGATGGAGCCACCAAGCTGTGCTACTTCTTTGTGAGTTGGAGTAATAAAAATTCCTTGCATTGTCTCCAAAGACAGATAGTGGAAGAGGGTGTTCTCAGGACCAGATGTCAACCTTAAAAATATTGGAGAATTCATTATATTAAAAAAAATAATAATTTGCAGCTTTTGTTTCTTAAGGCAGAATTGTTTTTCTAATTACAGTAGGGTGCAAAATGGATACAGGCATTCAAAAGGTTCCTATCTCCACACCAAGGAAATCCTGCTAATTTTGACTATAATACTCAATTTAAACGAATTTTAAAACTGTGGTGCTAGTTAGGCATCACACTTGTGCTCTCAAAAATTGTCCCCAAAAAAGGAAAGTGAAATAAAATAGAGATAACATGGAGGCACAAGGTAAGTACATGTGTGGTCCAGAAATTTCCACTTGAAATTCCAAGGTCACACAGTTGTGGGACAGGTGTGCACAATACTGACGTATTATTAGAAACAGCTGTCTTTTACTGTATTATTTCAAATTTTTACATTTAATTAAGCTCTCAGTTTAACAGATTCATTTCTGATAATCTTTGCATAGCAAAGCTTTGGTTGGAATAAAATCATGCAGGGACTTCTGTGATCTTTGTATATTAAAAAAACAATTCAAGCATAGCCTAAAAATGAAATAATAAAAAATAATTTCTTACTTGATAGCATTAAGAAGTTCTGTATCTTGCTCTGTGGGGTTCTTTTTAAGGTTTCCTGAATGAAATGGGTTTGGCAGGATGTGTTTTTTTCTGGTGGCCTGAAAAACAAGCAGATAGATGAAAAAACAAGAGAGCACACAGCTAAAGAAAGAACAGAATCCAACCAAATCAAAAGAAAGAAGTGGACAATGAAGCATTTTTAGTAAGGCCCAGTTATATCAATTTAAATAAATGTATCTGATAGCCTATTTTAGACTAAACTTGGTTAGAAGCAGTTGTACAACTGCTGTACAGAACTGTACAACAATTAGTTTTGATAGGTTATTTTGGGGATATTCTCCAATTATATCTGCTTTTTTTAACACAGCTGTGCCCACTTTAGTCATGTGAAATCCCCAAATATTTACAAGCAATGATCAAATAAAGAAGTGTGATGGCTCTGAGGCTGACTCAGAGCTTCCCAAGGCAACAAAAGTATTTTCTACTGAATTCAAGGGACTTACTCTGTTGCAGTGTGCTTTTTATTGCCCTGTCCCCAGTCCCCCAGAAGCTGATGAATTCTCTGTGCCTGTGTTCCCTGACCTGCTCCCCCACAGGCTGTGGGTTGGTGCTCTCCTCCTCGGGGGGCCCTTGGCTGCCCTGCTCGGCTGCCCCGCTGCTCCTGGCGGGGCTCTGTGTCCGTGTGCTGTGGCAGCTGTCCCCAAACAGGCTCCTCCTGCTCCCTGCACTGCTCACAGGTTTGCAGGACTTCTGGAGCTTGCTTAGCATGGGAGAGGTGCTCAAGCTGTCCAGTCTGTCCCGTGCTGCAGGAAGGAACCAGTCAGCACAGGCTACAGGTGGGATGGAGGGAGCATCCAGCCTCTCCTCTATGCTGGCGTCTATTCCTTCCAGCTGCAGTATGGTTGCTTTGACCTGGTCTACATAGATACAGTCTGGTCCTGGATTCCCAACAGCTCTGGATGCACAGCCCCCTGCCTCCAGCAGGACACACAGTACAAAGTGTCTCTGTAAACACAGAAAAGACTGCTTACAAACTCAGCAGCTGTTTGCTTTAGAGAAAGTCCACACTTAGGAAACCAAACCGTGACATTTCTGATGTGAGCTGTCTGAAAAGACAAGATTATGAAGGTAGAAACATTTATAACTAAAGTGAATTTATATTAAACTTTGCAAGATTTGTAGATGTACAAATAATGCTACTCCCTGGGAAATTCTATCCCATGGAACAGTTACAATTTGAGTATTTTGAAAAATTACGCAAAGAAACGCATGGAAAGTGTTGATGTAGCGAACAGACAACTCACAACAGCAAAAGGGAGAGAATGGGCATGCTGCAGCATTAACTCACCAAGCCAACTATCAGTAGGAAGTATCTGGCTTCAGGTTCCCTGTATCCTGTCAGACTTGCCTCTTCAGAGGGCTGGAGGTGGTGCTGTGGGAACACCTCCCTCCAAATCACCAACTGGCCAATCCTCTGCTCTGCTGCCAGGGGTAACAGGCAGTAGTGCCGGCAGTAGAGACCCACATCAACAAGGTCTTCCTTTGGCAAGTGATTACCAATCAAGTAGCCCTGAATTAAACAGAAAAGGAAGTGTGTTCAGTGAGAAATACACCACCACCATGCA
Organism: Catharus ustulatus; assembly: GCF_009819885.2. Taxonomy (NCBI): domain Eukaryota; kingdom Metazoa; phylum Chordata; class Aves; order Passeriformes; family Turdidae; genus Catharus; species Catharus ustulatus. Next base: position 6,007,071 of record NC_046225.1, on the reverse strand, counting down.
GCACTTCAGAGTGCTTTTCATACAGAGATCCCTGTTCCACATGCACTGTGATTGTAAGGTTTCTGGAACAAATCAACCATCAGCATATATGCAAGTTATTGAAGGTGAGCTGGGCTTTCCCAACTTGCATAACAGCTACAGTGTTAAGATGCTCGAATTCTCATTTAATTCTCTCTCCAAATATAGTGAGCTTTCCTTGGAATTAATAAAATTCCCAAAGAAGCTCCACAGTACAGTGGTTCCAGCACTAAGGGCTTTACATCTGAAGTTTTGTCATGGTAGATACTGTGCAGTTCCATTTCTCTCATAACATTCCAGAACAAAGAACAGTTGCCTGATAAAATCCTTAAAATGCAAGTTTTCTTAAAGCAAAGGCTGTTACCTTGCTCCTTATACTGTTGATCACACTGTCTATATTTACCAAAGATAAAGTTACAAATGAGGCCAAAGTGAAAAAGCTGTTAGTACAATTTTTCAAGTCTTGTATATAAATAAAGATTCAAGACTGAGCACCTGCTATTAAAACATGGAAATAAACAACATTCCTATTAGAATATCCTACAATCTCAGTTGAATTGACTCTGTTTTCTTGTTATCTTTCCAATGCTTGTACACCAAGAAATTCCAGTTTTAAAGAAGCACTTCTGTTCTTAGTGTTCATACAGTAAATACTATTTCCTGACTCTGATTTTTTCTGTTATGATGTTGGAGCTCTGTTACTAGAAATACGTGCTTAAATCAGTCATATATTCCCTTCAGATACGCGAGATTCTGAAAGATTAAATCACAATTCTAGATGCATTTTCCTAATTTTTAGGTCTTAGTCATTAATATTACCTTGTAAAAGAGACAAGAGCCCAGAATCACATATAATCTTCTCATGTCATAATAGTCTTCAGACTGTTGGGGGGAAAAGAAAAGCACTGTATAATTTTTAATTCAGCATTGTTATTTTATTTACCAAATGCAAGTGAATTGATTCTGGTCAGTTGTAATCAATACTTTAATATTTTCATATTTGACCATATTACCAGTACAGCAGTTAACACTGAGTTAAGGAAATACCAAGTTTTTAGCCTCCATTATTGAATTCCATTTCGTTACAAGTTTCTCTAAAAATTTCAGTTCAAAATAACTAGATTTATTTAATTATTTTAACTCTTTTTGTTAGGATATGTTCATTCTCACAGCTAACAGCAAAGCAGCTTTAGCATAACTACTGACACCAGGGGCCCTCCTAGAGTAAAACTTACAAGTCCAAGCATTTTTTTCCAGTCTGTGACATTTTACTCAAAATATTTCCCATTCATTCATCTTTTAATGCCCAGTGCTCTCCCATTAGCAGCACTGCTTTTAGATGGATATACTGTATTTTAAATTAGGTAGGTGGAATCAATTTCTGTGCAAACTGTAAATTACAAACACTGATTTCTATAAATAATCATCCATGTTGTTTAGTGTAGGGATTCTTTTGAACAGAATTTTAGAGTAACTGTTCTGGAACATGAGCTCCAGAGAGCTATTTCATTACAAAGTAAAGCTGAAATGTTGACATGTTTACACCTTGCACAGCTAACAGTTATTTAAGTAAATTATATTACCACCACCTTCTTTAACAGTATTAAAAGTATGCAGAATTTGTAATTGCCTTCTGTAAACTGGAAAATTAAATTCTGATCCATAGATGTTTCCAAGTTTGTTCATAATTGCTTGGGAAGGAGACAGTTATTTATACAAAGAAGAAATGTAACAACAATCCCCTCTGTTGAAATCAGTGTTTTTGTAGACATCCATGGATTTAAATTATATTATATCATGGATTTTCAGTGACCAATCCTATATGATTAGAATACCTCATAATGTGAAGCATGGAGAGAAATTCAGGATAAACTGACTTGACTCCCACTTGATTAAACATTTTGCAATTAGTGCTTGTTTAAACCATTGGATGTGACACCAAGACAAGGAGATACTGTGCAAAGCAAACAAAAATAAAAAGTTTACCAGCTCTGCAAAGTCAGCTGCTTCCAGATCACTCAGTGCTGTGTCAATTTCCAGCTGAAATAGTAAAAAATACTTTTCAGTAGAGATTTCCAACACATTAATTTCCAGCAATAGCACATCTTGCTCTGTCTTGCTCATCTCAGACTGGGATTCACAAGTACAAAGTGAGCAGATAAAAGTTTGCACCTCTTTTTTATTAGTAACATCAAGTATGAAGAACACCTGCAGATACCAGAATTAAGAAAAATCCTTTCTAATTGCTGTCTATTTCCCTGCTCTTTGAACTGTACAATTTCTCTGCTTGTGTGCCTGCTGACCCCAGTGGCTGGTATAAAGGAAATGTCACTCTTCCTTTCAGGGTGCTTTAAAACATGAGGTCTAGAGACAAACCTGGCACACTACTGCATCCAACTGAGTTTTCAGAAAAATCTTTTATCCAATGGATTTCAGTTTTTTCTCTCTATGTAAGTTGCCAAAACTCTCTCACACATTCTTTTTGTTCTGTTGAAACTACTTTAATCTTCCTTATTTCTGTAACTGCAAGAGCTGTTGGTTAAATCAAGTTTTATTAAAGGTACTTTCCTTGGTCCCAGGCACTGAAACTCATGACATAAATGTGCTACTTAATGAAAAGACCCTAAATCACATAATTACAAACTTCTTGGGCTGTTAACAGGCTGCCTCTAATTGAAATACTGCCAGTTTTCAAACAGAGAAATGTCAGCAAGTCTGCTGTTGGCACTTGACAACTAACCAGCCTCTCAGCTTTTCCCCAGTCAAAATTTAAATGGCTTTCTGCCTGAAGAACTGACATTTTTAGTTTTATATTCCTTACAGAATAGAAAGATCTTTACCAAAACACTAACTGGAAATGTCAGCTTCTGCAACAGCACCACTTTTCTGGCAAATGGGAATGATCTCAAAGAACTCTGGAAAGTGATGTCTGTATTGTAGGTATCAATGATGGTGTTTTCCAAGTCCTTTTAAAACTTACTATTTTGTAAGAAAAAAACAGCCTGCAAGCTAAACTGGAGACCAAAGTGCAACAGAGCCTCTCTAGAGAAACTTGAGAAGTAAGAAAAAAGCATGGAAAAGCCCTCAGTCAACAAATCATAAAAAAGTAGTAAAAAACTACAGTGCACAATGGAAAGAACTAATTATCAGTCTGTGACTAAAGATAAAGGAGAAGACAATTCTCCTTTAGAGGAGAAAAGGGAGAAAGCCACGCTGGCAAAGAGCAATCTGTTTGGAAACAATGGCACAGACTGATGCATAACTTGGAACATCCCTGACAACTCTTACTGAACCATAGCAAACCTGAAATCTTTCTGCAAACCCTGTCAATAGGAAACTGAATGACTTTAACCCTTCCTCCCTTCCCATGAAAATTATACACTGAGGTCTTACTAAATATAAAAAGAGAAATGCAGGAAAGTCCTAGTTAATGTTATCTTCAAATAAATAATAGAATTATAAATTATAGAATATGCCACTGCAGAAGAAAAGTCATTATGAACATCCAGACCTGGGCCTTTCCCAGAGCCATTCTGAGAAGCAATTTTAATTTTCCATCTAACAGCCTCTTTAAGTTCAGTGAGTACAATGTGGTTTCTTTTTTTGTTGCTGTTGTTGATGAATTAAGTTTGGATAATGGAGTTTATTGTCAGCTCAGATCAGAATCATTTTCTTAGAATTAGAATTAGCCTTAACTATGTAATCTACAAATGTACCAATATTTTGGGTCTCTCCATGAACGAAAACTCTGAATTTAAAATTTCCCAGCTGTTCTATTTGCATTAAATCACAGCAGATACTCATTAAAAAAGCAACTCTACAGTGACAAGATTAACATTTTAAACTGGAGTCACAGATACTAAAGTAATGAAAATGAGGTTTATGACTGGCAGCTAAAATGTTATTAATGAAATGTTATTTACTGTGATCTACCTTTCTGTCTCATTGCTGCTTAAAGCACAGCTCACTTTCTAACATGGAGGTAACCTGGCACAGTGAAATAAATGGTGCAGAAAAACTGTGCTTTTCTGGTGTCAACAAATGAGATGTGGGTATTTATTTTGATTCTCCAACAGCCATTTATAATTCTCCTAAATTATGAGAAGTACATGGGCTTCTAGAATATTATTTCCTGCCTGCCAAATACCTCAATACTTGAAGTCAAACATACAGCTCCATACCAGGGGATGCTTTCTCTACTATTCCTAGATAACTCTAAAGTCACCAAACCACACTCACAACAGCAATCCTGTGGGAATGATGGTGTGGCTCCAAACTCGAATTTTATAGGAAAATGGATGGTCTGGGATGGGCAAAGCACTTAGGTAAATCAGACAGGAAGAACAGAAGACACCTGCATGGACTTTTTGGCCTGTCATGCCCAGTTTTTCCTGGAGAGGTGTGAGAAGGAGCTGACCTTGATGTCCTGAGGCAGTGTCAGCCAGCGCAGGCCTGGGAGGCTGTCCAGGAACAGGGCACTCCAGCAATCCTGGTGCTGAGCACTGGGGCTGGGCTGGAGCCTTGCAGGATGAAGGGCACGCTGGAAGAACAGGTTGAAAAAATGATCCAGGCGAGAAACATTTTCCACCTGGCAAAAAGCACTGGACAAACATGAACTCCAAGTTAGAATAACACTGAGAAATTCACAGCTTGTTTATATAACCCTCAGTGCTACACAAGCCTCTTTACAGCATGATGCTACATTTGGATGGATTTTTAACGTGGAAAAAACCACTAGGCTGATACCCAGGCAGTACTTACAAACAAAGAGCAAATAAACCAGTGTGCTAAGTCTTAGTGCAACTTAAGGTGAGTGAAACATCAGTCTCACCTTTTTGGAAACTGAGATTTATCCTTTTTGTTTGGAGTTTGGCACTCCAGAGACTCACTCTGGAGAAGCCCAGAGTGTTTACTCTGTTATAAATCCAACACTGATACACACGTATGTTTTACAGACACAGAGGATAACATTTGCAGAGTGCTGCTGACATCCACAGTGACTTGGATTATGGGAATCATTTAACCTAATGAAGGACAAAAGTTTCTGAAGCAACAAAAAGTGTTTAAACAGTGTCTTACTGTGTTAAGATTGAAACCAAAAGGCAAGAACAACAGAATTCTTGTTTTTATACAAGTGTAAAGGAACACGCAAAGAAATTCCCTGAAACATCAAAATTAATCCTACTGCTTGACTTTGTCAGTGAGCACCAATGAAAAATGAGTGACTGAAGAGAAAATACTTCTGAAAGAACTCACCTGTCCAAAGAACTGTACATAAATGTCAAGGTCCTGACAACATCTTGAATCATGTTCCTCAGCTGAGCAAGTGGCACACTAACAAATAAAAATTAAAACATACAGCTATGGTTTTAACATCTTTATGATGAATAAGCACTCCTCCTAGAATGTGTAAATATGTATTATTACTGGTGTTATTCAGCAGTCTCTGCAAACAACTTGAGTTTAACAAATCCTAGGATATTATTCTTTTCTGACTTACAAATATTTCTGGGATCTTATTCTCTTCAGAGGAAATGAAAAAGAAACTACAACAATGGATATATGAAAGATGTGAATAAAGTCAATCAAAATAGTGGAATCATAGACATAAAAACTAGTTACAGTAAAGAGAGTACATTTAAAGCCCTTCCTTGCCTTTTTTGTTAGAAAAGTACAGAAAATAAATTTGAGGACACAAAATTTAAAGGAAGATAAAACCTTTCCTTTGAAACTCACTTTTCTTCGGGAAGGCCAATTACAAGCAACTTGTCAGATTCTTTCCAGTAAACAACTTGAACCAGTTTTTCACATAAGAAAAGGGAAGAACTAGAAAAATGAAACCAGAAGTATTTCTGTTAATACTAGGAAGTTATAAAGGAGTTGAAAATCATTTCACTGAACTAAAAATCCTGGTCAGTGCAACCCACTACAATGAAATTCCCCCAAATCAATTTACATCCAGGCTGAGCACTCCAGGCATGCTGTTGCAGTTAAAGTGTTACTGCCTCAACAGGTTGAGTTGCTCTGGTTTGTCTAGAACTTGATGCATGACCCATGTTTGCTGTACATGTATGTATAAAGTAATAAAAACAGTAATTACATTTCAAACACTTTTACCTGATAATCTCGGTACCAGTAACACTTTCCAGTATGTCAGACAGTGTGAGAAATATCCCTCTCACACTTCTCAGTTTTTGGGATGCTTCAGATATGGGGTACTGATAAATAATTTCTTGCTGTGAAGAAAGTTAGCTGTTAGTTAAGCAAACAAAAGCCAAAACCCCTCCAAAAAATCCCCATAGAACACAAGATAATGATTTTTTTTTTAATAACAGTTTTTTTTTAAAAAACATGAAATCTTTCATCATATCCTTTTATATGAGATTGAAACAAGCAGTGTACTGCATGGGCATACTGGAAAGTTCTAAAAGGCACAGTTTAAAATTCTCTATTTCATAGAAAAGCATGACTGACTTAGAATAATTATTACATGGAGAAACATCAAATGACAAACTGTGTGACCACTGCATCTTACAACTTTAAATACATTGCCAAGGGAGAGGAAGAAATTCTTTACTGTGAGGGTGCTGAGCCTGGCACAGGTTGCCCAGAGAAGCTGTGGATGCCCCATCCCTGGAAGTGTCCAAGGAAGGTTGGATGGGGCTTGGAGCAGTCTGGGACAGTGGAAGGAGTCCCTGCCCATGGCTGTGGGGTTGGAACTGGATGGTTTTAATGTCCCTTCCAACCACACAGTTGTCATTCTCTGGTTCAAGGATTTGTACAGTTCTTTCAACATTTAAATTCTGACATAAATCATCATCAGACATAAAGCTCTTCAAAACTAATATGAGAATATGAAAAATCAAGTCTCTCTATATAACCTTACCTAGCTGTTTTATGTGGATAGATAAAACATAACTGATGAATGTGCTCAAATTTTAAAATGCACCATTAAGATTTCTCATGAAACATCTGACCAGATGCACTTAAACAAGTCATTTGAAACTAAAGCTCTGTAGAGATAAATATTTGTGAGATATTTTTCTTTTTCTAACAATTTAAAACAAATCATTCTTTTATTCAAACACTTTCAAAAACATATTATTTCAGCAACCATAAAAATATAGTAACAAGCAAACATGATTGCCCCTCATTTATTGCTTTCTGCCAAATCAAGATGGGCCAAAAATAATGCATGTCATATTAAGCGTATCTGCTGCAAAGATTATAGTAAATTATCTTCCTCCACAAACAAATGAAACTCAGGCATGATTAACTTCCCTGTTTATGTCACTAAGCATATCCAGCCAGTGCCAACACCCACTAGGAAATTTTCCTTCATCAAAACTAAAAGAAAGCAAAATTTCATTACAGAAAGACCTGACAAACTCTCCATTCACATCCAATTTAATTAACTCTATAAATACTCATTAGTGACAAGGATCCTTTTTTCTGGAATCAATCCCTCAACTGGAGAAATCCTGCTGTTTTCTAACTGCAGCCCTGCAAAGGCTTAGAAAGAGCCTTTTCCCCCCCTCCTCACTATGAACTGGAGCCTTTACACAAAATTTGTTAGAGAATTATCTGAACACATTCCCAGGGAAAGAAAAGCCAACTGTAACAAACAGGCAGAGCTGTTATCATGTGTGGATATAGTGATTTAACAAGGGCCAGCACATGCCACCACATCAGCTGTCTCCAAAGCAAGCCCTAAGGTCACAGGCCAGTGACAATGGAATTAATAAATACAACTAGCTCATTTCTAAAAGTGTAAATTCTCCCTCAACCCAACCCCTAAACTTGGGCACAGTCTTCTAGTAACAGCAGGAGGAACATGAACATTGTTCCTTTTATTGCCAAAATCAGGTCAAAGACAAAGATGGGAGTGCTGTATACTGCTACAAATAATGTGTAATTGTAATACCCAACTTTAACTAAAATATAAAAAAGGCAGGACTGCCCTCACTCACTGAGAAACTGTTACCATAGGGACACCCCCCCACATCCCAAATGATTCCCAATATTACCTCCCTGTATAGCTGAGCAGACAGAGCTTATGTCTTAAAGCTCATTAATTCTATTTTAGGTGCCAAAAGCTCACAAGTGGAATACTTATTTACAAGTTCCAGTTGCCACTGTTTACACGGATGTGATCTGCATACTGTGTCTCCTCTGGGTATGGGTAAAGCAGCTTCTTAAAGGATCATTATATTTCTGTGCAGGGTGGCTTTGGTGTACCATAGCTTCATTTAAAGTGCTGTTTAAACTAAATCTGGGACAGTACATCTATAGGATAGAAGTTGCCTGAAGTCCAGAAAACCAAATTAAAGACAAATGCCTTAAAAAAACCCACAGCATTCTTTTGCAAGGAAATGTTATAAAGAGCTTCATTATATCTGCAAAGCATCTCTCAACATATTTGGGGCTGCATAATTGCCAGAACTTCTCAGGAAAGAATTATTCCATGTTGTGAAGGGACAACAAGGGCATTACAATCCCTCTTTTACCTCTGCTCAATGCTCAGGATTAATCCGTTTCTTGGGAGAATGTAAAGAAACAATGGAGCAAGAAAGCAGTTATTCAATTTACTGTGAAGTGCAGAATTGCAATCAGGCATTTACATGCGTAAGAGAGGAGCAAGAGGCCCTCAAATTATTTTTAAAAATATTTCATAGTTTATGTGGTCAAGAAAACGCTGGTCTTGGACATACATATTATGGTATCATGTAATTCTCCTTCCCAGCCCTGTTTCTAGAAAATAAAATTAACCCTATTTTGTGTAGCTGGAACACTTTTTCTCTCTTACACATTACCAACAGAAGGTAGACTTGTACCAGCTGAAAAATAGCATTAAAAAAATAAAGGTATGTCAATCTAAGGAAAAATTCCAAGGGAGAGAAAGCAAAATGTTTTCTTTCTGCTCCCCACTCAATCACTGTCCTGCCATCTTAGTCCCTGGGGACTGGAAAAACCTGTGACACAATGCTAAATCTGAATTAACACAGGAAGAGTCTTTTCTCAAATGTCTGTTCCTAAGAAGTCCACTTTGTCCACTTGTCATTTCCAGACTGGGCAAGAGGCCAACCTCAGCTCTGTATCCCTGGTGGAGAGAAGTATTTGTAGCTATGGCTACATCCTGAACAACTACACCAACTTGCAATGCACACTGGCAAACCTTTCCTGAAGAACACAAAAAGGGAAGAGAAGTGAAAAGCAGCTTTACAGCACAAAGAAAAAGTACTTCAGTGGCTCTAAAAATGCTGCCCAAGCAAGAATGAGCAGCTGACTGCTAACAGCAGCCAGCCAGAGCCCTCTAAGAAAAGGCACATTAGCATGTTGAAAAAGACAGATGATGGATGTGGACTGCCAATAGCTCCTGCTAGGGGATATTTTTTTGACTAGGCAGATCCCGGTGAGCATCCAGAGACAGCTCAGCACTGGGGAACCACCTTGGCAGTGCAGTCACCACCTCAGCTGCTCCTCACCTGCTGCTCCTCAGAGACCTCAGGTGAGTTCAAGGCCAATTAGGAGCTCCTCAGCACTGATGCTGACTCTTCCCCCCTATTTCTGCCCAAAATGGGTATTTTACAACAACTCCAAACCATTACGAGGATTTTTTATTTATCCTTTTACATCAGATGTCCTAGCAGCTGCTGTGCTCAGTGGTCACCTTTCAGCTCAGGTTTATTGAATGAACCACATACCTCATCCTTTGATGTCTCAGAGTCTGGTTTCAGTGTGAGGAACATGACAATGTGAGGGACATCCTGCACAGCCTGCTGAAGGTCCAGGCTGTCCCCTCCCCACAGGAGCCGAACCAGGTTGTTCATACTTGACTGTGTCTGTTTGTTCCTTTGCTGAGAAGTTCCTTCAGCCTCAAATACCGAGGTTTCAAATGTCAGTTTAACCTATTAAGGTAATTAATTACTGTGAGAATGAGGCTGCACTTACAATTAATTTCCAGCATCAGATGAAACTTTGAGCCCTTGAAGAGGTTAGGTTTTCTCAGCCTCAGCTTTACTGACAAAGATGTAAGCAAACAAAATTTCTGCTGTTTCAAGAAAACCAATTACACATTCAGCTCTACATAACCATCTATTACAAAGGACAAAGCCAGCTATTACATGCTCTATGAACCATGTGAGTAAGCATGTGGTTTGCTGTGTTTTCATACTTAATTCTTATGGTTTTGAGAATGGAAAAATATACTTACTGCTCTGGCTTCGTTTGAGGACAAACACCCATTACTGTGCCTTTGAAACACACACAGTATTTGACATCTTTCAAAATGTCAGCAGTTTCCTAAGTACATATCCTGAAGGCTCTTTCTTGAGCATTTCTTTGCCATTTTTAGTGCCCTGACATATTTGCACAGAGAAATCCATTTAAATTTACATTGGACTGCAAAAGTCTGTTCAATTGTAATGGTAGCAATTATTTCATTTTCACTATGTTAACTTTCTTTTTTTAACTGTAAAATCAGAAAATAAGAGTTTTGTTGCTGTACTGAACAATTTACACAACTACCAAGTAGCCTAAAAATTGTTTACATCCCTTACTGTGTCTTCAGAAGGAAAAAGATCAGAACACAAACAGAGCATCCTCTCTTAAACAAAACCTTAAAAGTTTAGATGATCAAGCTTATTTTGCCAAAAAATTATATGATGTTTACTGTCCCTTATTTCCCAAATAAGTTTAAACCCAGGAGTTTTAGAATAAATGTGTATTTTCTCACACACAAACAACATAAAATCCTAACTTGATGTGGAAACAGGTTTCAAAATTTGCTTTAAAGCCCCAACTTACAAAAATTATGCTTGTTAGTTGTCTCAGCAGTGATGAAAGTGATTTTCTCTTTTTTTTGTGAATGGACACATTTTCCTAAGTATCAAAGAAGGAGATGTGAGAAACATCCATCTCTTGACTGAAGATAAAATTGCAATTTCCAAGGAAAAAAAATTCATGTATGAGATAAGATGGTAATTGGATGAGATCTTGGTTTTTATAATCTTCAAAATGACTGAAGATCTATTTGGACTAAGTAGGCATTCTCTTAGTTCCCTCTTTCACATGCTTTTACTCAAGACTATTTGTCTGCCCTGAAGTACCTGTAACATGCCCATTGACTGGGAAGTTCTGACCATAACACATCACACCAAATCCTGCTTCTTTGTTAAAATCAGTGGCAGTTTAGCCTGAGGACTGATGCAACAAAATCCATTTTTATTTTCCCAACTGCGATACATTTTGAGAAGCCCAAGCAGAGGAAATTTATACATTTAAAACCAGATCGTTTTCATAACTGTGTATGTGTGTACAGAGACTTCAGAAGAGGAGCACCAGCAAGAAATAATGATGCTTTAAAACACCCACTACCTGTCATACTAGCTCAGAGAGAAGGTGCCATAGTCAGCTCTTACAGCTACATTTATGTCACTGGTTGCCACCTTCCCCTTCCACTTTGCTCCCTCTCCCAACACCTTCCATCAATTTTCTCCTCTTTTTACTCTTCCTCTTCCCTGGTACAGCACTGCAGTCAGTCCTGCTCTCCTGTCCTGTATTACCCCTTTCTTTCCTGACAGTAACTCATCCCTCTCGCTCTCCTCATCAGTTCAGTTTTGATTCCTAACACTGCACATGAACAGGGTTTGAGAAGCAGGAACACCCAGCTAAGAAGCAGCTGCTTTCTAAGACCCAGTAACTTGATAGTTGACAATTTCAGAAGCGTATGTTTTCTTCTCCAGCACTGTGAGACTAGGTTCTGTTTCTTTGTCATGCCACCTGCACATATTTCAGAATATTTTCCTCATACCCTGTCTAACTTTTTACAGATCCTTCTACTGCATCTTGTCTGTGGACATTTAGTCATGACACTTAGGCTACAGTCTCTACACTAATGACACACAGGTGTCATTCTTGCTGCAGTCTATCTTTTAGTCTCCTAGTTTTTTAAAAAAACAAACTTATCTGTCTTGTCTTAGAGACATAACCATATGATCCTCCAGGGAAGAGGATCAAAATAAACTGGACTGAACAGAGCTTTAACTCTCTTTCAACTTGGAGTCATCCATGCTGCCTCCCACATCACTGTAACAGAAAAGGACCAAGAGACTGCATTTCTACATATCCTATTTATTTTTTTTGGTGGAGAAGAAATGAATCTTCCTGAGCAGTGCATAGGATCTGATTAAATATGACTACTGAAGTCCCTTTTTATAAGCACTGGCTGTGAAACCTTCCACAGCTTTGATTCCAGTTCTCCTGAAGAAAATCAGTTCAATGCACAATAGAAAACAGAAAACGACATGAAGAATGGGAAAAGCATTAATATTCCACTCTATACATCATGCTCATGTTCTCAATACTTAGAACATTTCTCAAAGAATTGAACCAAATGGCAAGAAGGTGGCAGGAACAGCAAACTGTGAGGGACATGGATCATCATTTTCTGCTTAGGAAAGGTGACAGAGTGGAACATGACAGAGCTCTCCACAGCCCTGGCAGGGTAAGACATGAACAATTCTCTTTTTCTCATAACACAGGAACATGGGGGTATGACATGCACTTGATTAGATGGCAATTTGAAAGCCAGTGATAATTAACAAAAAACTGATCAGGCACATAAATCACTGCTCCAGGATGATGTGGAGAGCAAAGGAATTTTAAGAAGCAAAGGAGAACATAGAAACCCTTAACTGATTTTACAATTCCTTCACTATTAACTGCTGGAAACTGGAAAGTAGTGATTGGAAGGTCACTCTGTATTTAATCTGCTCTTAATACTATTACACATCTCTCAGTGTAGAAAATGTAGCTGTTGTACCACTGTCTGCCCCAGAAAGGCATGATTTCATCTGCAAGAAATCTGCATGGCTTGGAAGATGGATTTTATTACAGACAGACCTGGGGGCATTGCCTGCCTTTTAAAGACTGTCTGCTGCTTCCTGGTTTTGGTATCTGTTTGCCATGTGCTTATGGTCTGCACAACTGGAACTCAACATTTCAGGCTGAAATTTCTGATTCTAGATGTCTGCCTCAGGCTGGATATTTTTAGAAAGTTTTGAGTAAAATGGTTCTGCAACTTCTGAGTATTAGAGTAAAGAAGACCATATTCCTTTAGCACATCTTGCCCTTCCTATTCTGTCTTCTCTGTCTCCTAGTGCTAGGAAACAGCAATTATTTTGATTACAGAAATGTAAAGCAAAGGACTAATGTAGCATTTGGACTTCTATTACTCAGTAAATGCACTAAACTAGCCCTTACAAGCCTAGATCTAGTTGCCTAAATTGAGGTAAGAAAAACAAAATTCTAGAAATGTGATAATGAGATATGTCACATGGTGCAATTGAATCTAGGTAGTGAATTTTTTGAAATTAATTCCAGAAATTTTTAATATGAATCCAGAAGTGAAGGGACTTCACTAAAGGAAATAAGTTATATGTAAGTAAAAAGGCTTTAAACTGCATTTTTTTTTAATATTCTGCAATATAAGATAAATGAGAAAACAGTAACAATTTTGCTTGTATTACAAAACATCAGCTACAACAACCCCTGTTCCTTCAGCAGCATGACTGCAGTGTACTGCATTGCAAAAACCTCAGAAGCCAGTATTTACATCTCCACTGGTCTATTCCAGCCACCACTTGTCTGGCTTGACTCAAACTGCACAGCAGAAAAGGAATAATTGCACTTTAATGAAAGGATTTGGAAAGCCACCATGACAAACTGTTGCACATTTCAAGTAATGTCTGCCTGCTTGACAGATTTACTGACAGTGCAAACACTGACTCTGCATCACAAGGAACTGCTCTGGAAGGGCTGCACTGCATTTTAGCAACACCTACACCCTAATCTAGAGAGGATGCAATTACACAAACTGTATCATCTCTGCCTTTTTAATCATCCTGTATTTAATAACAGCTACAGCAACTCCCTATTTGGTCAAAGAGGGACAAGAGAAGGTTTTTGTCCCATGGAGCTCTGCCAGCACCTGACCACAACTCCAGTAGCTCAGGCAAACTTCAGGCTGTCAGAGATCTTGGAAAGCTTCCTGAACTGACATCCCCAGTACTCAACCTCACTGCAGATCTATTTCCACAGAAACTAGCACTAGCATAAGCTGGAAATAGAACTTTTATGTTCAAGAAAACATAAAATTTCCACTTTTAAAAATCTCTGGACTGTAAAATATTTCTATTATTATCATCACCTTATACATTCTACCCAAAGAAAAACTACCAAGAGACTAATTTTTAACCTGCTCATACCTCTAAGTTTCAACTTTCATCTTGTCTTCCTGTCCATCAAGAAGAAGATTTAAGCAGAATAACTCAAAATATTCCATTTTATGCTAGCAATATTCTAGGTAAGTAACACTCTCCTGGCTTAGCTCTGAAATAACTAATTCTTCATTACTTATTTAATTCTTCATTAGAGCTCCAAAATTATTTAGCTAGAAGAAAAGATATATGCAGTAGGTTTTGGGGTAAGAAACATCATTCATCAGGTCAGATTTTTTGGAACTTTTTTTGGGTATCAGTTTTTATTACTGACTTTTATCAGTTTCATCACTGTTGAGTTTTGAAAGATCTCAAAAGTATTCAAACTATCACGTCTTAGAATCCCAAGCATTAATTTTTGTATTTAAATATTAAACCAGAATAAATTTCACCATTTAAATGCTCTTAAATATTTTTAATAGCAGCACTGCTTGTTAATTCAGGCTTGTTTTTACTCTCTTGTGGTTTGTGAGTCTTGTTTATATTGATGAAGATGTAATTATTCTATTTAAGTATTTTCAGAGCAATTATTACCATTTTAAATACAGTAACTGGCAAAAAAAAAATCCACTACTATTGTGCTGACATGTTTAGACATCAGCACCTACCTATTTTCATAGAATTTTTCTGATTCTGATTCTTATCAGAATTAAACTCCAAAATTTCTACTCTGAATCAACCAACGCATTCAAAAGATTTAGGAGGAAGTTTTAAGAAAAAAACTGAAAAACTAAATTTTGTTCCCTCAGAGAAAAAAAAGGCTAGAAGCAGTACTAACTTTTACAGAGGATTTTTGGAATAAATTTTATACAGTACCTGCATAGGACCTGGAATGCAAGACAAAACCCTCTCAATGTTTTCAGAATTCACATCGACATCATTTACAGCAACAAGAACATCTCCTGGAGGTGGAACAGACAGGAAATGAGAAAATGAGTTGCTATTGCATCACAATACAGAGTAAAACAGTGTCTTGTTTAAAAAAAATTCATATGCCATTCAAGCTGTCATAAATGTCCATTTGTTGTATTTAAGCAGATGCTTGCTACAATATTTACCACTTTTTAGTCTGTTACCTGTTTCATTTACTACTGGCATCTTGGGTTTTCTACATCTGACACCCTTATCATCACTGGAAATAGGGAATAAAACCCCTTAGGGTGCCAAAGACAAAGACATTAACTGTAACAGCAAAAGGTTTGAAAAATTAAAGGCACCACCTACAAAAGCAAACAGAACCAACTTACAGCTTACAAACTTAAAATCCACAATCCAGTCTAAAGTACAAAAATCAAACTAGGATTTCTACATGAAGGGAAGGAAAATATTCTCAAGAAGTATCCCACTGGTAATTAATTGATAACCTATGCCTCATCCCCCTCAAAAAGATGCATATTTAAACATGCAGTGTGTGAGAGGGATATGGGACCTGTGGAAAAGAAAATCAACTTGTGAAGCTAGAAAACATAAAAGTAAAATAACATCAAGAGATAAAACTACATAGACCTGCCAAAAAGTACAGAAATTGGAAAGTAAAAATAAAAGGGTTTTTGACCATTCATTGTTTGGCCTTTCCTTGGAATGTAGGTGAGTGATCCCATCCAAAGTATTTCTTGCAGTCCTATTCACCTGTGCTCAAGAAACAAGAAATCAAAGGAGATCAGATAGACAGAAGTAATACAGCAGCAACCATGGGAAATTAGGAATCTCTTGGTTAAAGACAAGGTGAGCAGAGCCCAGGTAAGAAAGCAGCTAGAGGGCAAATCAGAAGGTTCTGCAGACCCTAACCAGAGAATTTCAAAAAAACATTCCAATAAAGGTACCTAGAACAAACTACCTAAGATGAGGCAACATAAATTTATGACAAGAACTGTAAGAAATGACTGCCAGTCACAGCAGGATTTGGTGGTTCATTAGTTCCTTCACAAAGAGAAATATTCAACTTTAGAGTAACAAAATAGGCCTTATTTTCTACCTGATATTCTTTGGTGGCACTTTCAGTTGTCTCTGCTTTCTCTCATGAAAAACTTAATTAGTTTCTAGTTTGTTTCTTCTGTAGATAGGGAAATAAAGCAATCAGCTTTTTATTTAACACTGAAAGTGTCTTGATTCCAAGGTCATTCTTATGTGTGAACTAAGAATACCAAGAGCTCCTCTGAATGAGCAAATTGAAAACCAAGCTTCACTTAGCTTGAACTGTACAAAGATTGCCCTAGAAAGAACCTCCACATCCCTTCCAAGATTATTAACATGGTGTTCATCCTCAGGCTGTGGAAAGTGATTTGAAAAAGGATATGGATTTGCAGCAAAAGTGCATGTTTAGCATAGTTATATTTTAAGCCTTGACAGAGAAGTCATCAACTGGAGAAATAAAGCACTGAACCACTGTAAGGTTTTTCAAGAAATAGCTCTCTCCCTAACCTCTGTGTTTTTTGATGCACAGTTTTAGGCTGTCAAAACTTCAACACAACAGTAATTCAAAGACAGAAAACCTGAAAGTTAAACAGCCTTTAAAGGAACTCAGTAAGTCCATGCCAGAGCCCCAGGACATGAAAATTAGTAATGAAAAGCAGAGCACTCAGGCTACTCTAATATAAGAATTGTAAACAGTATTACTATGTTCTTTGTTAACAACACTGTATTAAAGATCATTATTCCCAACTACAAGAGAGAGCATAAATTGCTCTTGTACTCAAACTCATCTGCTAAACAAATCTGTTTGTGTTCTGTTTGACTGGATCTTTAAGAATTCTGTTGTAAAGCCATTCAGAGGAGCTGCACACACTTTGTGAAGATACCCACACCTTAGCACTTGAGGGAATGTTTTGGAATCACATCTCCCAGAGTGGAACAGACAAAGAAACTTGGAAAGGGGAAGAGCCATCAGTATTTACATGTTACATACTCCAAGTGTTTTATTTATTCAATGCCTAATGTACACATGTAAAACTTTCATTGCAGCAGTAAATATTTATTCCATCCAATTGGTAAAAATGTAATCATGGACCATACATGGAACAGCTTTCCAGAGCACACAGCCCAAGCAGTCCTGTAAGGCTGCCTTCCTTCTGCCACAAAATGATGTAGCACTATCAAAGAAGAGCAACTTGGTACACAACAGAAAATCTTTCCTGATTAGTATGGATTTTCCAGAATTGGGGGTGGAAGCAGTGAGGGTGGGTGTTGGCATTTTTTGCTGCTTTTTGCCACACACAATAGCATTCAAAGAATAGAGACTATGAAGTAACAGAATAAATAACATCACTGAGCAAAGTGTGAGCTGTGTAAAATTACAAACCCAGAGTAGTCTTAAAGCAGGATATGACAAGATCTACTCAGTGTGGTAATTAACTGCAGTGAGTTAATACATGCAAATCATTCTTTTTAAGAGCTTGACATCTATATTTTATTTAAGAATTGTTTCTTGCCCTTTAGCAGTGTGAAAAAATTACAGAAAGGCAAACTGATTCAGGTCTTTAGACATTAATTATGGCAAAAAATTAATGCAATTGTATGAAGTTTAATCTAATTTCACTTACCTAAATGAAATCAAAGTCTAAATAATTTCTGCAATTGTTTAAGTTGGTCTAACTCAGTGGTCTGCAGAGTTAAGTCAAACCATCTCAATCTAAAACATCACTGAAAACAAAGTATCACTCAGTTCCATTTTTAGAGATGCAGTGAGCCATTGCAATTGAAGAAAGGAATTTTTATTCAGGCTGCTCCAGGATATCATTCCTTAAGTCAACAAACTTACCTTTAGAAAAAAGACATGTCCCTCTGAAAGAAAGTAGTTTAGATTGTGTATTAGGAAGAGATTCTTCCCTGTGAGGGTGGTGAGGCCCTGGCACAGGTTGCCCAGTAGAGCTGTGGCTGCCCCATCCCTGGAAGTGTTCAAGGCCAGGCTGGATGGGTGTAGTGTGGGCTTATCACCAGATCACCTTTAGGGACTCTTCCAACCCAATCTACTCTATGATTGTATGACTCTCTTTAAAGAATGAAGTGAGTTTTACTTAAATCTCATAATCATGAATGATCAAGCTTTTGAGTTCTATCACTTACTGTGGAAAGATTCCCAGTTCACAAAGAAACTGTAAGACATCCAGGCATGTTCTCTGCACATTGTTAAGCAGGGCTGAACTTTACTTGAGTGATGAGACAGAGATGAGACAGGAATTCTTTCTATTTTATTTGTTCTCATCAGAAGACTGACTTCTGTTAACCATCCCTTCCCTAGAGATAAACCTGCAAGCACCATTTCTTAATGCAGATCCCCACTGGATTAAGCACAGGGACACCAACTGGCAAGTGAGCACCACTTCCATCCTGTGATGGGGAAGTGCACATTATTTTTCTGAAATCATGAGAATCAAGTTGTTCCCATGGGAGAGGATGGAGGACACTTTTGTCATGGAATCCTGGTATTTAGTTTTCTCTGTTCTTTGAGATGACTTGGTGGGAGCACATTTATAAGTACTCATAGGCCTTTCCAAAAAAGGCAAACTCTGGAATGCATTCCTACTGAAGAAATGCAGATCAATTACTTAATTTATACATTAGCAGGCTGCTTTCATCCAAATCAGTGCTGCTGTGCTTCATGAGGAGATTAAAAGAAGAAAAGCCACATCCCAAAGACCACAGTGAGAACACAGCAAAGCTTACACCAACTCTGTTTCCATCACTGCTCTGAGGAGTTTTTTCAACAAATACACCATGTATGGTAATTCCACATAAAAATCTCAAACCCTCCCAGTATTTTGGTCCTTTCAAGGGCTTTTTTTCCTGACAGGATTCTAAAGTTATGGACCTTTAAAGTGATGTTTATGACAGCAGCTGTACCTTTTGCATACATGTTCAAAACTGGGTTATTATAGCACATCTTTAATATCAAACACAATTAATTCTTGTCAGTGAGGAATTTTCACAATATTTGGACAATTGTATGTACTGATAAAAAGAGAAGATTCATGCTGAGCTATGTGGTCATGAGAGCAATAAAATAACTCAAAGAGGATAACGACAGTATGCTTTGCTAGTGAAAAGAGCTTTGCTGTATTTTCAGTGTCATTGGAATTAATTTTTGACTTTTACTATGGTAAGGATGATGCTCATCAGCATTTTACAAGAACTTTTCCCCAGCATCAATCTAACAGGTTTAAATTTGAAGTGGAGTAGGAACAAAATGATAATGGCACTACCTACCACAACCCTTATTTGTCAGGATCTAAATGTGAGTATTTTGTTTTTCCTCTTTGAAGATATGCTCTCTGTTTTCCACAGCAGACCAAGCTTTGCATAATGTTGCAAATTAACCGAAGCAAGGAAAATGTTTTGCCAAAAATACAGAAGACACTTAAAAAGCATGAGATAGAAGCAACTGTATTTCATCTTAACCAAAATGAAAAGTGATGACGAGTTTAAAAATCAGTGAGGGCTTTCCTGTTTTGAAAATCTGAAATGGATGCTGGCCTGGTAAATGTAAAAAAAAAAAAAAGATAAATGAACTGATAAACAACACATGGATAGAGTGACATCTTTTTAGAGTTACAAAGCAGCAGGGTTTTTTAGTTTGCAAAACTGTTTTATTTACTTTCATATGGTCAGTGCCTGCATTCCACTTGGTTAATAAAGTACAGCAACAAGACTTACGACTTCCATATGCAATCTTAAAACCAAAAATTAAAGTGTATTGCACAAATAATAAACAGATGTTTTAAGTGTTCAAAGCCATAAGGGATACACATTTCAAAACAAATACAGGGAGCCACCTGAGGAAAATGGTTATTAAGGATGGAAAAAGAAGTTAGTTCCACTAAAAATGCTGAAGCATAAACCACTCTGTGAGTCAAAATGAGTGCTGCAAACTGGTCACCAGGAAGACAACCAGGTGTCTTTTTAAAGCATGTATTTTTAAAGGAAAACATAATTTGCATTTGCCTCACAGAAGATTACTGCCAAGCTGGTGTGGACCACTGAAGGCCATTGAAATGCTATAAAGCTGAGCAAGAACAGGTTAATGTTTATGTGCATGCAGGTCAATGGAGATGAACAGTTGTAACTAGAGCAGCCAGCAGGCATCGTGCTGTGCTGATCAGGTATTCCTCCTTTGTGATGGCCTAAGAAGCTGCTCACTTTTGTGCTGATTCTTCAGTCTTAGACTGACCACAAAAATGTCCTTTACTGGCTGTTTCCACAATTCTCCACAAGACTCCTAAACCCTATTTTGATCAAGAACAAGTGACAGGCAAAGTTCTACTGTTATTGAACTTTCTGACAAACTTCAGCTCCTCTGACAATCTGAGGAGCTACCTATTGAACTGCAGTTGCTACTAAATCAGGCTTTGGTGTACACCACAGCTATCCCATCCTGTGATGTACAGTACAGAAGCAGCAAACTGGACAGATTTTTTACAAGAACAGGAATTTTTTCTTTACTGTATATTCTTTATGCAGACAAGATTGAAATCTGAGCATCTAATTTATGCAAAGCATCCCTATTTCTAGACACCACATAAAAATTCCAGAGTACTCAGCTTCACTATAGATATATAATTTGAAAGTATTTTTGTATGAAAATTATACATTTTCCACTGTTGGCACTGAACACAGCTCATTTTCCCAGTGAAGAGCTGAAAAACCCCAGTGTGCTTAAAACTATTTCATTTTCAATGTGCAAAAAAACAAGGCAAGTGTTGATGATAACCTAGGACATAATAAAGTGCAAGACTCTTCTTAGATTAAGCTAAATGTTCTTCTACTTGAAACAAACAGAAAAAAAGCCCATAGTTTTTGTCCTCACTAGCTCTGGGAAGCATTAAGTGCAAGAGATGAAATACTATCTCTGGTTAGGTCATCTTGGTCTCCTGGATCTGGTACTTGCCTACACTGTTCTGACTTCACACCTGCTCTCACAAAAATGTTATTTACAAATCTATGTCCCAAAATTAACTTATAGGTTACAAACACCCACTCTTTACACTAATTAGATTAAACACCCATAAGCAGATCAAGCTGAAACTCTCTCTCTCTCTCCTCCCCCTCAGCCCACATCCCCCCACTTCTTGACTAATCAGTTCTTGCTGGTAAAATTTGAAAGTTATCCAATTTTCCCTCTGGAGTATTCTTCAGCATCTCTACCAAAAACACGTGCTGGAACAATCAGCCAGTTGAGGCACGATGTGCCTTTTTACACACACAGCACTGGAAATTTCAAAAGCACTCATGCTGACTTTGTGGGATTTGTGCTACTTATAGCATTAAGATTTTTAATGATCTTCTGACCAACATCACATCTTTGCTCTCCCACTCTGTGAGCTTCAAGGGTAATTAAATAATCTTTCACCCTTTACAGACATGGCCTGGTTGTCTCACATTTACTGTCTCCAAGGCTGATGTCCTGTGAGTGCCAAGTTTTGAGCAAAGCTGGGAGTGGGGGTGCTTCTGCTCCCTCATCATCCCTCCCAGCAGCTCATTCCCCTCCATCATTCACCTTTGGGTGCTTGTCAGACCTTCTGTGACCCAAGTTTAACTTACTGCACCAGCAAAATACTAGACAGCCAATTTCTCTTCTGGGTTAATTTCTTGCCAGGTTATTTCTGCAGCTCATGGAAGTGCCTGAGCAGCCAAACCAACACAAAGGCTGTACTGGCTCACTGCCTCCCCAAACTACAGCTCTGCCATGAATTTGGAGCCTCCCAAAGTCACAGCTGCTGAGGAAGCTGCTGTTGGACTTGGTAAACAGAAAAACAACCAAACAAGGCTGTGGAGAAAGTCTGTAACGTAAGAATGTATCTTACTCAGTATTTTTTTCCCTCATTTTTGTGATAGAAAATCCATTGAAAGCATCTATAAAGTTGTTTTTTTTTTTTAATCTAAGAGGGAGAAGAATGAAATCTAAACACAGTATCTAGCAGACTATAGGTTTGCTCCAGTCTCACTTATCTACTGAGCAACTCCTCAGTTCAAATACTAAGCTAAAAGTGATGGTGGGGTATTTCTTGAGCCAAGCTTCTCAGTCTTTGAACACTAAGGACCATCTCTTTATTGTATTGAGACTTCTCAGGTTATGCCACATTTCTTCAAATCAGTAATGCAGTAAAACTGACTAGGCAACAAACCATCAGATGCAATGACACTGACTTAAAATAATCCATCAAGAACTGATGTAATTGCTTACGTCTCAGGAATATTCAAGACAGCTGCCCCAAACAGCAAAAACCCCATAAATCTTCATATTAAAGGAAGAGTGCAGAAGTTAGCTATTCCTCCAGTTACTTACCAATCAGGATTTGACCTGTTTTCATTGCAGAACTACCTGGCACCAAGCCATGTACCACAAGCTTCTCTTCACTGACTCCTCTGGTGGCTTTATCCCTCCTGCCTGGTTTTTCCACTCTTCTGCTGCTCCATGAAGACTGATGGACAATCCCTACTAAGGCCTCCAGCAGCCTCTGCTGCTCTTCTTCCCCAGCACTGTAGAGTTTTCTGGGATTTACATAAACAGACACATCTTTGTATTTTTGCTGAACAGTGACACCCATTTTCTGAGCAGACCGGTGTTTCAATATGGAAGTAGGACCTGAAGGGAGCACATTGCAGCTTCCACTGTCTTTCTTACCAGAACACTTTGGTAAAAGACTCTTCTTTTTTAGCATTTTGGTCCATTTCTTCAGTTCATACTTTCTTTCCTTTCGTGATCCCTCTTGAATAATTTCAGCTTCATTTTCACGAAACCTGACATGATTCACTGCTGGCATTTCTGGGCAGCTGTTCTGCAGCAGAATTTCTTCTTCACTTTCACTTAATTCTAAATAAAATAATTCTCCATTTTTCTGCACACTATCCAACCATTCAGGCTCAAGGTCACTGGAAAAGAAAGAAGAATGATCAGTGAATTCTAATAAGAAGATCAAGTGCAAGTGAGATCTGACTATTTTAAGTAGGGAGGGGACAGAGAGAGTGCAAGGATTGGATAAAAAGCAGGAAAAAAAACCAGTTGCCTCATGAACATTGACATCTCAACTGCTTTAAGTCTGCCATGAGGGTTAGAGTTTGTTTTAGATAAATGATGGATAGGGCAAGGAAAGACATCCCTCTCACCAATAAAATAGTTTCTTCAAATGCCTTAGAGGAAAACAGCCATTGCAAAAAGCAGTATTCTCTTTTCAGAAAACAAACTTTTCTTTGACATGCAAGTTTTAATTAGTAATTACATTCATGTGCATGATAGGACTCCCTCTTAAGAGAAAAAATTACATTCTATTTATTATCTCCCATTATTTTTTCCCTTGTGCATTTGTAATATAATCATGGCATGATTTTTGATGTGGTCCTGTGCAGAGCCTGAAGATGGACTTTTTTATCCTTGAGGGCTCCTTCTAACTCAGGATATTGTTTGAGATTGCACTGCCAGCCTTTTGGAAATAAAAGATAAACATTTTAAAAATCACTTAGATTTAACATTAAAAAAAGACCTCAAAACAATCTAAGATGAAATCTAGGTAACAGGTTTTAAAAGCTAAGTTCCAAATGGCATATGCAAAAATACACACTAAAAATGCAAAGAGGCAGCACTGCTACAGAAACAGGATCTGGCAGCTGGTGTGGATCACCCAAAGTCAAGAGTGTGACACTTCTGCAAAGTATAGACAAAGCAGCTCTAGGATACAACAGAAACATCATCAGCACAGTGCAAAAATATTTTTGTCCTAATTTGGAAACACCAATGTGTCAGCCATGTCCAGTTTTGGATAGTAAATTTTAAGAAAGATGTAATAACTGGAACATACCCAGAGCAAAGAGACAAATGCAAAGTAGCCTATAAACACATTTAACGGGAAGGAGACTGAAAGAAATCATGCTCTTCTGGCTGAGGAAAAAATGAAAAAAAGCAACCAATGGCCAAAGTAAGAAGTGTACTCAGAGGTTTAATTATCTGTTCTGCATGGAAAGTTTTCAGGAACAGACAAGACCATTTAATTCTTCATAACCAGATGACAAAGGGGCTTTCTGTTCCATAAAAATCATCCAAGGAAAAACGAGACTGGAGATTAACACTGTAATTAATAAAGTAGTGTAAAGTTAACACACATTCATACATTTTACACTAGAACTACTTTTACTGAATAAAGAATGCAAATCTGGTTTAAAGCTAGTAATCAATATTCAAATAGAGCATTAATTTGAAAACACAGATAAATAAAAGAGTTTCAAAGGTTAGCTGAACAGAGAACATCATACAGAGAGTGCACCAGAGCACCTTTAAGGCTCAACAAGAGGATCTGGCTGGACTAACAATACAGAAAACATTGGCACTACTCTCTCTCTCTGGAGCTCCAGCTACTGAAAGTCTATGGATCTTGCAGACAGGAAGAAACATCACCTATCTCCTCTGCATTTATTAGCTTTATTTGCCCAAACAGTTTAAAAGAAGAGCCACCACTTGTGATCATTTGGCTATACCTGCGGGATAAACCCAAGCTTGTGATTTCTGCTGAGTCTTCCTCGAAATCCTGAGTTCTTATGCTAGAAAGTATCAGGATGCTAACAGAACCTAAAGGCTGTCAAGGGCACACTCTTCTGATCCAACATCTCTCAGAAGGTGGCAGGCAAGAAATAACATGAGAAGTTTTTCCTTGGTTTGTTTTTCTAAGGAGTACTCCCACACACTGGCATATGTAAGCAAAATTAAGCAAGAACAAACAAAAAACCAACCAAAACACAAACAAACCCAACCAAAACAAACAAAAAAACCAAAATCCCCAAACCAACCAACACCACCCTCCACAAAAAAACAAACAAAAAAGGAAACACTAGAAGTTTACATTAATGGATTAACAAAAACTCCTGTCATGTATGATAGCATTTTTATCCCCTCTTTAAAAGAGACTGTGATCTTTGGAAAAGCTGTTTCTTCTTTGAGGTAGATGTCAAAATTTCAGCTTGGACATCAGTTGATACACTCGTGATCTCCAGCTTTGTTCTCTATTTTTATTAGAACAATGTGGGCCAGGGGAAAAAAATATGGTGTGGGCATGTCTGGTGTTTACTCTGGGTTCACTCAAACAGAACCACTCCAGAGAGAAGACAAGAAGGAACTGTATTGTAAAAAAATTCACTTTCCCAATACAGATCCAGACATCTGGAAAGGCAAATCTGAAACAAAAAGTCTGCACCTAGGACGAGAGGTTTTTCTCCCTAATGCTGTACTGTCACAATAAATTTAAACGAAGCAAGGAAGGGAAAAAGGAAAAAAATAAAAATCTTATTTTTTATCTCTTTTCCCTTGTGTCAAAACAAGTGCTTACACAATAATTTCAATTTGCCTCTAGGATTGGAAGCTTCAGTTAAGGGAGCTAAAAAACTTGAATGCCTGTATTTCTGTAAGGGTAGTTTCACTGATCCCACACAGATATTTCCTCCTTGAGATAAATGGCTGAAAACCTCTGCTGATTGAAATTGTCCATTTATGGAAGAAAGATAAATTAGAAAGAAAGGATCCAGGTCCTGCTGAATAAATTGTTATATAGATAAATTATTAAAAGTATCATACATATCATTATGAGTATTAGACGTGTTATGTGCTGAAATCTGTGGAACAGCTTTATCCCATAAACATATACAGAGAATGACAGTAAAAAGGCATTTTAGATTAAAGAATTGAGAAAAGAAAAAACCCAAACACACAAAATATATAAAAAACATGGCTTCAGGCTGAAATGTTACAGTTGACTTCTGGCTTATAAATACAGGAATGAAATAAGGCAGGTGTACATGCAACAGCTTTGTCTCTGAGCCAGACGTACAGGGCAAATTAAACTACATTGAACACAATTCTAACTTTTCCCACTTAAATCTTTTTTTTCCCCTCCTGTGCACAGGATGATGAAAACAACACGCTGAATGAAACGCTATTGATTAGACCCTGAAATACACGTTTGAAGTGTAAAGCAGAGCTGTTATAACACAGGGAGCCAAGCTTAACTTCATCCGAATTAAAAAACACACCAATAAATGAAAACCCTGCAGGCTGCATTCATAACTTTAAACTATGTATTATTACAGAACTGCCTTCTGACTTAGAAGAGAAAGCCTACACCTTTCTCGCTAAATGTGCCGAGTGCCTCCATCCCCTGCGCTGCGATCAGGGCTCAGTGCAGGGGCTGCCCGCAGCCGAGCCCCTCTGTAACCGCGAGGGCTCTGCAGAGCGGCACTGCCACACACCCCCCACGGTCACCCGTCCCTTACTCGGAGCTGGCAGACAGCGAGGAGCCGCTGCCGGTGCCGGTGCCGGTGCCGGTGCCGGTGTCCGCGGGCTCGGCGCCTTCTCCCCCGGCCGGCTCCATCCCCTCGGCAGCGCCGCTCCCGCCGGGCCCCCCGGACGCCATGACGGCCGCGCGCCGTCACGTGACGCGCGCCGCGCCCTCCCATTGGCCGGCGCCCCGCGCGCCATGGAGACGGCGGGAAGCGCGAGGGCCCGGCCGTGAGGGCCCGGCCGTGAGGGTGAATTCCACATTTTCATGGGAATTTCCACGTGCCCAGCCTCGCCCGACCCTCGAATGTTTTTCCCTGGCTCAACGGGAACGCATCATGGCGAAGCAGACTTTATTTATTTATTTTATTTTTGCCTCATTCCAAGGTCCCAGCGCCCTTCCCATAAAAGACACCGTTAGTGAAACTCGGGAGTCCTGGGATGAGGCTCAGTGCATTGTACCAAACACTGATCGGGAGGGGGAAACATGAGGTAAAAAGTGATTATCGGGTCATCTGGTAAGCAGGGAGATGCCTCTGTACTTTATTTTATGCGTTATTATATTAATTTAATTAGCTGTGAGGAATTAAAGTAGGTTCTCCTTAGGTTTGTCAGGACAGCAGTGCAATTCAGGAGAAGCAAGGATGTGACAGCCAAACAAGTACCTTAAAATATCCCACGCAGTCTACATGAATAAAATCATACACAGTCGAGAGAGAGACAAAAAAAAAGCCCCTATTCGGTTTTCAGGACTTAAATTATTCACATCCATGAAAAACAAGACCTATGGCAGCCCTGCAGACAACTTGCTGTGTAGCTGTGTCAGTAAATCCGTCAGGACACACATGGAGAGCAGGGAAAGGGATGAGAGTAATTGTTGGAACATGCAGTTTAATGTGCTGGATTTAATCTCTGCTCAGTGGGATATTTGCACAGCTTCAGCACAGAGGTTTTATAGTGCTGGAACGCTACGGAGGAGTGACAGAATCCTGGTATGAAATTCCTGTACTTGGAACTGCTTTAGGGAAGCGTATATTAGGAGGTGTGATTTCAAGTGAATTAACAGACAGAAATGTTTTGGACTCACATCCATGTGATTAAGGCTCCAACTGGAGTGAAAATACCTATATTAAGTACTGTGGCCATTCTGAAGTCCTTGCACAAGACCTGATTGCACAGATAAATTACTGTTGCATGGTTATTAAGACTACAAACCTATCCAGAGGGGGAGACAGAAACATTTTCTAAATAAAACAGTTTGTTCCACTATGTTTTCATTTAGAAGTAAATGAGATACACTGTCCCACCCTCCCTAATTAAGCTTGCACTTGCAAGCACTTTTGATACACTGAGCAGCACGCTGAAGTGTTTCTGTAGAGAAGTGATAGTCAATGCCAGATGGTGCTGTGTTAGTTAAATTTCACTGGGTTCAAGAGCTGATTAATTGGTTCCAGTCGTTTGCTCACTGAGTGAGAAATACAGGCTCTCTCTCGAGGAGGCACCATGCTATTTTATGGGAATAAATATATTATGAATGGAAGGATGATGGAAGGCTTTGGTCCTCTGAGAGGAGTAGCTGGGAGCCACCTAAAGACTTTGCTGAAACGAATATGGAATTTTTGCTGCCGTGGGAACAATTAAAGATTGCAGGATATATCTCACACAGCAGGATCTTATTTTAGTGAAGACACAGATTTTCCCACACAATCCCTCTTGAGAGGAAAGCCTCTCATTTCTTGGGCATAAATATTAGGACAAGACTTGAAATAATTTGTGTTCTGGCAGACACTTTACACTTAATCCGAGTAGCTGGGGCTGATGCTCCTCACTAAGGAATCCATGAGCCTTCTGTGCCAAGTTGCTGTTTTTAACATGCAGATGGTAAAAGTCTGCCAGGGGGCATCACTGGCATCAGTAGCGCTGCTCACCCTCACTGGACATCTGGGTAATGAGCACTCAGGAGTGGCTAATTAAAGCTTAAAGGGTGCTCTGATTAGCTGTTCCTGCAAAGAAACTAAATCCACGCTTGGAAATTTATTTCCTGGACAAGAGTTTCTTGTTACCTTTTTTCTTTTTTTTTTTTTTTGGCTTAACCTGTCTTGTGCTTTAAAAATAACAACCTGCCTTGATCCACGCCTATGTTCAGAAGGAGACTGAAGTTAAAAGAAGACAGGGCATGGGACACACTGGTTCCATGCTTCAAAGTACAGCTCTTCATTAGTGATAATGAGGTAAGAAGGCCCTAAGTACTTGATAATTTTTTTATTTTATTTTTTTTGCTTGCTGCTTGTTTTCAGATCACTTAATATTTCCAGGAAGGCTCTACCAACAACTGGACAGACACAAATGATACACTGCAGATAAAACATGATATGTTACAAGGAGATTAAGAGGAAAATAGTTTCATCTTTTGTTTTTAGTTGTGTTTCTTGCTAACACCTGCTTTACTGAAAGAAAAACTAACAAAAAATATGAGTGATGTTATATTTCAGCTATTGCTTCCTGGGGTTTTTATTCCTCCAGTGCACAGCATGAGCAAAAAACATCAGAAATAATTCCCTCTTTTTAAAATATTAATGACAACAACACAGCTTTCCCTCCCATGCCCAAGTATTTCTTAAAGGACAAAATACATATTTCACAAGGATTCCTTAATAATTAAGACTTTTTTGATTACAAGGTTTCCATAAATCTGTGTAAGAATGTGATTACAGAATCTTCTGTTCACAACTCCTCTGACAGGACTGTGTAGACACCATCCACAGCAAAGGGGCCTGAACTGAAGAGTGACACTGGGCTGTCATTTAAATTGGGATATTTACATATAATGAATGAAGGCTACCTCTAGGACCAAAAGAACAGAAATTTTGTGAGTAAACACTCTAGTGCTTAGTAAATGAAATAGAAAGAATATTCTGACTTCCTGAGCTTTCTGTGTCAACTCTGGTCTCAGAAGGTGTTTCAGGAGAGCACAAAACCTACAGGAAGACAACCGTGAAGGATCTGGGAAGAGTAATACAACCCATCTCATTCTTTAGAAAAACACTCTTAGAGAGTTAAGAGTTCTCTCCAGAATGAAAAGCAATTGTAATTTCCATTTTTTTCCCTACTGCTTTCACTTCACCTTAACTGTTTTAAACTTTTTTTTTTTAGGACCACCTGCTATGCATAGCAGGCATGTCAGGCATGGAAGAAAACCAATGTTTGTAGTCAGTCAACACGCAAATGTTTCAAGCATGAGTATCCTTTTTCCACTTAGAGTATATTAACGTAAGCAATACATGGGGCAGCATGTTTTTAATCGGGCTCTGAGACAGAACATTTTCTGTTAAGTCACTGAGAAGTCCGTGGAGTTCTGTTTGCCTACGAGCACATTTGCTGTGCATGAAGCAGCACAGAGTGCCATGCCTTGCTGTGCTCTGTTTGCATCCCCAGCGCTCACAGGAGTGGATTTCACACGGCTGACACCTTGAGCTGCAGCTAATAACCACTTGGGAGTTTCCATAGCAAGGCCGGCCTGGAGCTGGCACTGGAAGTGCTTTTTCTGTGCAGCTGGAGATAAACCAGCGTGGCTGAGGAGCAGGATACGGACACAGCAGAACTGGGGACAGGCTCTCTTGGGTTCTGCACAACGGGGTGCGTTTTGCTTTGTAAAGTTTCTGCGGCTCTCAGCTAGCACGTGGAAAATACCATTGAGGGTGACTTTCAGAGTCCTGCCTATTGTCGAGAGGTTTTTGTGGGGGGATACCGTGGAAAATCGCACGTTAGGGATGGTGAATGCAGGAGGAACAGCAGCTGCTTCTCATACAGCGTGCCGCCTCCAATACATCCACTTTGGGATTTTTTCCCATCCCTCTCGGATTTGTGTGCGAGTTAGAATACATTATCCCCTCCCCTTAGAGAAGGGTTCAGAACGCTTATGGCATGCAAGCAACAGCATCAATCCATATCAAAGTGTATCAGCGCATGTTTCTCTGCACATGGAAGAGTCCCGGGCGTAGCCCCGTAGCTCCCCTCACCTGCACGACCTCCCCTTGTCCAGGAAAGAGGGAGGGAAGCCCAAGGGCGCCTCGGCCACCGGCGGCCGCCCCTTCCCTTCCTTTCCCTTCCCTTGGCATCCCTGGCCGTGCACACAGGGGCAGCCCCGGCTCCCGGCGGCAGGACACGGCCCCTCGCCCTTGTGCCGCCGCCACAGAACGGGAGCTCGCAGGCGATCCGGTGACTCCCCTGTCCCTGCGCCCTGCGGAGGGACAGGGATCCCGGAGCCTCCCGAGCTCGGGGAGCGATCTCGGGCAGCCGCCCCCCGCCGCCCGTCCCCGGCACTGACCTGTGCAGCAGGACGCTCTGCACCGAGTCCAGGTCCTCCAAGTTCCTGGTGACGGGCCGCGGGATGCTGTACCTGCCCGCCCCGAACATCGCGGGCGGCCGCCGCCCCCGCATCGCCCGGCCCGCGGCACCGGGACTGCGGGCGGCCGCGGGCAGGTGGGAGCCCCTGAGCCCCTGAGCCCGCCCGTCCCGTCCCGTCCCCGCCGCACCGCCCGCTCCCGGAGCCCAGCGGCGCCGCGCCGCGGGGGAAGCGCGCCCTGCGCCGCCGGGAGAGCGCGGCTGCTCCTGCAGGGATTGCGCTGTGGCACGGTATGCTTTCTGTCTGAGCCCGACTTTCACATAAATGCAGTAAAGCAATTCCTAGCTGCAGCCACAGATATATTTTCCCCCCCAGCCCCCCTCCAGAGCTTCATCCCCAGCTCCTGCTCTGTGAAAAAATAGTTTTTCTCCCTGTATTTTCCTGCTGGTCGAAGTAGTGAATTGCCCAGTTGATCTTCTTTCCTTAAGTAACAATATGAATAATTACCAATCCCACGAAGTCCAATCCAGCCTCCGAGTCTTTCTTTCACAAAATATTAGTTACAAGTTGTTTCAGATGATCACAGGACTCCTTACTGGTTTCCCATCTGTAAAATTCTGAATTAACAGGATCGTGAATGTATTAAAACCTCTATCTTCACCATTTTTATTCTTTTCTGTGAATTATAATTCATTTTCTCTGCTCCCTTTTATGAGATCAGTTTTCCCTAATGATGAGAATTTTTCATCTCATCATATAGTCATCTCCTGGTTTTCTCCAACAGCTGACGTAAGTTCAATGTCTAATAAAGTCTTGCAATCTGTTATAAAACTCATGAATTTTAGTTTCCCTCAGAAATAATTGAGGTAATTACAGCAGCACAACAACATAGTAGTTTCCCATAAAGACCAATAAGAATAGGACCACTGGCATGATACACAATGGATAGCAAACTGGAAACCACTGAATATTTTAGCACCAAACTCTGTGGGGTGGTGGCCACCACATGGAGCAAAAGCTTCAGCATTTTTGGAGTTTTTGACTTGAGTAGATGTGGCAACCACTCAGTTTGGAGAGGGTGAATGCAGAATTGCCATGAATCTGTGGCTGAGATTCTTACCAAGTAGTGTGAGTCAAATATTTAGGCGTCTTAACTTTTTTTCCTTTTCTTAAAATCTTGTTTTCTTTTTTACTTTGATACCAGCATGAAATTTTAAGAGAAGGCCGATCCCCTCTGAATCCTACTCCTGTCAAAGATGCAGCTACCACTGTCATCCATTGAAGTGAGCAACAGCAGCAGGACTAAAGACCACAAAATCTTTGGCACCAGGGTGCCAGGGAAGCTGAATGTACACCAGGATTTTGTGTGTAAGTAGCAGTGACTGGAGGAGTTTGGTACGTACAGTATCACGATCAGCATAATGCTTCCACAGTGGGCACTGAGCAAAGAACTTTTTGCAACACCCACATCTTGATTTCAGAAAAATCATGATGAAAAATCATCTTGATTTTATTGATGGAAAATTTGTGGTGGTTGTGTCACCATTGCCTTAGGAAAACACTAAGGCACCATCCATATTTCAGCCTTTGTACCTTTTTTATGCCCTGAGGGAGCAGAGATGTTTTATTTCTACACAACTGGGGTGTGTTTTCCCAATTCACTTAGGACAACACAAACCCCATATCTGGGTTTAGAATTTGATGGTAGAAAGCAACAAAACCCAAAACCCCCAAACATTACCATCAAAATCACACTGTGTGTCCAGAAGGCCTTGTCATCCTTTCTTTTTTCCTGATTCTTTCTCACTGGGAGACCTTTTTTTTTTCAGTATTTCTTAAACTACTGAGATAATGCTGAATTTAATGCTACTAGCATTTTACTTTTACATGGGTTTAAAGTGGTTGTGAAGATCTTTATTAGAATTGTTTACAACTCAGCAAAACTAGAACATGTAAATACAAGTATAGAGACCCCTGAAATGTGCCAGAATGAGAGAAAGTGACTTAGGTTTTGTGTAGGTTATGAAGTGGAAGATCACAAAGCACCAGACTGCTGATAAACAGGCCAGATTTAAAATCAAGTAGAATGTTTTTCTAGGTGTGAATTACAACTTCTACTACATTTACACTCAGTATTTATGGGTGACACAATTGGAAAATGAAAGAGGAGTGGAGAGTCAAAAGTGATACAGTGGATACTTTCAGGGCCCTATATTTTTTCCTGAATATATTTACATTCCCATAGTTGCACATAAGTTTCTAAAGTTAAAAGACAGAAGTCTGAGCTAGCATTAATCCTGTAAGAACTTCTGCAGATATCCCAGCCTTTGACATTTACAAGAATTACTTTATTAAGTTTTATAGATTGCAGTTTCACTGAAATACAAAGTGCAATTGCATTGTATTTTCTGCAAGATTTTAGGCTGGCAAAAAGGAAGGTCACTATTCCATTTGAAGTTTGTCAGCTCTTGTGTTTGTACATGAATGAGAACATTGCACTACAGCACATTTTTCTGAATCCAATAAAATACGTGCAGTTGGAGAAAGATTATAAAATCCTGCAATGCAGAGAAAACCAAACCATTAGGGATTGGGGGAGGAGGAGATTCAACCAGTTTAAACACACGGAGAAATGACAACAATAGAGAATTTTAAGAGACACCCTGCCTTACAAAGTAACAGTGGCATACCTGGGCTCCCCTTCTATTTGTGGTGCTTTTGCTGCCAACGGAACCTTGTGAGAACCCTTCTGCTTTGTTACAGAACAATTCTGGTGTGGCTGATGTAAAAGAAAAAATGAAATAGCAAAATACTTTGATGCTGTGTTTATGACATACACTTCTTTCTGAAATGCTACAGTGTTTTTTCTCTCCAGCAGATGTTAGGCTCTAACAGATTATGTGACTATTTCCTATGCTGCCAAGGTCAGAAGTTTTTGACTCATAATCCCCTTTTGGAAGAGACTAAAAGAGGTGGCAAAGCTACTTTTGCAATATTCAAACCCTTTTGATCTCATTAACTTCGCTGGTGAGTTTTAGTGTGCCCAGGGATCAAAGATTAACCAGCATTCATGAGCTGCCCAAGGTGGAAATCAGCTTATGACTTCCTATGTGTGATGTGTCATTTATGTCATGAGTCAGTGAGATGTTAGCACATGATGAGGAGAACTGAAATGTTTTGGGTGAGACTTCATTGCTTCAACTGAAGGGAAAAAGTCCCTGTATTTTTTTTTGTTTGATGATACCTGTGAGTTAGGGACAGTGTACTTTATTGTATTCAATTCCCAAAGTAATGGCAATGGCATATGTTTGTTAGGGTACAAGGTTACTCTTCTGTTCTGCCATTCTGTCTTGAAACATTCCTCAGATCTACAGTGGTTTATTTCTGGTATGACTTGATCTTCTGCTGATTAACAGTGGATAGTGATGGCAGCTCTGTGGCGTGGGTATTGCTGTTCTTGGACAACAGGGTAAGTTCTCCCTCACCAGAGGATCCTCAGGCTGCTACTGCCTGTCTGTTGTCATGTTTGAAAGATTGAGGAGCGGGATTGGAAGGGTATTTTTCCAAGGGGATGTGTCCAGGCTCTGCCTCTCCAAACTACTGTAGAGATTCTAAGAGGCTGAGGGAACACTCTAATTTTCACTTCTGACACAATCAGATATGGACATCCACATCTGGAATTTGCTTTTCTTCTCATTGTGGCGAGTGGCATATGAAAAACAACCCCAGAGAGATTTTGGTGTTACTTCATCACTTAAAGAACAGTTCCTTGTTTTGTGTCTGTATGGAGACAGCTGGGTTCCCCAAGCTGTCCTTTTATCTTCCTTGTGTGACATCAGCCCTGCACTGCAGAGAGCAGAAGGAACAGCTCTGCTACACTGAGTTTAACAATCTCTTCTTCTCAGACTGCAGGGCATTAAACATTCTGTGCATTCCAGGCTCTGCCTTCAGTCCAGCCTTGCAGCAGCAAGAGAGAAAACCCAGTTTATTTGTCAAACAGATCTGCAGTTCTGGGCTCTCTCCAAAAGCAGCCACAGGCAATGCTTTTGGCAATCTGGTGAAGTCAGCAGTACAGGAACCCCTGGAAACACAAATTTATAGTCTGTGGGGAAACCATTAATCCAAGGAGTAAGTGATAAGCTGAAGAGCAGCATAGGATGATGTCACTCATTTCATATCAATCTTTCAGTTCTCCAAAGAATCTTCAGTCTGCAGAACAGTGGGGATAGGTTGGCAACATGTGGCTATTTCATGGCCTTTAAAATAACTTGCTGGGTTCTTATTGCTTCCTCTAAGACAGTTTTTGTACCAATGAGAAACCTAAACCTAATTGAAAAAGACACTCTAAAATTACTGCATGACTGATATATTGCAAAGACTAAAGCATGATTAGACTTTGTTAAACTGAAACTGATTAAAGTTTTTGTAAACTTGTCCATAAATACAGTTTGTGGCCGTGTGTTCTTGTGAGAAATAGATCAGAACTGTAAAAAGGGACAATGTATGTTTTATATGAACATCTGGGCAAAGTATAAGAATATGTGGCAAACATGCTAAATAAAAAAAATCTTTGCACTTTGACCCCAAATTTATTTCCTAGGATTGATTTTAAATCTCTCTCTCCCTCTTATCCCCAGTGTCTGGACTTGTCTGGGTTTCTGGAGGCACAGACTTTGGTGCATTGCTTTGGAACAGCCAAAAAATTAATTCAAAATTAATTCAAAAAATTACAAGCAAATACATGTACTTAATACGTACCACCTCACAAAACAGCACTTTTGGATCAACATTAATTTTCTTTGTGTTTATGAGAATTTGAGACAAGCATATGTAGAATTTCTATGGATTAATCAGTTTATAAAACTAGTTTAATCATGAGAGAAGTAAGATGATTTTGAAGGCTAAAGACATTTTAAATTTTCCTATCAGGTGTGTTGGGAATCCTCTGCTTCTTAAATATATAAATGCATAACACCAAAAATAGCCACAACTAATTTACAGCATGAGAAAATAGATGTTCTCACTCATTTAATTTTCATTAGAGGTTATTATTTAAAAATGTAAATATTTTACCAAGCTGCAAAATTTTTAAAAAGCAAAATAGCACCACCTGGTGCTGATCAAAGTTTTTACGACCAGTTCCAATTTCAGTTTGAGATTATTGCTGTGCAGATAAACCAGTGGCTTTCACAATATCAGTTTGGGATCAGATAAAGAAATAACCTTATCACTATTTGTATTATTAATGCTTTGGCTCCTTTTTCTTGTAGACCTTTCTTCCCTCTAAATCTTTATCCAGTTTTACCAGGCTTTAGGGACTTCTAGAAAAAATTCTTATAGCTTAAACATTCTGGATATGTGTAAGGAGTTATTGATTAAAATATGATTTCTAGGCTTTTCTTCAGCTGTTTAAATTTGAGGATGATGAGAAACTCCAGATAAAAGTGAACTTCACCAGTCTTTCTTTGTGGGCTTCCTTGTGGTGCTCAGAAATAAAAACATAATTGAGGTTAATCCCTATATCCTGAAAAGACTGGTGGAAATCAATGAGCAGTTAAATGCCTGAGGATGGATCCCTAAGAATTAAATTTCTAGGCATTATAAATTTATTTCTGAAGAAAAGTTCCCCTTTAATTCCTCCTCAGTGACTGATGGTATCATGATGATCACTTTTGTCCCACAAACACCACTTTGTGTGCCACTGATTTGCTTATTTTACTTTTTAAAAATTGTGTATCATTTCTTGTGAGGTAAAAAAAAATTAAAGCTGACACATTCCTGTAATAAACATCAGCCTTCATAAAATAAACAAACCAACAACTAGGTAAACTCTCACAAATGAGTAGGGGATAGCTTGGGAGTTTACCACAATACAGTTTTAGAACTTTTTTTCTGTTTTAGTTTGATGTGCTTTAAGAAAGAAAACCAACTAAAAATGGAATTTTCTTCAGATGAATGAATCAGAGCTAAGAAATTGCTGACTAGGAAAATCTAAGAGATACTAGGGACATATCTTCCTGAGAGCACACAGCAGGAGGGTGGGGAGATCTCAGTACCAAGCCAGAACCTTGCAGAACAAGGGTGATACTGTGTGAGAGAGTTGCTTGAACATAGCAGCAGGATCAAAGCTGTTTAGCTTGGGCACAGTGTTGTAATGATACATTGCTGCTGCTGTGCTGCATGTCTAATCAAAGCAGTCACTGCTCCAAAAATAATTGTTATTTCTTAGATAGTTTCTAGCTAGATGACAAAATCCTGATGCTCGTGGAGCTTTTATGATTTCTGTCGTTTTGGGAGAGAACTTTGTAAATACATTGTGTCATGGCTTGGCTTGGTTGTTGCCTTCCAGCATCAGGACTGTTTCTCACTGTGTACACACACATAAAAATCAGGGCAGTTGTGGAGTGGTGGTTTAGGATGGGGTGCTCTCCCTGTCTCTGAGATAATGCAATTATAATCAAACTACAGTGCAACTTTAATTTCTTCTGGTCTCTGAAATCTCAGCTATTTATTTGCCTTCCATCTTATGGAGGATCTGTATTTCATGGTGTCATTGTGTTTACAATGGGTTTGTTTTCAAAGATACAAAATTTCACTCTAAATTTTAATTTCCAGGCAAGAAACACTAGAGGGCATTGCAAGTTCTGTGCTCATCCGTGTGGTAACTTCAGAGTGCTCTTCTGTAGCAGCAGTCTTCTCAGTTAACTAATAAATAACTCAGATTAACTAATAAAAGCTTGCTAACATGATGGGAAAAGCAGTGGAGACAATTTGCACACTGCAAAAAAAACTTCCGGTACTAAAATGACAAATACAGTGTTTGCTTTGGTCAGCAAGCACACACAGCACACACATCAAAACCAATATAATGTGAAGCTGCTTGTGGACTTCTCTGAAAATGGAAGCAAACCGAGGTTAAGGACATCCATTTCTGCACTGTGTAGCTGGCAGGGTTATATATTCTAAGACATGTCTGGCCTGAAAAGTAGAATATTTTTTCCCCCATATGCATTGTACAAATTCTGTTCAAAATAAAAAAAAAAAAAAAAAAAAAAACCAACCCCTGATAATTTCACGAGGTCAGTTTTAAGCACACTCAAAACTGTGCTTGTGTTTTCATAAAGAGAGAGGAAATGTACAGACAGAATGTATATACACAAAGGGAGGATTTTAGGAGTAGTTTAGAAGTCAGTGATGGGAGTAAAATTTGCAAGACTGTGCTTTGATTCTACTGCCAAAACATCAGGCTTTTCAGAAGCTTCTGTCCTCTATAAAATGCCACTGATTGTTCTTCCCGGAAATAACAGTGCAGGAAGAATTCCAAGGACGCAGAGAGTTCTTCAGACAGAATTGCTCATATGGGATGCACAGAGGAATGCCTTCCTTTGAGGAGACAAGTTGCTTATCCTCCCTTATCTCTTTATCTGTTTTAGATGCCTGTTTGTGTCTGCATGTGTCAGGCTTCAAAGAGGTTTGTGTTTGGTCTTTTTTTTGTTTGCTTTGTTTTGGTTTTGTTTCTGTGTTTTGTTTGTGGTTTTGGTTTGTTTGTTTGTTTTTTTGGAAAGTGCAAATGGTGTCACAGTGTTGGAGGTGAGGGAGTGATGCAAGGAAAGGCAGCCTCCTCCTGCTTCCCTGGTTCCTGACCCCTTGGCAAACCTGCACAGAGCTGTTCATTGTCACAGGCTTTAGTGTTTAACCAAAAACAGTAAAGCCTGGATGTTTTTCCTTAAGTCATTTTGTATATTGGTAACTTACCCAGCCTATGTAGCTGTTGAACAGCATCTGTCACAACTGAACTGTTCTCAGAAGTGGTGTTGATTTCATATAAGAAAAAAAAACCCCATTACTCATTTTTCTACCTGAGTTTTCTATTTTGGAAAAATCACAGGAAATGGAGAACTAGGATTCATACAGACACAGATGTCAGTATCAGGAAAATCAGAAAATCAGAAAGCCCTCTCAATGAAATTTGCCTCCCAAGACTTTAGACCAGTCTCAGCAAAAGCATATTCCTGTTAGAGAATGAAGACACATAGGAAGGAATCCTAGGAAGTTCTGCAATAGGGGAACAAGCAGACAACACTTCTCTTTTGATTAAAGCTTTTGTGCAAAATCCAGTGTAGAATGTAACATTTGGCTTGCACATAAAAGTAATGGTGACTAAAGTCATGCTTTCACAAATAGTATATTATTTGAGGATTTTTTTTTACTTTGGCTATAATATACAATATTGTATGCAATTTCAAAAAAGAATGTTTTGTAGGGAAAAAGAAAGGGAAATGAAATTTTTTCAACACTGGATCAGAGTTTCAAGTTCACTTTCAAAAAGTCTAGTAATTCAAGATAAACAAGAAGAGAAATGTGATCAGCTCTGAGAACATTTGTGACAAGGTTATAGTATATTGCATATTTATCTGCTAACAACAGGAATAAAGAACAACTTTCAGCAATGGGAGAACATCAAATGAACTCTCTACCTGTCCTAAGCCCTGGGGCTTACCAAAATAAGAGACATCTTATTGCATTCTTCACAAGTTGTCAATAAAAATCTGTCACACAGAAATGTTTGGAAATTATAGAAAATCTGCAGTGGAAGCTTACAAAACAAGGACCAGAACTCCTGTGGTGTTTTCCAGCCTCAGATTTGTGTTTGACAGTTCAGGCTTTTGTGAATTGCTTGCTTTCTTGTTATGAAAAACTGCTGGAGTGGCCACTAGCTCTAGTTTTTATTGGAACAATTGCACTGTAAGATTTGAAAATGTTTCTGTTCAGTGTCAGATGCCATGGTTCTGCTGTTTGGTAGCAGCTGTTATGACAGGGAATTTAGGTGCTGGCAGATCAGCTATAGCCCAACACAGATGAGATGAAAGTTACTGAACAAGAGGTCTTCAGAAACTCAAGCACAGAATCTGCACCTTCTGCACCAGAAAAGCCTTGTGTTTTGTCATTATATTTATCTTTAAATCTTGTTTTCTTTATCTCTCAAACATGTTTTGTGTTCATAATCAGCTGTAGTTAAGAGTTGGGCAGTTCATCAGTGCTTACTTGTCATCCATTCCAGGTAGTGGCAACTCATAGAATCATTTTTTTTCTAGCTATGGCTAGTCAAAAAATTATTTTTGCTTCTTTGATGGTGAACTTGCCACAGCAATCCATACATTAATCTGCAGCTTTCAGGTTCCAAACAACATAAACTTTAATGGCTACTGTCTGCTCTTGCTGGCACACACTGTGGCAGGGTTTCAGCACATTCCTGGCACAGACCAAGTAAAACATAGGACAAGTGTTTGTAGCCAGCTTGAAGAGTTAGATGCACAACCAGAACTTGGCCAAAATGAATTAAAGGACTTTTTAATGACTGTTGCTGCTGTTTAACCTGATTACAACACCTTTGACTTCAACAGGAAAACATGTGGATTGAGTTGAACATTAAAGTCACAGTGTACTTTATGAAGTTGTAATTGCATTTTTAAATTAGCAAGATAAAGCCTAATTTCATTCTCAGGAGAATCTCAAGTGCTTTAATCTGTAAATTGTGTGTACATTTTTAATGTGCATAGAGCAACTGTATGACTGCCTGTTAATATTCAGTAATTTACTGAGAAAGAAGACTGGGATTCATCAGGAAGATTATAAAGAAGAGAAACCAGATCAGCCTATTTCCAGTCAGGAAAGGGATATGAAAACTCCAGGCTGCATTGAAGGAGACTGCCATGATATATACAGGGAAAAAGGAAATATTCTGTTAATTTGGAACACAGTTTCAAACTTTGTAATATCTGGTACCTACTGCACAAACCACTGCAACTTATGTTTAGTTGGAGCTCTCTTAGGAACAAGTGGTTTATAGTAAGAAAAAATTGAACTACAGCACAGCAGAGCACATCTCTTCAATTTAAACCAGCATGCCAAAATAATACCGATACATTCCAGAAACATCTATAAAGGCAGAACTAATGCAACTCTGCTTTTATTAATGCCCAGTTATGTCAAGATGCATAACAGACCTTCATTATTGTAATAAATCAGTGACAAGGTCTGCC
Organism: Catharus ustulatus; assembly: GCF_009819885.2. Classification (NCBI taxonomy): domain Eukaryota; kingdom Metazoa; phylum Chordata; class Aves; order Passeriformes; family Turdidae; genus Catharus; species Catharus ustulatus. Next base: position 5,966,136 of record NC_046225.1, on the reverse strand, counting down.
ATAAAATCATATTGTAGCTTAGTGTTATGTTTTCTGATTGGTAACCGATGAGGTCAGGCTATGGATTTACTGGAGATCACTGGAAGGGCAAGGTGCAATCATATTGTTTAGATTATGCACTAGTTTCCATCTGATAGTGAACTCTAAAATACTCCTCTTTTTTTCTGAAGTGTTATTTGAAATATTTAGAATATTTCTGCAAGTAGACATTATTTTAAAACCTCTTTAAAAATTATTTTTATACACAAACATTTCAAAACATGAGAGTCTTAGTAGCTCTGTCAGCTTTTTTGACAAGTAGACCACAGTGGTGGTAAATATCCATATCTTTGGATATTTACTGGTTAAAGCATCCAGTTTTCTTCTTTATGTCACTGAAAATGGATGTTCAGGACAGAGAGGAATAGTTAAAGAGCGTTGAAAACAGCAGCTGATCAAGTAACTAACAACACATTCTTCAACTTGGAGAAGTGGATTATCAGCTTTAAAACCTTTCATGAAAAATTAATAAAACTTTGTCATTTATATTGCATCAGTTCCATAATAAAACAATTTTAGAATGTGTGCAGATTTTTAAAAACTACTTCAGCATCGGACTAGATGACAGAGCTTTCAAGAAGAATCTCTGATTTCATGCTAAATATTGAGGAATGCATTGAGAGAGCGAGTCCAGGACGTTCTTTTGCACCCCCAAAACAGAACACAAAGTTACTAACGAGTTACTTTGCAGAAATTCTTTAGAGGTTGGCCTGATTGCTCTCGTTGTAGCAGAGGCAGCTCTTTCAGCTCTGTAAGGGGAGAACACGACAAATTGCCCTCTAGCCGGTTAAGGAATTCTGTAAAGGTTAAGGAGTTACATTTCTGGAGAGAATCCCAGTTTGATCTCCACAAAAGAGGCCAACAGTAACAGCAGGGTGTTACTGATTAAAGGCTGGAAAATGCACACAATACGATTTCACAGAAGACTAAAGAAAAATATTCATATTGTGCAATTTTAAAATATATTGAAGAAAAGATATAAAACCAGTACCTATTTTGTCAATTGTAAGAAATTATTTTTAATAGGTCATTATACCTAACAACTTATACTATAGATAACCTTTAAATAATATTTATGTATTGAAAGCTTTTTTGTTTCCTCAGATATAAAAATAAACATTCCAACTCATACTTTGTGCTCAATAATAAAGTGTTTTCTCAAGTACAGGATTTAAAGAAGTAAATTCTGCTTAATCTGCAGATAACACTGAAAACAGCAGCTAGCTGCTTGTCCAGAAATCATGGGAACTTTTCTTGACTACTGAGCTGAGGAGAGAGGCCAGGAAACAGCTGACTGCAAGTTACTTTGTACGTTGTTATTTAACCAGAATTGCCTGGAATTACTTTACACTTCATATGTCAGTAAGAAGTTCCTAGTGACCTTTCTCTGTACCATAGGTCATTATCTCTTCTGTCTTATCTGATACAATCAATGCACATGAACTTTCAAAATCCTTGACATTTCTACTGACAGTTGTGCTGAGTCATGGAAGGCTTCCTTTGGGCAAAGACAGTTAACAACCTTGTAGGTATAATGGAAAACAAGAAGCATTTTGAAAGATTTCCTTCCCTACTTTGCTGTTTCTTTAGTTGCTGGCTAGCATTCTAACTTATAAAAAGGCAGTTTAAGAACTCCTAAGAAGTTAAATGGGACAATATTGTTACCTTCCTGTCCTTATATAGTGAACAACAATAACTCATTAGTATTTTGAAGTATGTTTTATAATTGAGGCATCTATTCCTTTAATGGTGAATGCAGTTAAAAATCTGTGCCCTATCTCCAGTTTAAATTTGTCTTTCTTCCTCTACAGCCATTGTCCACATTGTTCCTGTTAAACACAATTTTTTTCTTTTTCTGAAGATGACAACTCTTCAGTTGTTGGGCTTTTTCTTTTTTTAAATAAATAGGCTGACCACCATACATTCTCTCACTCTAAGGTGATGCAAGGAGAGCAGAATGTGCCTTCATGTCTGTGGCATTGTCTTCTCCAGTCTGGCAGTCTTCATGGATTCCACACATTTTATCAACTGCAATTCTATATTTACTTTCAGATCATAGATCAACATATTAAATACCAGTAAACTTAGTCCTAATACCAGGAAAATCCTATCTGATGCAGTTTTATTAAATTAAAATTTCTAATGGATATACACTTCGAGATACATAAACAAATTTTTTCAAGCTAGTTAGTATGCTATTTTAAAGAATATTGTTTTTCAGATATAATTAAAAAATCTACACATATTGCTATTCAGTTTATAGTGTGGTGCAAAGCCAAATATAAATCAAGTAAAGCTTCTTTATTTTACTCTTCTTTACAACGTGAAGTTTTTATTTAATGAGTCTGATATATTTTTTAATTTATGTTTAAATTTCTTATTAGGATCAGCTTAACATCTTAATTAACTGAAATGGGAAGAAAATTTACAAAACTACATTTGCTGTTGATTTGTATCTATAGAGTCAATCTGGAAGCAGGACATCCTGAAAATCTCTTTTGAGTATTGAAAGTTTCCATCAGATTGCAGAGACAAGATGAACGATTTTCCCACAGTGAGTGATATGATCACCATTGATAGGAGGCTGCAAATGTCAATTTAGATGACTTATTGCAGGCCAGATTTGATTTTGTGATGTTTTACATCTTGTACTGACTGTACTTTGGGTTGTTTCAGCATGTCCACAGGCACTGAATTTGATTCTTTAAGGGACAAATGCGGCTCTCAGTTTTTACAAGTTCACATATTTATTTTCATGATGCTGTACTAAACATAAAGGGTGCATTTAAAAATATGCACAGCATTTGATTACTTAAGCATTTTTATCTCCTAGTGTTCCTATCAGATGTAGAGAGCTGTCAGCATGAAATGGGATCCTGCAACTTCTCAACCTTATCTAATGAAAAAAAAATAATCAGAACACCAGAACATTTTATGGATTTTTATTGTTTGGAGATGCCTGTAATTGCTTTGTATTGCACAAATACATGCTATGTTCCAACTATGCTCTCCAGAGAGCTGGATCAAGAATTCCCCTTGCTAGCTTTTAGTTATATTTCTCTGCCTGCTGGGGCTTTTGTTTTAAATTACCCATCCACTCATTAACTTTTGCAGATTTTTTATATTAAATGCAACAGTTACAAATGCTTTAATTTTATATTTTATTATTCACTAAAGCCCTCCAGCTGGCCAGATTCCTCCTGTGTCAACATTCTGACACTTTTGTTTAGAAGATATATCAGCATGTACAAGGCAATGGCCAATGAAATCTCCATTATCTCTGTTTGACAGGGAATGTGTATTTTGAATGAATAGGAAAAATCAAAGACAGAGGAACATCTTGGGCCTTTGCACATAACAAAGAGGGCATATTTATTGACTCATTAATACAGAATGTCAGATGGCTGCGTTGAGAGTCGGCAGTCTCAAGTGTTCCATCACCTACAGGGAGTATTAAATACAGAATAAACACTCCAGTATAAACCAAGGGGCCATTTTTCTATCAGAATAGCGGGTGGGTCTATTAAGTTAAATTATTAACAGTGAAACTGAAGTCACAAAGCCTCAGATGAAATTCCAGGCAATAACTCATAATTTTATAGCTTTCTATCCTTGATTATTCCTTCCTCCCCAAACCTTGAACATATTTCTTTCTGTAACAAAAATAAGCCACCTTCCTTTTTTTTTTTTTTTTTTTTTTTTTTTTTTTTTTTTTTTTCCCCCTCCTTGACTCTTTTTTCAGGCTTGGTATTGATTCTATTTTTTCCCTCACTTCCCTTACAGAGGTTTTAACAGCTCATCTTCCTCCTCTCTATTCCCTTCTTCTCCTGTTCTACTGACACATCTTCCTTGTTGTTCTAATTTCTCTTCTTATCTTTCCTTGGAGCTCAATTTTTATGATAGAACAGTCATGGAAGGAAGTCCAAGAGGTATGGTTATTGTGTATGTAAAGGAAAAAACTAGTTATAGTGGTATGATTTGGGAAATGTAATGGCCATGTATTCATTTTCCCAAACATATGTCATTTCTTTTGGCTCCACTAGGATATCAGATCTAATTCTTTATGTACATAGAAAGGCCAGTCATGCCTGAATCTAAATTCTATAAATAAGCCCAGTTTCCTGATAAACAAACGAGAAAAACATTAGCTCACTAGTATTTTAGGCTCTCAGACTGTTTGGGTTGGATGGTTCTCTGGACATTCTTAAATGACCACAGAGTGCTATTAGATTTGTGTATATAGAGGAGTGAGACCTTAAATAACTTAAAGATTCAAGTTGTTCCTAACTGATCATACCACCTGATTTGTGAATGTTTAAAATTGGATTGGGACAAGATAGTCTTGAGAGGAAATGTGAGCAAGAGATTTCCATGGTGACTCCTATGCACAGGTGTTTGCAGGTGTGGAGGATAAGGCATTGAGACCCTGCATTGCATAGAAACTACTTGGAGTCAGTTTACTATCAACAAACCAGAACTAAAATCCTCACTGTGGAGAGAGAACCAGTGAATGAAAATTTTCAGCAATGCAACTTCTTCCATTGGTAAATATTTTTTTTTGCTCCAGCAATTTTAGCCCACAGAATTTTCCTGGATAATATTAGAGTTTGCTAGGACAAGAATGGGTATAATGTCTCAGGACAAGAGCAATTACCAGCCCATCTGATACCCTACAGCAAAAGTTCCAGGAAAGTGTATCCTGCAGCTGACCCTGTGATGTCAGCAGCCACTGCATGTGCTCAGGGGGGCTCAGCTCTAGCAATTATTTGATCACAGGCCAGGCCTGCTGATTGCTGAATGTCAAAGAAAACAAGAAAAACTGAGCAGATAACACAAAATTGTGTAGAGGAGGAATGGTTGCTGAGAGAGTTCAAACAGAACATTTTGGACTCGAGTCAAGAAAAAGCTGAGATTATTTGGAAAAGAGTGTAAGGCGAAGGGATATGCCAGCGAAAAGGTCAAAAAGGAAGTTTAAGGCAAAGCAACTTGTCTTAGATATTTGAGAACTTTGAATTAACAGACTGAAGCTTGATACTGTTGCAAAGAACCAGCAGCTTTCTCAATTAAGCCCTATCAGGCTATTGTGTTTATGACTAATGCATCCTGAAGTCCCTGCTCAGATACAGCAAGGCTGGAGTAAAACGTGTCAGATCATACAAGGTAGTTCTTACATGGAAAAAGTAAAATAGGTGTAACCAGTTACCAGATGTAGTATTTGCTACATGCTCTACCCTAAGGCACTGTTTACATTTATGTAAATAACATTTATGTAAATAAAGAGAGCTCATAGTAGTTATTCAGTTAATTTTTAAAAAATTAAAGGTCAGGGTGACCAGCGACGGACAAAATTTGGGATGTAATTATGCTTTCATTAGTCCTTTTAAAGCTTGTTCCTTCCGACACAAACTTCTTCCTGTGTTACAGAAACACTCCTGCAGACTTTGTGAGCAAAAGGACAGTTCAGCTACAATTTAGCTTGGCCTGATCTGACATTGTGGGGATCATTTACTGTGCTCCACAAGATTCAGCTGACCCTTCCAGAGCTGCCTATTTCATAGGAATGATAAAGGCACCAGCACATTAATTTGTTTACTGTGACCTGGCTACATTTCAGTAAGCATGGGTTGAATAAAAGGGATGGGAATAGAAAATTTTCTGAAGAGCCTCTCTCTTAAGTTGTCACAAAGTGTTCAAGGTACAGTCACAGAACCTTCAACTCAAATTCCCATAAATATTGCAGATTAGGGAATTCTGAAATTACTAATTTCAACATGACCTCTAAATTTCTCTACAATCATTGCTGCACCAAAAAGCCCATCAAGTCTCAGCCAAAAAATTATTATATGTGTTATATATGTATTAATTCAGGATTTCACCTGTTTTTGAAAAATAAAGCCTGAGAATGGTTAGCATACAAGAGCACAATGCAGGGCAGAAAAAAATTATTACCTAACATTACATTTTTCCCTTTTCAGAATGACACAATTCTTGACTAGATAGGGTTGTATGCACAGGATATAATCATTGGAGTCACAGCTTTGCTCTGTCAAAATTCTCCTTGCAAATGGTGTTACACTTCATGGTCCAGAAACATCAGATAAAATCTGGAGAAGAAAGTGCTAAAGTAGGACTTAAACCAGCCTCATTGTATCACCTAATGGTGATTTAAATAGACCATCCAGAGAGAAAACATCGATAGAAATTCTGTGATAAACAGAGCTTTAAATTGATTTAATAAAATAAAATGTCTCAATTGTTATGAAAACATTGCTGAGAGCTGTGAACAGACTCCACTGCCTTGTTTTTAACATTCAGCTGAATTCTATGTGTAGTTTAATATTTGTTCTGAAAACAGCAATCTGCCTCAGGCAGACCAGTAACAGGCAAGCTGGCACAGTCCATTGTATAAGGGATTCTAAACAAGCAGCTGAAAAGCAACTATTTAACAATCAGCAATTCTGTTTCAGGGAACAAAATAAGAGACTCCAAAGCATTCACATTACTAGGTTTTATTACTATTTGGATTGCAACAACGGAGGAAAAAACCCAGGCTTCTTTCTTTGAATTGCATTGTTGAAGAAATTCTGTTAAAAAATAACAGCAAAGCAGAAGTGAGTTTCTTTACATACTGGCCAATTGGCATCATCCTTGCACACACAAAGAAGTCACTAACCATGCTACTTTTGTTTGAAATGCATTAAATATAAGAACAGCAACCTTCACTTTGCTTTCTTGAAGGTAAAACATTATGAAGTTACAGAGATAATTATTTTTAAAAAAACCACATTCAACAAGTTTCCATTAGAATTTGCCTTCTTAGCATACGTATTTGTGTTGTATATCAAGAATTCATCTCAAAACTCACCCTCAGCTGTGTGTCTAGAATGATTCTGAAGGTGACAAAGGGCAGCTGTTGTTTTTAAACCCATATGCAGCTCTTCCAGTGTAAGAGCACAGCTGGCTCACCTCACTGTCTGCCTCCCACTCTACTGATTCCAGGGCTCCAAATCTTTTCTCTTTCCCATTTCCCTAACCTTAACCTAGTCCATTTGCTCTTATTACAAGCATGCTAATTGTTTCTGTCAATTGGGTGGGTCAAATGTTTTCCTTTTGAACACAGTGACTTTCCTGAGCCTTTGTAATCGAGAGGGGGAGATGGTGTTTTCTCATTAAGACAGCAAGGAAAAGATCTTGGAGCACAAATGTTTCTGTGGATTTAATGCATATGTGTATGACTGTCTCTTTAGTGTGTCTGCTATCATGCAGCATCTTAATTTTTTTTTAGTCTCCTATAAAAACTTTTAATTGCTTCTGTATCTAGTTTTATTGCAACAGAAGTTGAGTTAGCTACACTAGTGGTAAGAATTAAATATATGTCTATTATGTACATAGGACTAAATCAAAGGAAGTGCTAAACATAAATTCCAAAGATTTTGATAGGTGAAAAAACAATATTATAGATTTAGTTGGCAATTTAATAGGACTATGTACATTCTTTCCATTCACAGAGGCTGTTTTCCTTGAATTTCAGCCTTTGAGGAAATGTGGGGGTTTTTTTCTTTTTTGTTAGTGATGCCTACAGTGAAACTATGAAATTAATGGAGAAGATTCACTATTTCTTATCTGGAGGTGATTTTGAATGCAGAGTTTTCATTTGGAAGGTGGAAATTCATATTTCAGTTAAGATTCCTGTGAATATCATCAGTGACTTGGGTATATCAAGTAAAAGACATGCTATATCAAGTAAAAATAATTCTGCCAATACTCCCAGATTTTACACTATTGAAAGCTCTGAGGAAACATCACCCACCACCTAGCAGGACAGCAATGAATTCACTTCTGCAAAGGAGTCTGCCTTTGTGGCTTCAAAAATTTAGGGAATGTCTATCCTTAGAAGAATTGCAGAGGCATAGGAGTAAAAAGGTGCAGAAGAATCAAATTTTCTCCATTTATTTGGGAATGGTGTATCAGGTTATGCTTTTGCGGTACAGTGTCTTCAAAGCTGTGTCAGTGGAGCTGATAAAAAGAATATCTGCTATTAAAACTCTGTTGAGACATGATAGTCTGTACTGCCTTGAGGGACTGACTTGCTCTTGCACATACTCCTCATGTAGGAGCGCTTTTGTACCCTTATATAATATGGTAAGAGAGTCTTTTCTGGAAATAAAAAAGCAACTCAAGCCCTGTTTGTGTGTGCCCAAACCAGCAACCATATATTTAAAGAACAATAAGCACTGCACCTGATTCTGACTGGACATTCATTATGATTTTCTTAATAATATTGTGTCTTTAATTAAATGTTTGCTGAGAATTTTACAGTAGGAGGTTCAGCCTTTTGAGGTCGTTGGACAAAATGACACAAAACTGGAAAAGCAGTGGTTCTATAAAAAATGATTAGGTTTGGCAGGAGAGAAAAGTCTTGGATGGGAAAAATTGTGTTCTCTAAGTTCTGTCATTGCTTGGATGTCATTGCTTGGATTCATTGAGAGCATTTTCTGTTTGATAGAGTAAAGTGATACAGGAAATTCCATGGGCTAAAAATAGATTACCCTACTGATACAAAACTGTCATGAGAGTCATTGCAATACTTGGCTAAAAATAGTGGAAATGGGAAGAGATTAGCACTGTTTTCTCCTGGCATCTTGTTTAGTTTGTTTCAAAGCTGGCAGTCAGCATTGCAGGGTAGTTTTGTGAAGTCTTTTGTGTTGCTTGTTGGCTGAAACACAGCTTGGACTATTTCAGATGGGTAACAGGTTCTTGAAGAATGAATGGCTTGTCTGTAATTATTAACAGATCAGTCAGAGGTAGGGATGTGATTGTTTGCTTTGCTTTTGTTGTCATTCTCTGCCCATGCTCATTCTTTGTCCAATAATATTTTGGCTACAACATGAGCTGGACTTTAAATCCCATTTTAGTGTTCCTCTTCAATAACAGGACCATTACTTCCACATCTCTTTGTGTCAAACAAGGTGGTCCTACACTGGATATTTGGGTGACAACATCCTGCTTCCCAGCTGTGATAATAAATAAGGGGCATAAGATCTGGCACTTATAAAATCTTTTATTTTGGAAGCTTCTGTCCAACATCTGGATAAAATTATTCAAAAACCTATTCTTCCAAATGAAATATTTTTATCTAAACAGTGATGTGTGCCATGAGTGCAAATAAACTAATATTCAGATACACTGATTAACAGCAGCAACGTGAAAATGAAACTATCTCCCTCCATCTGTTTGTTTGATGTGTGTGCATGGGTTTAGCTCATAAGTTATTAAGTTAGGGCTAAAAGTTGTGCCTCATACTGTATACATTTTAATCAGATTGTGATTCCTGTTTTGGTACTTTGATAAAACACACAAGAATATAACAATGGGGATGAGTCAGATACCTGAGGTGGAGGTATTTATTGTTATTTTAGGTGCTTTGGTGCATCCCAGCTGGTTTCCAGCTGCTAAGGAAGGACAGCTCTCCCAGCCCAGCTCTTCCATTTGTCACACCTGGGCAGGCAAAACTCCTGGATGCACTAGGGCATCCAACATGACAGTGATTTCCACTCTTCAGGAACATGATTCTTCCAGTGGCTCTTGCTGGCACTGCTGGCTAATAAGCATCTGTTAGAAAGGGCTGGAGGTGAGGATTTTTCTCTTCCTATGATGATGGAAAGTTTAATCCCAAATACACAGTATGGCTTTGGCAGCACGTCTGATCAATAACCTGAAGCAGTTCTACATATTTTCATACATGCTATAAAGCTGACTTGGCCCAATTGAAATAAACTGAAAACTTTCTAAGGATCAAATCTCAGAAACACTTTAAATTAAAGTTCCATTTATAAATAGTGTTTTAATATCTGTTACATGGTTTCCAGATGGACTCCTGCTCTTTTATAGCTAATGATCGAGTATGTTGTACTTCTTTCATATTACACTGAATTCTCAGCAAGTGATTCCAATTGCAAGAACTATAAATAGGATGTAATCCAAGTAAATATTTTTAAATATGCCTGGTTTATACCTTTTATAGATTATTTGAAGTCTGAATTCTTTCTGTGGTATCGGAGTTTTGTTTGGGTTTAATAGGGATTTACCACTGTGTCTTAAAGTGGCTCTGGGCCACGTTCTGGTCCTGGGCTGCATCCAAAGCCCCATGGGCAGCAGGTCATGGGCTTTGAATGGAGGAGATTCTGCCCAACCTGCAGTGCTGCATCAGCTCTGGGGTCCTCAGCACAAGACTGACTGTTGGATCGAGTCCAGAGATGATCAGAGGGGTGGAGACCATCTCCTACGAGGAAAGGGTGAGAGAAGTGGGATTGCTCAGCCTGGAAAAGAGAAGGCTTTGGGGTAACCTAACTGCAGTCTCCCAGTACCCAAAGGGAGCCTGCAAGAAAGATGGAGAGAGACTTTTTACAAGAGCCTGGACAGGACAAGAATTTTAAATTGAAAGAGAGTAGGTTTAGGTTAGATATTAGGAGGAAATTCTTTACTGTGAAGGTGGTAAGGCACTGGAACAGGTTGCCCAAAGAAACTGGATGCCCCATACCTGGTGGTGTTCAAGGCCAGGTTGGATGGGGCTCTGAGCAAACTGATCTAGTGGAAGGTGTCCTTGTCCATGGCAGGGGGATGGAATTAAAAGTCCCTTCCAACCCAGACCATTCTATGATTCTATGAAAATGGGACAAGAGCCGTAATTCCCAAACACTCTCTCTTCCCAGGAGATTTATGATAAAGTAATCTTGATCATTTTGATTGACACTCTTTTAGCAAGTCTAGAATATTTCCATCTTTTTAATTGACAAGTTTAAAGATAGCATGTATGCATCTGTACCTCTGGTCAATGTCTAACTCTCAGATCCATGGTGTGATGGAAATATTGTATGTTATGAATTCACAGATTGGTCTTGAAGCTGGAGATTTGTATTGATAGAATCTTGGTTAAGTTGGTAAATGCACCTGTGACATTGCCCATTTATTAATGATTTCCTTTCAAAAATCCTGTAGATTTTTCGTTACTGCCAGTGTATGGAAATTGACTGATTCATGTTGTAGTTAATTTATCTTTTTAAATGAGTGTTTGAGTTACAGTTTAATATTTGATTTTAATTAGAGTTTGTTTTTTTCTTATATCAGAAAAATATTTTTGGGGGGGTTTAATATGAGACTGGTTTTGTCTTTTCCCTTTTATTGAGCTAGAAATTAAAGCTATGTCATCAATGAAGTCTAGATCTTCAAAATCTGTATCATGTATCTATATTTCTAATATTAAAGTCAGTGGTACTACCAAACATGACAACATCATTATTTAATATCAATCTGTACGATTAGCTATTCCTTCAAGCCTGTGTTAATCTATGCAAGCCCCACTGTAATGATGGCAATAATTTTAATAACAATTCAAGATGTTCAGTACTGGTTTGTGATAGAAGCTCTCCATGTGCTGGGGAAATCTATGAAGTTTTTGCTGAGTGGTAAAACCAGTATTTGATGCTCTCTTTGATGTTTATACTGAGGGTAAAAATCTGTCCAACACATGAGATGCAGCTTCTTCTTGCAGCTTGTTCTTGCTAGATTTCAGCTCTAAAGGAAATAAAAAGGAAGAAAGGTTCTTAAAAGGAATATGCACATAGTTTTGCTCACCTCAATCACTGTTACACTAAGTCACACTCATGAAATAGTTCTTCTGGTATCTCAATTTCAAGTGCTGTTATACCAAAGGTTTTTCTTGGTCCCTTATCATTCCCCTGTGTTCTTCACTGTCACAAACTTCAGCTGATTTTAGGTCTTCTAATTATCACTTTGTGATGTGACGTTTAATGTTTAGCTCTGGGAATGTAATCTTGTTGGTGAAGTGTCCTGTGATTCTTGCTGAGTTAATCTTTGAAAAGTAAAACTTTTTGAATTTTTCTCTGATATTGCCACGTGAAAAAGAGTGTCACATATTCATGATGCCTTCTTGTCATGACCTTGGATGTATAATAGCTGAAATCTGCTCTTCAGTTGCATTTGAAATTGCTGCTCTAGTGGTTTATATTTCAACTCTTTGATAGTGCTTTTTGGTGAAGTTGTTTTCCCTAGTTGTGAAACCTAAAAAGCAAGTGCAGTTTTGCCAGGCTTTCCACATTCTCATTTTGAGGCTGGCTAAGTTTGTTTGTAGCACTCAGCCTCACTTTCCACGTCCTCACCCTTTATTCAAAAATAGGTTATAAAATACACAGGGTTTTGCTATTAAAATATAATTGATTTACTTTCTTGGTTGAAGTTATTGCACTGAGAGGAAAGCTACACTCTTTTGTTGTGCTCTCACAAAAGGCTGTGACAGATAATCTTGTGTAGAATACTGGCAGTACTTTTGTGCTCATGTTGTTTGTTTAGTTGAAATTGAGATGCCTGCCGTTCAAGAGTTTGATCTGCAAGCCAAGGGACAGAAATGCCATTTCATTAAATTTTAGATAAATTGTTTGTCTAGCACAAAATACAGAAAGACTTGAGGAAACAGGAGGTGATCTGGTGCTGTAGCAAGTGTTCCATAGGGCGAGGATACTTGGAATTTCTTCTGCATTGAAACCTGGCAAATGGCTTTGAGATAAAATGCTTTCTTTGGAATTTGATTTAGAAATAGAGTAAGACTTCAGGGATGTGGAAAGGTGTTTACCTGCAACATTGTTTTCCACTTTTTCTCAAGGGGCTGTGATACTTGGATAATAATTACAGTCTGGCTTGAAAGGAAGATTAGAAACTTTTTTTGCCTTTTTTGACTTGTCAGTCATTCTGTAATTTATACCCAAGTAAAACATTACTAGCAGCATCATGATATACATGACACTTTCAGTGTATAGAACTCAAGATAAAAAATGTGCAACCTCATATATTGTCATTATAAAATGAGTATCCTGTCTTGACAAACCTGAAAAATAAAAATAAGCATTTTAAAAAGGTTCATTAAAGTTCTAATATTCACCATTATACATGTTGCTGTGCTAAGAAAGGATATCTTTCATTATTCATGTGGTTATTCCTTAGTTCCTTAAGGTTTCTTTCTGAAGATAAATTTGATTTAGTAATACAATATAAATCAAATATTAAAATATTGGAGGACTCATGAAGAAGAGGTGAGATTTGTGTGCAGCAACCTTCCCTGTCTTCGCAATAAAATTATTTAAAGAAAATTATACATGAGTCATCCCAAGTTAAAACTCTCAGAAAAACAGGCAAAGAAATAATCAAGCGATCTATTTGGAGTCTCCTAGCAGGTAATTAAGTGACTAGAAAGAACAAACATGGAATTTTCAAGATAAATCCTATTAAAGCATCTAGTTTTCATCTCTGGCAGGATTCCTTGTGTAGATTAGAAAGAGCATGTCACATACACCTTAAAAAGCTTTTCAGGTTGTCTCAGATGACATTCTGCTAAACAAATGAGTACAATTTGGTGTATTTTAAATTACTCCCATGTGAATCCAGATTTTTCTGGGAAGCAATATTCTGTGCTCAAAGATTCCAAGCAAAATGGAAAAATGCACCAAGTGGAACTCTTCAGGAGTCTCTTCTGTGTTGATTGTTGTTTATTGTTTCACTAATAACTCAGGTGATGAAAACAGAATATTTTATTGAAGTTCTGGGAGAAAATAAACTTAGATTTAATAATTTCGTACTAGAATTCACAGATAATCTTAGAATTTTAAAGTGTCTTGACCAGTTGCAGCAAAGTTTTGAAGTATTTATAATTACAATTCACTCATGGTGTGTAAACCCCACTGCACTGAAGTAGGAATAATCAGAGATTGTTTTTATGGGATCAAATGTTCAATTTGTGGTATTCTGTAGCTAAGACAGATAAACATAGAGCAGGTGTCAGAGAGAGCCTATTGCACATTTTTAAGAACAGGTTAGAAAAACGTGTGTGAGAGATGGTTTATGTCTGTTTAATGCTGCCTCCTGGCAATGAGGTGGATCAGAGAGTTTCCCAAGTCCCCAGTCTGCTATGGAGTCCATTATCCAATGAACCTGGTATGCTGGCTGTAGTCAAAGCTGTGAGGGTTGGATCTGATCTGATCTAATGTCACTGAGCTGTCTTTAGTGAGTGGTTTACATGTCCATAATTGAGCTACAAGTGAAATCCTATTTGTGGGGCTTTCAGAAAATCTTGGTCCAATTAGCCCTGAACACAAGGTGCAAAATGCCCACTGGAATTATCTGGCCTTGGGATAAAATAAACACTTCTGAAAATTTCATTCTATTTCATTTATCAGATTAATTTCATTTATGGATCCACATCATTCAATGTATCAATACTCCATGGGTTTTGCATCCATGACTGGATGTTGGTGCCAGCAGGGATGACCTGCATTATTCTGCGGGATGCTGGTTGCTGTTCTTTGTTCTGAAGGGTGTTGACAGATTAATTTCCCTCTATTGTTTTCTTTCTTTAATGGCATACCCAGCTAATTCTTTTTTCTTCTCACTTCAAAGCTGCATGTTTTGTGACGAGCCAAAGATTTGCTGATGGCAACACTCTTGAAATGTAACTGGTCTTGTGGGAACAGAAAAATAATGATATATTTAAATTTCTCAGGTTCCCTCAGAGCCAGCACTCTTGTACAAAGGTTCTATTTCTGTATTGGCAGCTCACAAAACCACAGCAAAGCAGATGAGGAAACTTTGGGACAGGACTCCAGTGCACCCAGAATTTAAAGGTACCTTTGTGATCCATTTTTCCTATGGTGAAGCTCTCCCCTTAAATATGGGAAGAGCACAGAACTACAAAATGCACCTTTTCTGTGCTGAGCAAGTTTACCTTTACACAATGGGAACAGGGAGCTTTTCTCCCAGCTGCTCAGCCTACACTAGCCATGGACAGAACAGATCCATCCACTCCAGCACCTTTCAAGGATCCATGTATCAATCTGTAACCCTTACTGAGTACTTGCCATTTAAAGTGGACCTAGAGCATCACATCCACTGCCCCAGATTCTTTCAAACCTGTCACTGCTCTGAAGTCACACAGCCAGCAGCCTGGGAACACTGTCACAGGAATTATTTTCTCAAGCTGTGAATTAAAATTTTTATGACCCTCTGGCATCTTTCCTAAATTGTTTGACTTTGCACAAGCCTGACTTTGGTCATGTACGTAGGGACAATTCAGCAAAATTGCTGGACTTTGCTTTTTAGGTGAAAAAATCTTTCTGTATTACCCATAACATTTCAGTCTTGCAGTCCCCTTCTGAAGCTGGAGATGTGATTCACATTGTTGTGAACCTGGAAATACTCATAATGTATGCATATGCATTCAAGTGAAAAACTGCATATTTTTGGCAACTGCAGCCTTCCCTAATAAGAATTTAAAAGATAAACACCTCTATATTTGGAAGCTAACCTCCCTTTCTCCCTCCTTGAAGGGGTCAGACCTTAGAACATGTGTGCAGTGAAATTTCTAATATTTACAGGAGTGCTTACAGATGTTTGCATTAAAACATAAGCTGTAATAATTCAATTCATACCAACAGATGATGTCAAAAGTCATATCCTATCATGGGGAAAGGGGAGTATTGCACAGAAGTGCTAAAGGATCCTGGATTCCCTCTCCTACTAGGCAAGCAGTACCTCCAGATGAATACCACCCCCTTTGCACAGGTTCCTTAGCACTCAGTGGCACATTTAGGGGTACAAAAAACATTCTCACATTCCCTTTTTTCTGTGTCCCACTTGCTTCCATGGAGAATGTGTAGGTGTCTGCTGAGATTTTTGTGTCCATGAAAGCTCTTACTGACGTGTACTGAAACCTTTAGTTCAGTGGCACTTAGCCTGACAGTTCAAAAAGAAAAGAAAAAAGTTTGATAGGAAGCAGAAAAATTTGAAGTTAAAATGAGTCAGGAATATTTTAAATTCCAAAAGTCCAGTTGAATTGCCTGCACTAAATGAAACAGTAAAATTGAAATAGGCTAGAGATTTTTTTAATTTGAAAAGGTGAAAGAATTCTAAAATCAAAGCTCTATCCTGTGACATAGATAATGAGCTAATCTATGGCTTTTGAACTAATTTTATTAAAACACTATCAGATCTTTTTACATGAATAATCCTGTTTGGGGCACATGGAAAATTCAGGAATAAGAGCAGCAAATTCTAGTCCATGGTGGGAAGAAGAGTCATAACACCCAAGTTTAAAAACCCAATCTGTTCTGATATTATTTTTACAATTTTAATGGAAAGGATCAGAGGATTGCACTAGGACCCTATGTCTGAGGAAGCCACAAGGACATGGCTGTGCCACATGATGAGGAATTGCAGGCTACACCAGTTAGCACTGACAGCAGGCTAAAGCTTCCACTGCCCACTTCCAAAGAACTGGTGATCAAATCAGTCCCAGAACTACATGGTATGTTCTCTGAGGAAAAACATCATCATCATCATCAACAACAACCAAAAAACAAAACAAAACCAAAAACCCCAGGATTTTTTCTTCTTGCAATAATATTTTTACCCTTTCCTGTGAGAAACTTGAAAAAAAAAAGAAAAATAAAAAGATTTTCTGACTCCAGCTCCAGTGGAACTTGGAAGTAAATGTGGGTTTATGTCCCATGGTACTTTGCAAGCAGAAGTTCTGCTTTCCATTTTCAGATGGTTGATTGCTAGCTGTGTTGTAGAGTCTAGCTGTGAACTTTGGCTTTGCTTTGGCCTACACATGTGGCATCTAGCTTGTTCCAGCACAGAGTATGTAAAGCATTCAGCTCTATAAATCTCCAGTCTCAGAGGAGCCATCTTTCCATATCTGACATTAACGAGGCACACCTGCACAGTGTTTGACTATCTCTGTACCATTCCATGTATCATGGCTGGCTGATTCCAGCAAGGCACCACAACTAAGACAATAAAAAAAGGAACAGTTTGCTCATTAGGAATGCAACAGTTTCAGCATTTTGGCTTTCATTCTTCGTAACATCTGTTGAACAGCACTAGGTTTGATCAATGTCTAAATATCTGCATGCACATTTATGAAAACAATAATGCAATTTGAGTTTCTTCTTCAGTATTGTGGGAGGAGAGGGGAAGGTGGTCTGAAACCTGGTAAAAAGAGATGCTGTGTCAACTTTCTGCATTTTGTTTAAATTAAAAGCTATATAATATCCCTCTTTAATTAACCAACCAAGTAAACACTAAGTTGTTTGACTGATTATGTGTCCATGTGAGAAAGAAATTCAGAAGGGTCAAAGGCAAATTTAAAAATCACGGGATGAAGAAAGGAACGCAGGATTTACAGAGCCAGCTGGTATCTATAACATCACCTGCTTTCTGTTAGGGTGAATCTTCTATCCTAATGCCTGGCTTCAGACTTCCATTTGGGCAGAAATGCTTTTGTAGAGAGCAGAGTGATTCTACTCTAGACCTTGCAGAACTGGAGAGCAGCTAAACATTTCCAAATTTGGGAGAATGCAAACTGGATCAAGGATCCTTGACAGTGGAGCCAAAACTGGGTTAGAGCTTCTCAACAGTGCAAGCAAAGTCCAATTTTGTGGAGATGTGATTCTGGCAGAGGTGGTGAAAAGCTGTTGGGTGAAAAAGCAGTTGGATAGGATCAATGAAAACTGGAGCAGATAAAGAGGGTACAAATGAGAAAAGTGCTGAAGAAAACAGGGAAGTTGAGAAGGAGAGAGAAAGGTGTTGGGAGTCAGAGAGAGAGAGAGAGGGATAACTAGTAAAGAATCTGAGTGGGTAAGAAACCAGGGGTGTTTTAAGGGGTTGAGAAAGTTGTGTAATTGCTTTCTTTCCCTCTCCTGCCTTCGTGAAATTACATGGCCTTCCTTGGCCCTTGCATCCATGTTCTTTTTTCAGAGGATTTCAAAATATGTTTAAATCATCAAAACTCCCTTTTCCCCACTATGCTTAGAGAAGCATAAATACCTGTTTGCTTTGAGAGACTGTTATTGTGTGGAATGTAGCTCCTACAGGAATGATTCCATCAAGGAGCTCATTAAAACAATTGATTTACTGAAGTGTGTTGGTGAACCTGAGATTTTGTTGTTTTGTATCAACAAATTCAGTGGAGTAACATCCTGTGCACTTGCAGGTTGATGAGAACACTAATTAGAAACCATTTGTCCCTCAATACAGAGAAATTAAAGAAAGGATAACCTAGCTTTGGAATTACTATGGAATTGACATAGGTAGGAAGAATTTAGCTCTCAGAGGCTAATACTAATAACATTTGGGTTACTTTTGCTGCTTGTTCTTTTACTTGCAAATTATATAATTGCTTATCTTTAACTGTTTATGTTTGAGTAGTTTGCATACATTTATTAGAATTAGGATATGAAAGATTTTGAGGACTTTTTGGTCAATGCTGATATACCTCTCAATGTAGATTCAGTGCATATCCTAAATATAATACTGGGAAGGCATAAAGAATTTTTGATTTTATTGTTGCAGAAACACATTTTAATAGATATTTCCTGGTTTTGCATACAAAAATTCACAGTATCTTCTGACCTTACTGTTAGCTGTGATTTTTCTGGGTTTTTTCCACCAATGTATCTATTCATTAAAAAATTCACCTAAAACTACTGTTGCTTGAGAGGCAAGGGTGACTATTTATCTTACATAAAACTTGTGTAAGTATTTCTACAGGGAAATAGAAAATAAATTACATTTCTGTAGAAAAAGAAATCACATGCTGAAGTGAAAATGTAAATGTCAATGTAGGCTGGTGCTTTTTGCTTATCAGTGTGTTCTACTTAGAGAAAGAAGTAAAGAAATCCCAGGCTGTGTGAACCATCAGGGAATTGCTGTAGCACTGGATTGCTTTTGAAGAATAATTTAGGCTGACACTGGAAAGCAGCATGCTCTCCTTTTATTTCTGTATAGTTATCCTTGCCTTCCCACCTCTTTTCAACATGATTTAAAAGGTTGCTGTCAGTCACAGAAATCCTTATGTACAGTTGTGTTTTTTTCCAAAGCCAAACAGTCTCTGTTTCTCTTTCAGTAAGTGTTTTAACTGTTGTGAAATTAGGGGTAGGAACTCTTATCTCTTTAAGATTCTCATCTGCCAGAGAAGTAGATCTACCCTTCCTGGAAGTTTCTGACTCCTGCACTTTGGACCACTTGCCTTGCACAAAAGGAATGGGCAACATAAAGAACTGACTGAATACAATAATGACATCCTCTTGACTTAAAAAAATTAATGTTTTGGCTCTAATGCTGGATATGTGGAAGGCAGTCATATTCAAGAGATGATGAATTGAATGATATGTGAAATGCTTTGAAACTCATTACTTTTGTACTTTACTCCTGTGGCTTTGTTGTATCACAATATTTCATATCAATTTAAAGAAAAAAGGGAAGAAATACTTCTGAAAGTTTCTTGTTCTTTTTGGGTTATGCAAAATTGTTTGTCAACAGAGACAGTCACAGTGAACTAGAATCCAGTGAAATGTTTGCCATGAAAAAAATATCCCAGAAAGCACATGAATCCAGCAATAAAAGTTTCTAATCAGGCACAAGCCATAACTCTACTGCAGTTACCATTTGCAGCTTCTGCAGCACTCAGGAGACTCCTGCTCTGTTACAATCTCTCTTTCCTGGTAATGTGAGACAGAGAATGCAAATCAGAAAATTGAAAGACAAAATTACATCACAGCACACTTATAAAAACTGCTTTGGTCAAGGGTCTGTGAGAAGAATTTGTCTCCAGCACTTGTGATCTGCCAGATTGTGTTGAGGGATTGTTTTCAGTATTCTGCTCAAAAGGCAGAGAAAATGGCTTTGGAAACTGGACATTGTCAATAAACATAACTGATAAAATGGAGCTACAAACCAAGAGGCAAGAAGTATCTACTGAATATGATTACATCTCTCTGTCAGCAAAATTCTGAGGATTATTCAGCAAAATAATGCCTTGCTGCTAGATACATCTGTGGATGTGCTTTTAAATTCGATTTGCCCATTGGAGCTAGAACTCCAATTGATACAGTCTGCTCATTTTGCTTTAGGAAACATAGTGAAAATTGGTGTAGTTTTCATTTATTTATCACACATTAACATTGAAATTAATAGAACTAACATTAATTTGTACTGTAGCTCTTCCTATGCGCTGAACTTCAGGAGAATTAAAGTGAGTCTGCCTGTGTAGCACTGAAGATGGTGTCTGGAATTTCAAATATGATAACCCTGGTGGGAATAGCCAGATTTCTCTTTGATTTCAAATCTCCTATTTTAAATTACAATTTTCCACAGTAATCTATGTGCAGTATTCTCTCAGCATGGTAGAAGTGTCAGTAATTAAATATTTGTAGAGGGTTCTGTTTAAGAACCAACAGAAGATCAGCAGCATGACTTTAATCTCTTCTCAAGCTTTCATAAATATGACCTTCAGAAATTCCTTCCCCTTTTTTTTTATGTATCATGCAACAGATTTTATTTTGCATTCATTTTCCTCCTGAAACTTAATGAGTATTATATCACTGGAATTGAAATGGGGCTTATAATCAAGATAAATTAATTTCAAATATGTTTTAAAAAACAGTTTCTCTTCAGAAATACATAATGTATAAAAGAGGCATATAAAATGGCAAGTTAAATACACTGGGGTAATTAACAAAGTAAAATTAAATTACATTATGTTCAGATTCATATGTCAGTAAAAGGTTTTGCCAATTCATTTCCTCACTTAAATTTCACTTTGTCGTCTCAGCTCATTTATTAAATTCTGCTTTTTCTGGCATCTATTAGCTAAGAACATCGACCTCAACAATAGCATATTCAGGAAAACCTTTGCTCTCATGTCACTGGCTGCAAAAATGCTTATGCTGTATTTGCATTTCTTTTTCAGGGTGAGATTTTTAACTCCCAAGACACTAAAAGAAACTCTCATGGGTGCCATTTTTCAAAATGATTGAATTTGGTTGCAGAAAATGAACTGGGTTTGACTTTTGCTTTATTACTTGGGAAGGAGATTTGGTAATCTCTTTCTATTGTTCAATTTATTTTGTAAACATTCCATTCATCTGCTTTTGACACAAATGATGTGATAAGTTGTACTCTGCCTGTATCCTCATACTCCCTCTACTTTGAGTGTTTTTTGACCTCCCAAAGTGCTTTTAAAAATATTATCTCGGTGACCTTAGTACCGACCAAATTCTTATTTTGACTGTGAGCTACCCAGTCCTGCCACGACTGTACCATCACAAGGTAATACCAGGCAATTTTTAAATTTTTTAAAATTTCCATAGAGTACAATAGGCAGTTGTAATATTGTGTTAGAGATTTTATTTATTCATTATTGAGGCTGAAATTTATTGAAGAAGGTAAATTTGATTGATGAATTGGGTTACTGAAACACAATCTATGTGTGCCTCCTAAATTCTCAGTCTGACATCAACTGAGTATCAATGAATTCATGCTGATTTGCTTAAACTGAGGATATGTCCCTCTCCTTTGAGCTGCTACCTAAGTTCCTATACTTGCTAAAATTCTTTTTTATCCTTGTACCCCTTTCTTTTACTCCCTGCCCAACAAAGCTCTTTTTGCTGTGAACTGCAGTGCCTACACATCTTGGTTTGCACCAGGGGAAAATACTTCAACTCCTCTGGGCACTGTAAATGGTCTGGTAGGATTTTTACCCATGCAGTGCTGCAAGGAGTAATTATTCATATTTTTTCCCTCAAATGTTGCCTAGAGGCTTGTTGCTTTACACAGTTTATAAACAGAAGTAAAGCCAAAACCTCAGCAAGCAAATGGTTTCCGCTTATTTCTATGTGAAAGCTTAAAGTATTCTAGTGTGGAAATCTTAATTTGATACTTCAGCAGACAGAAAATTTCTTATTAAGTAAACCCAAAATAACAGCCTGATGAATATGAAGTTCCTTGGAAATGTTATTTTCAGTAACTTTTGGGGAATGGTTATTTTAAGAAGTTGATGGAAGTTGCACTTATACAGAAGTAGAATTCAGCCCTGAAATTTAACAATTTGTCTAAAATTTAGAAATTATAGTGGTGTTGTTGAGTAAAAACAAATTCTTCTTCCAGTTTGATCTATGTATGTAAACTTCTGAAATATGTCTATCTTCTCTGTAATCAAACTTCATAATATTTTAGCCATATTTAGCAGTTGGTTTTACTGGCTGCAGGAAATTTTGCCCCAGAAAATTAGTTAAAAAGGGAAAAGTCTTTTAGTACAGCTCAGACTAAGAACAGCCTATATTTTCATGATGATACTGAAACACTATATTTCTATTTGGCACACTTCTCTGTTTACTCTTCCTGTCTTGGCTCAATAGTTGGTCCTTTTCACCCTGTGTAGCTTTCCTTGCTTTCACAGCAGCAGGGATGTGAAACACACTTTATTTTACTGTTTAGTAAATATTTAGGTTGTTTTAGATCACAAACAGATAAGGACTTCAGAACTGATGCTCCACCTGTTGGTGAAAATACAAACTTTAAAATGCACTTAGAAATGAACATAATTAGAAGAGAAGTCACATTATTTTGGACCCAAGTGGAAGGACAGGCTGTTTTAAGGCTGTTGGCTCAAGTTTCACTTATGTAGGAGGGGTCATCCCCCCATTCCCCACAATGTGCATATCTGAGCATCCTTGTTCTTCTTCAGTGCATTCAAAAGAGCTGATTTCTCTAAAGGTGTTGTTCTATGGATCTAAAAGTCTGTAAAACCATTGAGATTAATTTCCTGTGCTGCATGTTCAACTCTATAAATTTGAATGGAACATCTCTATTGCCCAGAAATTCATCAAGTTTGAAAATTCAGTGAACCAGTCACAATTGCACTGGAAGATCTCACAAGATGAAGTAGTTTTAAAGCAACTTGTATAAATCATGGCTGACCAGAGCATTTTCCCAATAGTTCAGTAGTTGTCAACAGAAATTGTGAATTCAAAAGGAACCCTACTGTCCTTAAAATGTGAAAAAGAAGGGTTTGTATTTTATACCTCAGCTCTTGCCTGAAGTAGGTAAAGGTGAGGTTGTTTTGCTGACTAAATTCACCTTTGTGGTTAGAAGCACAACTGCTGCAAGGAAAGGAAACTTCACTGCCACTGAGTTTTGTGACACTGCCATGTGCTAATGAATATCCATGTGCCTAACCCCCAAACACAGGAATTATTTGGGTTTGATTTACATGTATATGTTGGATTTATTTTTGGCAGATTAAGCACTACCTCCTAGAGCAGATATGTTTCTAAATTCTTCTGTGTCCTAGAGAATATCTTACAGTCACTTTCATGTGTTTGTTCTAGATTGAAATTTTAAGAATGCTCACACTTGGGAAGAAAGGAGGTGTGTGGGCAGAAAAAAAGCAGCAAACTGCAAAATTACATCCTCCCTTACTCAGGAAATGATCTTTTATTGCCAGCTAGAATAAAGCTCCAGTTACTCTAGTAGCTTGCCTAACTGAATCAATCTCATTGATGTCCTGTATTTTTACTGATAAGAAAATTGACTCAAAGGCTACTTCAGATGCTTGTGGTTTTCCTTTTATGATAATTAAAATCTTCCATTTTCTCTGCTCACAAACAGCAACAGCTGATTTAAGTGGAACCACTGAAAAATAAGATCTTTCGAGTAAGCATTAGCAATTACAGAAAAAATATTTTCTGCTGATAGTTTTCTGTCATGACACAAGACTTTTCAAAGGGTGGACCCATTTCCCTTCATTCTTCTACATTTCTCTGTATTTCAGCCACACATTTGGCACAGTGAAAGCTCTAGGTGACCTCAAGGGTGTTCATGTCACAGATAAAGGTGTTTTACACCTCTTTGTGTTACAATAAACTACCACGATGATTCTCTAGTGATTCCTCAGATTTAAAGAGAGATTTCCCTTCCCTGGCACGTAGCATTTTTAGGGTAAAGGATGATTCCTTTAAATTTTCAACATTCCTTTGCAAATCTTGCCTAATTCCATGCAGTGTGCTAAACTTGGCTTTGTGGTACCATCAGAAAAGTATTTTCTTGAGGCATCATAGATAGCAGTTATGAATACAATACCTAATGCTACATTGACCTAACAATGAGTATTTTGACATTAGCAAGCATTGACGTATTGTTGCTGTGTCTGCACCTCACCCCATCCAGTTTCCAGATCATAGCATCTGTTCTAGCAGTAAAGGTGTTGATATTACTAGTGTGAGTAGCTCCAAGTTTAGCAGCAGAAAGCAGTTTGTACTAAGCAAGAAATAGTTCTTATTTAATTATTTTACAAAACCACTTTTCAGAGAGGAACCAAACATTCTTTTTTGTCCATTTGTGTTAGTAATGCACGTTTTTGCTTCGAATGACATTGGCAAATGGGGACAGGTTAATTTGAAAAGCTGTGCTAATCAGTCACCATTAAGGTGATGGTTTTCAGCTAAGGAACAGGAAATTTTGGGTAATTATGATGCTGATAATTAGCAACAACAACAAAGAATGTAAAAAACAAACCATGAGGCTTTCAGAACACAAAATGATATTGATGTCTCTCTGTCACATATAATGGTTTGGAATATGTGCTAAGCAGAGATTTCTTTTTTACCTGATCCTTTTTTTTCTTTTTCTTTTCTTTTCTTTTTTTCCCCCCTGAAAGCTGTGTTAATTCTTACAGCCAGAGGGAGTCAAATGGACCTTTTTGTGGGTGTGGCCTGACATTGTTTTCTGTGGCTTAAAACAAAGCAGTGAAAGACATTCCCTTTTGCTAATTTTCCAGTGCGTTTCTGGAAACTCAGACCATGAAGTTTGCCTCAAGAAATTGGTTCAATGTGGCTAAGACCCTTGTTTACTTGTTCTCAATTAACTAAGCATTAATAAGCTGTTCCATTTGCACACAGATTGCCCAGAGAGGGTATTTTTGCTCTCTTTGGGTAACTTTGGCAGTAGTATATTAAATAATTGTTTTATAGTTCGAGGGTACAGCTGTATTGGAACTGAAAGATCAGATATTTAGAAAATATGTATCTTAATTCTAGTTCTGCTTTGCTTTGCAACTTAGAATGAGTGTTAGTTTTGTTACCTTTGGAAACATTAGAAAAAATGAAATGGAGTGTTTATTGGAACTGTATTTTGAAAAGTTTGAGATGCCATGGAGAGTGAGCTGAAGTATTGTCAGTGAGCATTTCTGCTGCACTGTTCTTGGGAGCAGACATTGAATTAGTTGCCTTTGATGATGGTGATATCTGTTTATCCTTTAATTAGTTCTGCAAGTTTAGATTTCCTTCTTGTACCAGCAGTGTGCCAGTGGTGACCTAGCAGCACATGTGCAGCAGCTCAGCTCGTATCCTTTATCAGAATATTTTACCTTTCTGCCCACAGTGGCACCACTTTCAATGCAGATGTTAGTCCAGCTGTGACTGGCAGTCATGCCGTGACTGGCAGCTTGCTGGAGCCAGGCATTAAAATACCCATCTGCTTTTGATTGCCTGCAGGATGTTCTTCATCTGAACTGAGAACAGTCTCTCATTTTTAGTTTTGAATTGTCCGTTTGCTGCTGCCCTTCCTGAGTGAAAACCGGACTCAGCCTGTGAAGAACCATGAAACAGATGAGGGATGGACAAATTGAAGGACTTAATCCTTTCCTTCTCCTTGCAACACAGGGCAAGAACACCCTGCAAACTGACTCATCCCAGTCTGTACTAGCTGTAGTGCAGCTGAGATGACAGTGTTAGGGGCCCAAAATGAAGGTCTGTGCACAACACAGCCTCACACCTGGCCACCAGCAGGTACCACTCCAGGAGCAGGAGCTCCTGGAATGAATTAGTCCTCTGTCTTGGCTACAGCAGAATTAATTCTGGAAGTCTCTTTTCTCTTTCCTTACTTCTTTCCTTACTTGTGCTCGCTTCTGTGTCATGCCAATGTAGTGTTTATGTTATCAAACCAAGTTAGCCACTGAGGACTTTATCTAAGCTGTGGTTTGCATTTCAGTGTGTTGTGATGTCTGGAATTGGGAGATAAAACATGGGCTTTATTTTCTGGACTTCATTTTACATGGCTGGCATTTAGCAGTCTGGATCTGTGTACTTACTTGTCTAGCTCTTAAATTATCTTTGTTAAGAGAACACTTAGGAATGGTGGCTTGATGGCTATAAGATTTCTGTGTAGAATAGTCACGACCCAGCCTTTCTTATTTTTTTAATGTTTGTTTTGTTTTGTTCCTAAAATGAAGTAACAGGGATGATACAGAACCACAAGAGGGCACTCTGACTCTTTGAGTACTCCTTATTAAACTTAGACAACTGTAAAAGAGAATAAAATCGTTAGAAGAAAAATGCTGATTTATTTCTTGTAGAAGAAATGACAGTCAGGTATATATTTTCTACATCAATAGTCTTATCACAATCTTGGTATTAATTATGCACAAAGATGGTATCACTGGTTTTGGAATGCATTTGTAAAATAGGAAGATGCAACATGGATCTTTCCTGTCAGTTACTTTTTGGATTTGAAAACAAATGAATTTTCCAGTTTATGTATTTTTCTTAACACTGTCATTCTGATAAGTCTACTGAGTAAGATACACCAAAACAACAGGGGTTTTTTTTTGGTTTTTTTTTGTTTTTTTTTTTTTTAATTTAAAGACATCTACCAGTAAGCACACATGATTACTTCACTCAAAACAGCCTGACTTAACTGAGAATAGTGTTCAATATTTGCCTCTGTGTGAATTTGGCCATTATGATTGTAATAGAAGTAGTGTATTAATTGAGAGATCTGAAAAGGACATACAAAATGCTCATCCTGGGGGTTTTCTACCTCTGAACCAATAGGAAAGGTTACAAAGAAAATTAACCTTTTTGTAGACTTTCTCACTCTGAAAGTCAGATTCTTTCATCTGTATTTAGAACTTGGTATGGACCCTTCTGAAGAGATTCTGCTGGAAGTGCTTTCCTTCTGTGGGTTACACCTCACCAGACTCCCCAGTAACAAAACTTCTGATTATTTTTCACCGTTTTGCAGTTCAAGTGCTGCTTGGTCATTTCAGTGAAGGCAACCAATTGTTTGGAGTTAACCAAACAATACAAAAATGTCCCCTCTTCATGTGCCATTGACCTCTGTCACTTCAGAAGCAATTGTAGTAACAATCACCACAATCTGAACCCCAGAAGTCGCAGGGCTGTGGGGCATTCATCACACGTTTTGTTTGGCTGTTCTGGCTTTCAGAGCAGCTCTGCCTCCACGACAAAGAAAGCTGGGCTCGGTGAGAACCCCTGGTTGTTGTTGCACGCAGACTTAGCTGCTCCTAGCGAGGCTCTGACAGGCAGAAGGCTCTCAGGCAGTTCCTGACTCAGCCCCAGACCCCATCTTTTGCAGATTATAGGCTCTCTTCCTGGCCAGTCACCAAGAAATCCTTCCCTACAAGCCTGATTCCTATTACTAGCACAAGGGGGGCAGAGCCCGGAGCACTGCATTAACCCATCCCTGGCCAGAGGATGGTTTGCATATTCTATCATCTTGCTTTATTTTCTGTCAAAACTTCTGATTAGGAGTGTGGTCTCTCTGTCTTCATATGTATCGAATGGACACAACCAAATCACAAAAAGTTTTCTTTAAATTGGTTTGAAAACACAGAAGATCCCAGTTTTTGACAGTGGCAGAAAGTTAGAATAGCAGTTGTTGAAGAACTGGTTAAAATACATTGTCAGTGCTTCAAGTTCACAAAACTCTGAGTAGAAACTGTGGGGTTGAGGGGAAGGTTTGTTTTCATGGCCTGTGGAGGGCTGGCAGTTTGAAGTTATTCCCTCTGCATAAATATGGCAACATTTGTAAGCTACTCCAGATCACTTGCTGGAATGTAAAGTCAGCAAAATTCTGCCCTTCAGAAAATGATTGTACAGCAGGACTCCTGTAGAGGAAGTATTTTGTGTCTCAATAAGACAATGTGTTCAGCTGTTTAGTTGCTTTAATGGTGCTCCTTAAGGCACGAATTGTGGTGCATTTCCTCACTTTCTGTTTCTTCCTCATGGAAAAGTCTTGTCCTGAGCTGCTTCTCCTTATTGTCATGGCTGAGCCATACTGTGGGGAAGGTTCTTATTTCACAGGATGTTTCACTGCATTTACCATTTGGGAGAAATCATGCCTCTATCTCAAATTTCCCCTCCCTGGTATTTACTGGCAGCCAGGAGTCATGGTCAAGGGTTGGATTAAAAACTCAGCTGCAAATTAAAAATCAGAGCCAACCTAGTAGCTGGTATCCAAACTGGTGTCCAAAGCACTGAGCAAGACACAGGGATCCAAAGCAGCTACTGTGCTGAGCACAGAGCTGCTCACCACTGGTATGGGGGAAAGATAGAGACAAGGTGAATGCTTTATTTGAATTGTCATATGGTTCAAGGAGCTTTCTCACCCACTTGAGACCTTCACTCAGGACTGCTGCCTTTAGGGAGTGAGATTTGGTACATTTCTGGTGGCACCTGGCCAGGATTATGGAGACTTCTGCAGTTCCTTTGTCTGCCTGTGAGGATTCAAACTTCTCACCCACATGCCTCAATTCTTTTCTATGTCCCAGGCCTGTTCCTGTGTATTATTCAACAACTGTTTCGTGCAAAATACAGAGGACTATCTGGCAAAAGAAGCACTCTCTTCTTCAGCCCTGCTAATTGTACCAGATGCCTTCCACGGATTCTCCAAACCACAGTAGTTTTAGTTCTCGAAATGTTGATGATACATAAAGATAGCACAAAGTAATATAATGTGGTAAATTGCTTTTTGGAGTGATTTCATGGAATATAAAATACTTAAAGATATAAAATGTAACAAAAACACGTGTCAGACAAACGAGAACACAGGAAATCTGAGGTAATTTCCCTTTGGGATACTGAAAATGTTACAGGCTACGTGGCTGCTGTGCTCCCCAGGAGACTGCAGTGACATTTGTGGAACCACTTCTTGGTGCTCTCTTAATTCACACTGCATTCTCTTTTTTGAAGTTGGACACCTTTCATTTTTTTTCCTCCAACACTAGGTGAAATAAGCCTGTAAAATACTTTTTTGGAGGAGTAATGTCCTGTCCAGTAATTGAAAGGCTGGCTGTGAGGGAAGTTCCAGTTGATATGTATTTGACTCACACTTGAGAGCTCAGATATTCTGGTAACTAGGTCACTTTGGCATCAGTCTTGTGAAACTGTGACAGTTTTTGTGGCTTCTCTGCTGAGTTTCACACTCAACAGCTTATATCCTGCTTATACATGCCAAACATCTGGGCCTATTACTTTCCTTTGTGTTATTTTGAAAATCTCCCAGTTTTTGACATTAGAATGGGAGGCTGAGAACCTGGTGAGATCAATTAGTGTTCTAACTATCAGGGAAGGACTTTTGACAAATAATAGTACTGGCCACTGTTAGTTCAGGTTCATAGATATTGAAACTCTGGTATTCTGCAAAATTTTAAGGAGAGTAATCAACTTTGAGGTTATAGCTAAGCTACTGAAATAAGCAGCAAATGGTGGCTGCTGCTTTGAGGCTACTGAAGACTGAGTTGCTTTTCCCTGCTTCAGTTTCTGACTGATATGGAAGACACAAAATAACCTGAGATGAAGATCACAAAGCAGCTGAATTAAATCTGTATATTTAGAAGATTATCCAAAATAAAAATGTTCAAGTAAGACTTTCAAAGGTACCTTTTCCATGTGTCCTGAAGCTCCATCCTTTCTTTCATCATGGGAGGAAGGGAGTGCTGACTTAGTCATCTGTAGTCAGAACACAATGATGCTGACAGTCCTGGGAGATAAATATGGCTGAGGACCTGTGGAAAAGGGATTGAAACCATGGATTATACTTAGGAAGAGAAGTATTGTCAAAGATCATCAGTGAAACGTGAAAAGTGTAGATACTTTTGTAAGACCTCCAAATTTCAGCAAAATTGTTATACCCTGAATAATGGTAGATTCAGGCTTTGCCAAAATGCAGCTGGGCAAATCTGTTACTTCCCATATGGAAAGCAACTGTTCAAGCAAGTTATATAATTATACATTATAACATTGCTTCTGTCCAAAACCTAGGGCTGCTGCAGACATAAGCCAAGATTTTTTTCTTTTCTTGCTATAACTAGATTTTTTTTTGGTGTGTGTGTTATTCAATTAAAGCCATAAGGGAGTAAACAATTCCATTCTTTTCTCTTTCCACCCTCACCATTCCCATATCTGATGATTTACCATTAACTATTCTGGAACATGAGTTGGCAGTTTTGGCCTTGCTGCTCTGTGTTGGTTTTCCTGGATTGATGCTAATGAAGAAATAGGCATTTTCCTGCTGTAGTAATCCTAATTTCCCCACCCTGCACTTCCAAACATGGATTCTAAAGTTGATATCATGATTTGAAGAAGTCAGTGTAAATTAAAGAAAGCAATTTGGAAAGCAAACAGATCTTCCCCTGATTTGCACAAAAAGCTCTAACAATGGTCAGAACTTAGTGCTTGTCTTTCGAACTCTCTACAAATAAATATGCTGCCTTGTGCAGCAGAGGTCCACATTAAAAACTAATATCCCCAAAAATGGAGAGAAAAATGCCTGTATTTAGAAGAATATTAGCCTAATTAACTTGGAACTGTACTAGATGTGGTAACCTGAGAAGGTAGTTAGGACTGCAAGACCTATTCACTCTCTTGCCAAGATATCTGTGCTGCCTTTTAGGTGGTGATGGCTCAGAGACCAAAGGACATCTGGATTTCATGTCAACAGATGACTTTCACTTTACCACAGCAGTTTTAAGCCAACTTTGATCTGGTGTCATTATGATCTGGGTTAAGCCTAACCCAGCAAAAAGCTGTGCATGTTTAACCTGGATCACAGGTAGATAATAGGATTAATCCAAGTAATTGCATTGCAGCCCAAAGACTTGTGGTGGCCTGAGGGATGGAGCAGTGCAGGAGGTGACGAGGTGGCCTTCCATGTCAGGATGGTTTAAAATGCTTTCTGGGCCTTCAGATTCACTGTGTTTCTGTATTGACATATTTCCATAAGAAATAAAAGACATTGGGTATAGAGCTGAGAGGCAAAAGAACATGCAAAATGGTTTAAGATATTATAGCATTACTGTGCTGATTTAAGGTACCAATTTTGCTGCAGGAAACTTGGAAATTAATTGTACGTCACTGGTTACAACACTGCCTATTCAAGGCATCCAATGCATTTAGAACATGCTAATTGAAATTTAAAAAAAAAAAAGCATTTATTTACTGAAAACGAGTAAAGTAAATAGAATTGCTGTTCATATGTAAATGAGTGATGTTGTGCTCCTAAGAGTGACAAGAAGGTAAATGTTGAGCAGTGGTGTGGATGTGTGAGCTACTTGGGGAGCTGTATGGAGGAAATGTGAGGAGTTAGACATAGCAATTGTTTTCAGCTGGAGGTAGATGAAGTTGTTTTCTCCTGTCAGAGATGTCACTGGACACATTTGCTATAAACAGCTGTAGACAGCTGGAATTCCAAAGCCAGTGCTTAAGGGGTTTGGTGCCTGTTCTTGTCCTGGGACTCATGGCAGGACCTTACCAAAGTGCACAGACTGGTTGGGTGTAAAATGCAGTGGTTCTGTCTGTGGAGCAGGGAGTGTTTTCCTCTGCTGCTCTTCTGTTTGGCTTTTCCTGAGCTTTGACCAGCTTGGTCTGTGAGAACTCCACAGTTCCTGGCTGCAGGTACTCAGACAGGTCAAATCCTTGCTCCAGATAAGGATGAGAGGGAATTGCATCCCCTTCTCCTCACCTCCTGTCTGGCTTCCCAGGACAGGAAGGAGGTACAGTGAGCCTGGGCTCTCTCTGAGTGGCAGGGGAAGGCATGAGGGACTGGGGACATGGGGAATGCTGCAGGACACAGCTGCACTGCATCTGGAATATGGACAAGCAGACCAGCCCTGCACCTCTCTGGGGTGCCTCAGTGCTACAAACACACAGCTGTAGAAAACACCAGTGAAGCACCACACAGCATTGCTTGCCCTTCTTCACCCAGAAAAACCCAAATGGGGTAAGCCTGAGGAGGAATTAGTGAAGGGTTTATTTACCTTCAGAAATAGAGAAATGAGTGTGCTTAGGATTTTTGTGAAAACTCCTGTCTTCTCAAATAAGCTCTAGGTTTCAATAATATTGCTGAGTTTTTGTGAGGCACAGTTTCCCTCAATTTAAACCACTGTTTTTCATAGGAAATTTAATTAAAAAACATGTATGTCTTACTAAATGGAAGCCTGTACTAGAAAAACAGTGGAGGTTTTCTGAAGCCAGTACTTGTCTGGTTCTGGCATTAGCAAAGGAATTGCTTTTAAAAGAGTTCCCATCTTATGAGAGCAAAACAGAACCAAGATCTAAAATATTAAGATTTGTTTTAGAACCCCATGATTATTTTCTAAGTTGAATCTTAATGGAAAAATGATGTCTCAGACTTATAACAATCTCTGAAAAATATTTATCTTTAAGAATATTTCAGGTTTATTCTCACTTTTTGTTTGTTATACTGCTACAAACTGATGCCTGATGTTGTACATGAATCTTAATCTAGTAGACACTTCCTGGGATGCTTCCCACCTTGACTTTAATGCTGGACATCAGCTTATGAAAGAAGATTAAAATAACCTCTATATATTTCCATTTATATTTTCCCCTCATACAACAAAACCATTTTTTAAATGTTAGAAGTAAAATTATGTTCTTTTAAAGAACATTCCATGGTATTTGAAATAAAATATATAAAAGTAGCTGATTTCTGAGCTGCTTAACAGTTCTGAGGGTCAGTTATAAAAAATAATTTTTCCAGTAGCCAAGTCCATGAACAGTTTCTTTTCAAGCCTCTGAGTTATTCTCTGAGCATTAATCACTTTTAAGAAAAATAAAACCTCTTTTTAATTGTTGGAACTACATTTTTTTCAATTTTATTCACTTAAGCAAGTGGAAGGCTCCCATGGTTCTCATCCCCACTCATACTTATTTTTCTTTAAAACAAGTTTTGACACTTTAAATGGGCCAGTGTTTAATAAATTAGGATCTTTATTAAATGCCTTCACAAAACGTTAAGTTTTCATAATTTTTAAACCTGCTGTTGAAAAAGAGAGGTGCCAGTGGAAAATGAAGCTGGCTTAGCACAGACCATCAGCTGGTCATGCTGGTCTGGGCGGGACCCTGAGCAAACTTCTCACTGCCATCACAGCCTGGTTAGTGGCTCTTACTCCTGAAGGAATGCCCTGGAATTCCCTCTCATCCCTCAGCTCCTGTGAAAGGTGCCTGTTCCTGATTTAGTGAAACCTCATTAGATGTTCTGAGACTTCTAATTGCCAGACTTCTCTGTGAGTGTTGTCACAGCAGAGCTGAAGAACTCACCAAACTGGTGAGTTTAACAAGGACACTCTTCCAGTTGTCCTACAAACTGCTGGATCTCTGAACAAGTAATTTAAAAATGTCCTGATCATTATTTCCTTCTTCTCTTCTCAGACTTTGCTGAAAAATTCTGCTTGATAGTGGCCACGATATTGCCCAGTGCTGCATCCTCCTGACAGTCTTGTCTCTGTAAGTTCATGGTGTACATTCCTTCAGGATTTTTCAAGTTTGAAACTAGACATGTTTATAGTTCTAAATCATTCTGTTGCTTACCTGAATATGCTACAATAATTAATTTCCTGCTGAAAACCTCAGGACATAGTGGGATATGACTGGAATTGTGATGTCTGGAAGTCAGTGAGAGCAGAAATGACAGTGCAGTGCCTTATGGAAATGAAATATTATGAGGAATCACTCTATGCAGCAGTGAAACAAGAAAAAAGAAAGAGGCTTGAGAGCCAGGAAATGGGGAGCCCTGAAGAAGAGACCTTACAAAAAGAGGAGTTTGGGCACTCAGAAGGACTGGGGTATGATAATCTCCCATTTCCATGGCTGTCTGTATCACAAACAGTTGTGTTTAAGTAACTGTTTCTCAGTTCCCCTGACATTATGCATCCTCTCCAACTATTGCTTCATATAGGTTTTGTTATTAGCAGGACAGAAATTGTACAACTGTTGTACAACTGTAACATCATCAGAAATCTGTGTTCTCAACATAAATTCATTCTGAGCATCCCAGACTGCAGTGTGTGATGAGAGATCTGTGCTGTCTGGGGAATTCAAACCATGGGAAAAAAATAGGGACGCTGAAACTCCTAAAAACATGAACAGCTTTTCAAAATCATAGTTTAGGTCTGATTTTTTTCACCTAGCTGTTTTCTTTGTGGTTTAAGTTTTTTTTCCTTACATTCTACTCCATGTGTGCATTTCTCCCCATCCCTATTGTGCTCTTGCAGCTGTAGAGCTGACACTGGTTATGATGCAATTTATCCTTTAACACTTAAAAGAAAAAAAAGAATTTAGTAGAGCTCCAGAGTAATTTCATTTGCTAAGTAGTAACAATAATTTTGTTTGTTAAAGGCTTTCTGATTTCTGAAATTCTAAGTCTTTTTTATTACCAAGTTTTTCAAGGTCTGAAAAGTTAGTTTTAAAATCCTGAAAGATTTTGATGGAAACCCTCAGTTCCAGAAGCAAGAGTTATGTGCAAAACACTAAATTTTAATTGCAAATTTCACAGGAATATTTGTACAGTATTTAGTAACTGAAGTCTGAGTACTCCAATGCTTTTGTCCCTCAAAAAATACAGGGAATTTGAGCTTTGGAGTTTTTAGCTACTGATCAACTTGAAATCTGGTAAGGAAATAGAAAAAAGGAGAGAATTTGAGGCACTGTGCAAAGAGTACCATGACATTATAAAGTTAAATCTACCTAATTTTTTGGATGTCAGATTCTAGTTCTCAGCAGAAAATCATTATAGGTTTTACAGGTAGGGGCATGGAGTTTTTAGGACTTTGTGTGCTTGTTTCCAAAAGGGAAATAAAATGTGACATTAAAACTCTGAAACTCTTTACAAAACAGACAATGACAAAGCATCTATTTTCTCTTGGGGATTTTTTCTCCTCTCTCCCTTTATATCACACAGTTTCCTTTCTTGGTAAAGGTTTCTTCTGTGTCTCTGTTTTTTTTACTATGGTAGTTTATCTTCATACTATGAGATCAGCTGTCAAACATGGTTTGGAATGCCAAGATAAATGGTCTTCCTGCTCTTTATTGATTAATTCACCACCACAACAGAGAATAGCCAATGAGCACATCATTTAATTATTTCCTTCTAATATTGATGGAGTATAAATTAAGATCTAGAGACAATGTCACGGAGGAGAATATTTGTGAGACAAAACCAGACAATTTAGAAGAAAGACACTAGCATTCCTCTTTTAGATTTTATCCTAAAATACTCAATTGGATAAAAATTGCTTGTAATACAGCACCAGACTTTGTAAATGTGCTATTACTGGACCCTTGGGTAGCATTACTTCATTTCATTAATAGCTAAAGACACAATTTTAGATTAGTAGTTAAATTGCTATTAGATATCATTAATTCACACAATCAAAATACTTTGCAGATTAATTAATTCCCAAAAAGACCTTGTAAAAGCAATAGCTGTATTCTGTCCATCAAGAAAATGACTGGTTTTACAGAGTGGGAAAAGTTCCTCTAAGGAACTCTAAGCAGAAGATTCTGGAGTGCATCAAAGACTATGGATGCTGAACTCCAGGTACACAAATTATCACAGACTTTCTCTGGTGTGGTGGCAACATTATCTGAGTTTTGCAAAAAAGAACTGATTTTTAATTTATCCACTTGTTTTGCCTAGTGCCTGCTTATCATATGAACATCTCCCATATGGTTGTGGGATAATGCTGTGTGAATATATGAATACATGATTCTTCTCCTTCAAATATTTTGCAACAAGCCATAGAGAATCTATTCATTGCTGGCTTAGTGACAGAAGGTCCTGTTCAGAAGTGCAGGAAATATCACATGGCATGCTTGGTGAAATTCTCATGTACAGGAATGGTAAGAAAGTCAACTGATTTGCGTGCAACTGGCGATAGGGCACTTTTGCACCTTCATCAGTCAAACAGATGCACGGCAGAGCTGTTTCTTTAACCAGTTTAAAGTTTATTTTATGCAGAGCAACCTGTGACGGGCCTTTGGAATGACTCCAAGTATGTCTGTGAGCCTAGTTTGTGTTTCTGATATCAAAAGTATCTGCAAATTAGATGATCAGGAGCTGCACCAAGGGCAGCTCATCCAACCTGTGCAGACATGGGAACAGTGACCCCCAGTTTTGCAACCCAGGGCTGTAAATATGGGTGTTACAGGGCTTCCAAATCTGAGACCACCACTTTCCAGGCATCTGATAAATTGCAGGGAATTGCAGTACACAATGAGTTACTATGGTTTAGTGAATACATACTGTAAGAAATCTGGGCACTTCTCCATTTCAGATCTGTTTGGCTTAGAGCCTCTCGATGGAGCACAGCCTCCCTCTTTCCCCTTCCTTCAAAATCAACCCAGGTCAATGGTTTCTTTGTGGAGGTTAAATTGCAGGGTTTAGTTACCTCCCCTGAACTGAAGGCGGTTCTAGACACAAACAAAAGGAAAAGCTACAAAACGCGATAAAAAGAAAATATGAAACACATTATTTTTCTTAAAAGCATTTTTAATATGTAAACAATGGAGAAGCTGTTGTGAATAGTGGCTGCAAGTCTGACAGTTAACCTCTGATGCCACAGACTCTTCCCAGGTTTCCTGCTAAAACATGGATGGGTTAGAAAGGAGTTCTTTGAGTTCTTAGCATATAATGCTCTATTGCTTCAAATTTCTATATTTGGTGGGATGCTCTGGGGCTGAAAGCAAGTCCCACACCTGGTGGTTTGGCTGTGCTGAAGTAGGGGAGTTGGTGATTTTGAAGGACTCCACAACAAGGCCTCTTTTCAGTCTTACTGAACTGCTGTGTATTTGAAGAACTTTTGAAATTTGTTGTTTTGCATGTGCAATGTTTTCCTCAAGTGGCCAATGACATATTAGACAGCCTTTCCTTCTTCTGTGAATTCCCAGGACTTTGCCCTCTATGAGAAATTATTGTGATTCATGATCTCTTCCAAGCAGCACATGTGCAGGGAGGGCAGAGAGAGTGGGAAGTGGAATAACCCTGCTCTATAGGTTATGGTTTGTGGCAGCTTGTTTCCAGACACTGGTGGTAGTCTTAACTCTTCAGTTGCATATATAGATTTTCGGTCCTTCTCCACACATTTCTGTCTTGCCAGTTCCAGTTTTAGCTATCTCCAAGGGTGATGACTCGACCACTTTCTTGGAAAGCCTGTAACAGTGCTTGATATCCCACTGATATGGACAAGAATTTAAGTGTCAAAAAAGAGGGATCAAATGTAGAAACAGATAAAACCCCTCAATTTCCCAAGCCATTTAATCAATACTAATTTTTAGTGGGTATCAGCCAAATATTTTTTTCTGTGCTATTCGCACAGACTGTTTGGGAAGTCACTTTTTAGGAGAGTGACCATTACAGTGGTTTTAGGGACAACTGAACAATCAGTGGAATCAAACAGAACTCATCATACCCTCATAAAAGTCTTATTCTCATCAAAGTCTCCCCTCACCATCCCCAGAGGAACCTGAGGGAAGAGTACAACCATTCTGCTAAGCTTCTGTCATCCGGGCTTCCACCCCAATGAAGGAATTCATTATCCACTGGGGACATCCATCTCGTTCCTACAGAAGGAAATGGCTGGAACACAGCCCAGAATTTGGGCCAGTGTATCTATTTAGACATAAACATTTACACAGAGATGAAAAGGCAAAACTCATTCCTCCTGTCTGGCCACTGAAGCCTATGGAAATACAAAGGGATTCAATTGATCTAAGG
Source organism: Catharus ustulatus (assembly GCF_009819885.2). NCBI lineage: Eukaryota > Metazoa > Chordata > Aves > Passeriformes > Turdidae > Catharus > Catharus ustulatus. The sequence goes on along the minus strand of NC_046225.1, from coordinate 5,928,378 downwards.
GTTGCACTGGGGAGAGGAAAAGCTACCAAAATTGAAGATAAAAGTAAAAAGCCTCTCTGGACTTCCTTTTTAGATGTTTCCTTTACTCTTTCAAGACTCCTTAAATCATTCTCTTTTGTGGCTAGATCAATCAGAAATAACTGTGCTTACCATTTTTCTTCCAACCAAAGTATTTGAAGAAGCATTCTTAGCCATATTGCCTGGTGAATGGGTTATATTGGTGATGGAAATATCCTATTTTCCAGGTAAGAAATTTAAGAAGCTGCTAAACATCAGCAGCTAAACAGGCTCCAGTTGTACTATTCTGCTGCTGGTAAATTTGTCATAGTACCAGTAGGAGTGGATGGATCTCATTTGTCAGTCAGTGGGGCAGCACTGTGAGTGACTTTTTGCAGGTAAAAACAGTACAGGAGAGAAAATCCTATGTTAGGTTTTTCACATAACAGCTCTGTCTTGTGTGTTTGGTTAGAAAAAACCATTGGTCTGCTTCTCTTTCTTGTCAAAAGCCTTAGAATTGGCTGGGGTTTAGTGTTGCCAAATCTGAAGATTAGAGAAGATCTTCTAAAGCAAAAAATAGTGGACAAGGCCTGGAGCCTTTTACTGCTTTGAATGCTAGATGAAAGCAAATGGCATTGAGAGGCTATATTATACTTTATTTAATGGCAATCAGCTATGGATGCTATTTTGGTACATTCTGAAATCCCCAAGGGTCTATTTATGGACTGGCATGGATCAGAGAAAGCAGAGTTATATCTTTAGTGTTTATGGCTTATAGTTTGGAATTTCTTTTTAAAGTGCAACTTTGGCTTCTCCTAAGTGCAGAAAAATTTGGATGGTAAGTTTGAAGAATGCTGGAAATTTGGAATTTGGTAGTCTTTTTCATGCTTAGGTACAGGAATAAACTTGGAAGAAATAAAAAGAAAAAGGAATGTAATACCTTAGAAGTAGCAGGTTAAACTTATGTTCCTTGGTTCATACCATGGCCTGACTGTTGTGTATATAACCTTTTAAAATCAGAGGTAATATTGCTGGATCATAAATCCTGTTCTTGAGTATTACATGTGTAACTCCAACTGATGTCAATGGAAGACAGAATCTGAACCACTCTAGCCGACACATGAGAGAGAAAAATGAATCAAGAAATGAAAATAATGTCTCCTTGAGTTGGCTGTAGATCTCTCCATAAACCATGTGTCTCTTGAAATGATTTGTATGAGCTATTATGGTGTTTTGTGGATTACAAAACCACTAAAGGAGACCAAAATAGTTAGAGGTGGTGATTCTGAGTTCATCTGCCCAAGCTGACTTGTGGATTTGTTTCTCAGCTGTAGAAGGATCCACAGAAATCTATACATAGGAGGAAATCACTGCAGAAGTTCCTGTTGGACAACTATCAGTTGAACCAGTCTAAATCAGGGATTCTCTCCAACTTTTGAGGGCTGCTTAACAAGAGTCTCCAGCTCAGTCCTTCTCAAGTTTGATCTCCCAAGCTGAGTATCAGGTTGTACCTGTGAGCCAGGTTCTGTCTGTGCTTCAGTGAAATTGCAGTCCAAGCTCCATTGCTTTCTACTGGAACAACAAATGACTGTTGTCAGCTACGGATATTTTTATACCTAAGCCACTGTATATGCAGCTCACACTTGAGCCTGAGAAAAACTGGGTCAAATGCTTTATTTTGCACATACATGCTGGTGTCAAGCATTGAAAAGCTTTGTAAATTTGGATAATTAACAGTCCACTACAAACGGTGATTAAAATACTTCTGAATCTTTGCCATTTGGATTTTCATTCACATTCTGAATCATTCGGCTGGTTTCCTGCAAAAATTTGAAGTTTAGGATAATCTAGTTGCACACCTTGTCTTGGGCAAACACTCTTGTCTTAATATTTTGTACCTGATCTATCTAAATACCCAAAATGTTTTCAGAATCATTTACTGGGGCATGGATGTGCCAAATGGAAAAAACCATCTCATCACCTCTCAAATAATTTCTTCAGGTAATCCAGCTCTTGAAGTCAGGTGTCACATAGCTGGTGTCCACTCTCTGCTTACTAGCAGATCAATATAATAAATGCCAAGTATTTGAGGTCAAGAGGAATTAAAAGTGTGTAATTCAGTAGTGCAAGCCAGTGCTTGTTGTGCTCAATTTTTTTTGTCAGAAACCTTGTAAATTATAATAAACTATAAACCCATCATGAGAGCTTTGATCCAGTTGCCTAGACAAAACCCAAAGCAAAACATGAACTGAGGGACATCTCAGCTTCTGGGAAAGGAGGTGATGTACCACAGTTGTTCCCTGAATAGAATAGACACTTAGCTATAGATTTGAAAAGATTTGAAGCTTGAGGGGTATTGGCTGCTTTATGTTTCCGACTCTTGAGACAATTTCATGCTTCTCTGCCTGCAAGATCCTGGATGCACATCTGAGCGCCGTGTCTGGAAGTTCTGAGGCTCTTTACAGCCCTGAGAACCTAGAGAATAAAGGAAGGAAACAACATATATTTCTTGAATGAAGTGGCTAAACAGCACTTGTGAGTCATGATATGAAAGGAAATAATTTGAATTAGGTGAGATGTGCATGGCAGCGTAGCGGAAAGAGAGTCTCCTCATTTTCATCAGCTAATAATCAAAACATTTTGACACAACTTCCAAAGGAAGCCAAAAATATGGGAACAATTATTTAGAGAAGAATACAGCAAAATGATGTATATACTTGTATTTTGCATCTTAAGGTAAACTGTATTTTTTTGTTTCCAGATGGATATCCCAGGCAAATATATTCACCCAGAAAAAAGAAAGCAAGACCTCTGAATGATATAAACAATCTCATATGTAGAAATATACATATATATTTTAGTTACATACTTAAGTTACCATGTTAATTCCAGTGCTTAACAATTGTATGGTGCAATTGAAGAGCAGAATAAATGTTCTTGTCACTTACATAAAGGAGGTTTCTAAAAAGTCAAAAAGTCAATGACTTCTTTGATGTAATATTTGGCAGCCATTTTGAACCTTGTTCCTTCTTCTAGGGTTTCAATGTTAATGGCAACATTGTGAAAATAACAGATTTTAAATATGAATTAGTTTTTTATTTTAAGCAGCGCCACCTGCCAAGTCTGAGGCTTAAAAAATCCCAGACATAATTTTTTACCTGGGTGAAAAGAAAGCATCTCAAACTATATTGTGAAGAAGATTTCAGAATCCTATTTTGTCATACTTGGCAAAGACCTCTCCAGACTCAGACCAAACAAAGGGAACTGCCCTGAAAAAACTTTTTCTAGAATTACGAATTAGAATCGGATTTTTATAAATGCATATAGTCACATGAATGATGTATTATTGTTAATTTGTTATTCATAATTTTACATCATTTTTCCTTGTTCATCATTCACCTGTTTGCAAAAACATTTTCTAAATGAGTATGGACTTTGAATGGAGGAGGACAGACGGATTATGTGTTACTACTGATTCAAAACGACACACTGCAGACAAAACACCGTCAGTGCAAAGATACATTTCATATTCCTCCAAGGATCTTAACACAGACCTCAAAGTTAAAGTTCAGTTGTTTTTATTTCCAGTCCATATAGCATACCTTGTGATTGCTGAGTCCACACTTTTTCTCTTCCTAAAATGCATACCATATTAGAAATACTTCTGTATATTTTAGATACCTACAATAAAAGGCAAACATCAAAGTACAGTAACAGCCTTGTATTAATATTGTAAATTGTGGGAATGAAGAAGATGTTGTAATGAAGAGCAAGGAATCTCTTCTTCTTGCAGAATATCAGATCTAATTTCCTTATGAAGTTACCCGAATCAGCAAATGGGACACCAAAGTCCTTTATCCACAGAGCAGAAATGACGTGGCAGTCAAAATACCAGTATGGAAATAGAAAGCAGAAAGAGTCTTACAGGAGATCATATGAACATGTAACAATGCAATCAGAAATTATAAAGGATGGATGATAAAATATAGAAAGAAGGTACACAATGGGTAACAAGGAGGTATTCTGCAAATACATAAAGAGGAAGATCCATGCCAGAGTTGGTCCACTGTTCAAAGAGGAAGAAAAGCTAAAAATTGATGCCACCAAAGATGGTTAAAGAATTAATGAAGTTTTGCTTCAGTCTTCACTAAGCTAGCATGGTGTCAACAACAAAGAGAGAAATTTTCAGGATAGAGAAGGAAGGAAGAAAGAAAAAAGGAGAAGATGGCTGGCAATCAAATTAGATTGATTTTCAAATAATCTGTCCACACTTCCTCTGTGAGCACTCAGGTACCTTGATGAAAAATGTCAGCATCAACAGTGGCTGGCTCTGAGAGCTTGCAGAAGGATGAGTGGGATCCAGAAGACCTCTGAAAAACCATGACAGTTCATAAACTCTCGAGTTGCTGCTGACTTCTCTGCTTTATTCCCAGCTGGAAAGGGCATTCCAACATCTCTCAGGGCTCTTTTTTTAGAATGCTTTCCCCCTCTTTTGCAAATAAAGTGGGTTTTGGTTTCCAGCCAGCCCTTCTCAACTGCCTCTGGAATAACCCAGTTGCACTTGCCCAGTTGAGCTTGATGGGAGTCAACTGCACCTCATTATCTCTGCTCAGAAAAATTCACCAAATTCTAGGACATTGTTTGTCTTGGCAGAGGGTTTTTTTTATAAGAGCAGGGGCATGACAGCACCAATCCTGAGGACACCAACCCTCATATACAGCCAGTCATGTTTCACAAGGTGCCAAAGAAAATAATTATAATTTACTTGAAATGATTGGTAGAGAGCATGCAGATTTGCTTCCCAAGAACTCTGCCATTTGGCTGTTTCCCTGCAATAAACACTACATTTGTCTGTGAAAACAATACACAGGATGAAAAACATAATAATGATTTATTTTGCTTCATCAGTACAAAACAGGATCCCAGTTACCTAATGTATTCCTCCTGATACTTCAGGAATGCCCTGTGCATATATTAATTAATAGGGAGGAGTATTTTTTGCAGTTTGTCACTTCTTCAGTGTATCCTGATAACTTAGAGTTACAGTAGATGTAGAAGGTATGTTTCTTAATATCCCTCTGTCTTTTTGTTTCCTTGAACCTGCTGTTCACCTGCTTATGGTAAAGTCAAGCTGTATTTCTTCTCCTTTCCTGGGGTGCATTAGGAAGAGTGCTGTCAGCAGGCAGAGGGAGGTGATGCTGCCCCTCTGCTCAGTCCTGGTGAGGCCACATCTGGATGCTGTGTCCATTTCTGGGCTCCCCAGGACAAGGGAGACATGGAGCTCCTGCAGATCCAGTGGAGGACAAAGAAGATGATGAAGGGACTGGAGCAGCTCTCTTAGGAGGAAAGGCTGAGGGAGCTGGGGCTGTTCAGCCTTGAGAAGAGATGACTGAGAGGGAACCTCAGCAGTGTCTGTCAGTGCCTGCCGAGGGGATGGACCAGGCTCTGCTCAGTGGTGCTGGGCAATAGGACGAGAGGCAAGGGACAGAAACCAATGCAGAGGAAGTTCCACCTGAACACAAGGAAGAACTTCTGTACTGTGCAAGTGACTGAGTGCTGGAACAGATTGCCCAGAGAAGGTGTGGAGTCTCCCTCTCTGGAGATATCCCAGAACTGTCTGGACACTATCCTGCGCCATGTGCTCCAGGATGACCCTGCTTGAGCAGGGAGGTTGGATCAGATGAGTCATTGTGGTCTCCTCCAACCTGACCCATTCTGTGATTCTGTGAAAAAGTGATGGCATTTTTGGTACAATACAGAATTAATACATTTTGTCAGTGCAAAAAATGACCACTATGGTTGACAAGTATCTGCAGCTACACTAAATATCCTGAAGTGTGTGCATAAACTGCAAAACTTGTCATTGCATATCTATAAATTAATAATTAAGAAATTAATAATTCAGGGGAAAAATGTTGTGCTTTGGGGCACAAGGCAAGCACTGGCTGGTGGCTGGCTCTTCTAGGGATGGTTTGGTTGTGGCTTGATATAATTTCTGTTAAGAGCTTTTAGGTTTTTTAAAATTGCATTTGGGATTAAACTAAGCCCTGCTCTCACTCATGAAAGCTGTGTTTGCAGCATGTCTGTGCCAGAGAATGGCTTGGAAAAGAAGATATCCCTAATGAGCTCTACACAGTAGTGCAGAATGATGGAAGAAGCTTTGTCCTATAGAGAACAGATTTAGAAAGAGTGAAAAAGACACTTTCATTTTATCATGATCCTTCAGTATGATGAATGTTCTGCTTTTTACTTTGTGCATATGTTAAAAAAGTTCTTTGGACCCTGATGTATGAGGGCATGTTTCAATCCAGACTAACATCAACACAATTCTTAAATGAAAAATCCTACAGGCAATTGTTGCACTGATGGTCAAACCACACACACTTTTCCTGGTTTTTTTGTCCTTTTCCTTCCTGACGTCATAGAGAATTATTTTCCTAACTATATATTTGGATACACCTACTTGTTGAAGTTTTTCTTCCCTTGCTTGTTTTGGATAATGTCAATCCATTAAACTATCCTTCTATTACCTTCTGTATGGAGATGGTTGGCTGTTGAGAAACTGCTTTAGCTGAAATGGGGAAGAGGTGGTGGAATTAGCATAGCCTTAATATTTTAAGGAGAAAAAAAGAAGACAGTAAGGAAAGTGCAATTGCAACAGTATTTCCTGTCTATTTTTTACTGACTTTTTAACACACGCTTTTTAAAAGGCTGATATGTAGAATTGTTTTCAGTACTTTTTACTTTGATCCTTAATATCTCAACCTAAAAATATAGAAATTGTTGTTAGCTGTATATCATACTAAAATGTCTGCATCCTGTATTTAAAAAAAAAAACAAACCTCCTACCTACTTTAGAATAAATAAAATAGAAATATTTAGAACACCTATTTATCACATGTTGGTGATGTGCTTTGAAAACATGACCACATTTTGCTCATAATGCCTTGAATAGATTATCTATTTTACTCTTTGATTACGTAGACTCTCTAGCTCAGAATAAATTAGCTCTGAGGTGGTACTACCTGATTTAGCCTCTATACACAGATTTAACTTGTATTTTTCTGACATGCCTGGTTTGTAGTTGTGTACAGAATGAAAGCTTCAGTTCATGTCTCCTTTTCCAATGTATTTAGTTTTCTATACTAGCATGTTCTGCCTGTGGTAAGCAGCTGTGGAGCAGGAGTTCCAAGTATCTGGAGTTAGCTCTAAAGCAGCATTCCAATACTTAACAAATGGATTTTAGTAGCTTGCTTTTTGACACCAACCGTATTATGCCTCTGAGCATTTTGAATAGATGTGTCCTGTGAGTCTTTATTGCTGTAAACCTTGTGCAAACCAGCATGCTTTTAAATATCTTCATGAGGGACTGAGTGCATCTGGGTCTGGTGGAAGGTGTCCCTGCCCCCACCAGGGAGGGTTGAAAAGAGCTGCTCTTTAAGGTCCTGTCCAACCCAAACCACTCCATGATTCTATGGTTATCTGAGTCAGGTATTTGTGTGATACTTTTTCTCATAATTCAGTGAGGTGAGTCTGTGTGTGGGGAGGGATAGGTGAAAAAAGTCTGTGAAGTTAAACAAAGCACATGTTTAACCAGGACATATTTAATCACCAATAAAGTTGCTTCAGGTTTTATTGGCCACCATGTACCTAAACTGTACTCCAGTAACTGAACCTGGGTTGTTTGATGGTTTCTCCTGTTGTGATGGTTAAAGATCTTGTTTAAAATTATCCATTTCTTCTTGTTTGATTTAAAGGTTGATTTTGGCTCCAGAATTAGTCCCGTGTGTTTTGAAATGTGAGCCTGAAAGCTGGTTGAAAGCTCATGTAAATTTGGTACCAGGTTGCTCACCTTTGACAAGGAGAGGCCACAGAGTGCAGTAAACAGTGCTGAAATGTGGCTGCCTGTGACAGGAGTCACTGTACTGTAACTCTAAGTTATGAGACTCAGTGACAAACAATGTGGCCTGCACTGAGTGTGCCTAATCTAACTTTGTTCCCCAAAATGGCTCTTTAAACTTACAACTTCACTGTTCATAAATAACATACACATTCTTAATCTGAGCAGAGGCATGATATATGGCATATGTTATATTGCACATAGCTCTTTTACTGCTGCTGTTAATGTTGCCCAATAAGTATTTATAAGGCAGTCTAATAATGGGAAACATTTTTCATTAGCTGACATGCTTGCTTTTTAAACAGTTGGTGTTCCAGTCCTTAATGTTTTACCCTCCCCTTTTCTGGTGGTTAGTAGGCTCTGGCCACCTAAATGGAATTGTGTCTGTTTACTTTAGGATAAGCTTATGCTACATTGGTAGGTGTTTTTCTTGTCATTAGAACATGAGTACTTGGGTTTTTATCTGATGTATATAATAGAAGCATTGGTGTTAGTAGCAGTAACTTTTAACTGTGAGCACTTCTTGTATTATTGATATATGAGAAGTAATTTAGATAACTGTTCAATGAAAATGAAGAAGAAAATGAAGAATGACAACAACACTTCCCTTGGTTGTAAGGTTTGTGACATCATTCTTCAGGAAAGAGTGAAAGGGTGTCACAGCAACCTGAGTTCTCTCATTTAACTGAGCAATCAAATGCCAGTGACAAAATTCAGAGAGTAACATGAATATCCCTGGAGATTACTGGAGGACAGCTGATGGCTTATGTTGTAAAGTTTCTCTATAAAAGAATTTTATTAGCTTTTTAGAGACAAGCTCAAAACCTTGTTCTTCTTTATTCCTCTTCTTCCTAGGAAATGTATAATAGTTTTGGTTTGTATTCATCCAGTGGAAAAAGTAATCACAAAACCAGCGCTATAGAGGGGATTGAATGTTCAGTGAGTGACAGAATTCGTAATTTCCTCATCTATGTGAAATCTGAGCAGGAAAAAGTCCATCTTGTTCCTGTTTCTAGAGAGAGCAATATTGAAACACTCATTTTTGTCTTTCAGACATGGATATAGTGAAATGGGAATATTTCTGGTGACACAGGGGCTAGAGAAGCAGCAATTCCTGGACCAGGACTATTAGTACTCACTTGTAGCAGTTGTGATAGACAAAAAAAAAATCATAAATATGATCCCATATGTCACAGAATCATTCTAAGTGCCAACAAATGCTCTTTCCTTCAGTTAATGAATATGAAATTTGTTTGGTTTGGTTTTTCTTTTGCATCATTTTATAGCTGAGTCCATGTCTTCTCAACTAGAGGTAATTTGAGGACACCCATGTTTTAAAGACCACATTTGAGGAAAAAGTCCAGATATACAACAAAGCAGACAGACTCCTTCCAAAATGGGAACAAAAGAAACTGGTTCCCTCTGTGTAGTTCTTCAAGGGTGAAATTTACCCTGACCTGAGGTCTTAAGAGGGATTTTAGTGCTGTCTGATCCTTGAACTAATATGCTAGATAGATGAAGGGGAGGTTTTGGGTTTTTTTCCTATTTCCTGGACAAAAAGAAAGCAAAGCAACCCGTGTGTTATAATTACTGGAAATGCCCAGAGGATACCATGTCTTTGAAAGGGCCAAAATGAAGATGCCCTCTGCTGATATCTTTTATAACAATTGTAAAGTATCTCTATTAGTAAATATAATAGTTTAGCCAGAGAAAACTTACAAGAAAAATTGGAATAAAATATATAGCTAGTTGGGAATGGGGTGACTGAAATATTTGCTAGGAAATGTGTGTCTGTATTAGGCTGTGAAATCAGGATAGAGACTGGCTGAATTTATCCAGGAGTAAGAAGAGTTGACTGCCCCACTGAACTATGATCTGAACAAATCAACCACAGGGGTCTCTGTGTGTATTAAAACCCCACTGGTACTGTGAACAAATGATTCCCCTAAATACCATAATCTCAAATACCTTTTTCTTCAAGGTGAAAGCAGAAGGACAAAGTGACTGTCATAAAGTAATTGTCAGAACTTAGGTTCAAAGTGACATAGAAAACCAGAGACTATCGTGGACCAAAGCAGCGCTACTAATAACATGCCAGAAGGAAATCTATTCTTAGCTCTCATCTTAAAAAAAAGGACAGAAAGAGATTCCAGTTCTGACCAGCATTGAAAATAAGATGAGAAATGTGAAATCTGTGGAAAGTAGTAATAAACCCAAATGCTGGCTTTAAATTTAGTAATGGGCTGAAAAACTCAAAACAATGAAGTGCAGTGTGCTGTGTAGCTGCTTATTTTCACTAAGTGTGTAGGTAAAAGTCTCTGATTTCACCACACTTAATTTTCAAAGACCCTAGAGCCCCCTGTTTAATTTAGCAGACTTACAGGTTTTGAATAATATCTCATATAAAATATCTCCATGGAGCTTGGCAGGAGATGCAGAAAAATGTTCAAAAACAGACATTATTCTTCTGAAATCAATAGTTATACTCACCAACAAATTACATTGCTGAGGATAATCTGTTTCTTAACATGGAGGAAATAAGAATCACAAGGATACTTTTTGTTGATCTACATTTAATTTAACAAGCTGGCACCCTAAGGATCTTCATAAATAAATAAATAGTTGCTGATAAATAAATCAGGGCCTGATCCAAAGACTGCTGAGAGGAATAGAAAGACTCTTGTTTTGTTTGACTGTGTGGATCAGTTTCTAAACCTCTTTCAGAAGTGAGATTTTTATTGTCGCATTAAGATTCGGGAAAAAAAAAAATCTGGTTTTATGTAAGTCTGTGTCTTTGATACATTTATATATGGAACTGTTATTAATCTGTTGATAGGTATTTCAGAAGTTGTGAGTGATGGATCAGATGCAGTGCAGTTAAAAAACAGAAGTCTGTTGTGTCTGATATTTTTATTGGGTCAGGTTGGTAGCAATATGGAAATATTTAGCATGTAACAGAAAATTTTGGTGAGCATGTCCTGACCCATAATTTAGGTTCCAGTTGCTGAAAGGCAAAGCAGATGGATCCCAATGGAAGGGGCAGAGGGGCAGAGCAGGCAGCAGAGCCAAGGCTCCCAGGACTGCTGCAAGGGTCAAGGGGATGGGCCAGCATCAGCAGCACTAAAACTGCAGGAGGCAGGACAAGCTGCTCTAGGTGCTCTGGGAAACTGTTTGCATAAGTTGCAGTGGTTTTTTAATTTGCTATAACTGTTTCCTTTGTACCTCCTTTTCACCATTATCATCTTGTATGGAATTTCGTTAATGAAATCACAAAAGAATGGGCTTGTCATATCTGATGTGCTGGATTTGAGCCCATCTTATTTTAAGCTACCTGGAAAAAGTTGTGTGGATGACTGCATAACCACATAAATTGTAAAGTTAGGAGAACCTAGTAAAAATAGAGGACAAATATAATTCACACACTATTCCTTTTCATTGACCAGTATTGTTTGAAGGATGAACTTTATTCCTGTTTTTTAAAAGATTCAAGGGAAGACTTTTATTCTTTAAGTGCACTTACCCAACGTACACATTAATTAAACTTCCTTTTTTCTTCTCATCCTGTTCATCAGTGAGCTTAATTGGCTACTATTTTAATTCTTTGGGATGCTTAATGTATTTACATGAGAGTTCTTTTGTTGGTCTTTATCCTATTTTCAGGTTTTTTGGTTTTTTTTGTTTTGTTTTTTCATGTTGAGTTAAGCCTTAAAAGAGTAAGAGAGTTGTGAAAAAAAGTACATTTTAAAAATAAAACTAAATATTCTTTGTTTTTAAATACAAAGAAACCCAAGATTGCCAGCCTTGTAGTTGCCAATTTGCTCCAATATTCATCTGTCCATCTATGAAAGAGTATTTGCACAGGTACCTCAAGCATTGTATAACAGCCATCAGAGGTATCTACTCCTGGATTAAGATTTCTGGCTTTGGGAGGCATGATGCAGCTATCTCCTTATTGCCTATTAACCCCAGAGAGATCTGGCAGACTTTCCTAACGTGATAATGGAAAGCTGTCGGGTATGATTGTGTTTCAAATTAGGTGATGCCTAACAATGAGGTAATCTCTGGAGCACTGGAATTCCAAACAGTCCCAGAGCTTGTGGGAAAAGTTCCTGTTAATGAGGCAATATTTCCAGCACTTGTCTGTGTGCAGGAAGTCCATCCAGCACGTGTGCCAGCACCCAAAGGTTCCAAATACAGCTGTATGTTACTGCATCTGGTTTTAAGAACAAGTAACAATTGTGTTTCAGATATTGTCCCAGACAATGATTACGTCATATCTATACTGCTGGGACTAAAAGCACATGGAGCAGCTACCAGTGCTGAATTGTTTGCCAAATATCCACATACCTATCCCTGTGACATGGCTAGCTACACATTTGTTAAATGCCAGGGCAGATGCTACCACGATAAGTTTCCATTTGCAAAGCTCCTGTGGGCTTTGGAGGCCATAAGAACTAATTGATGTCAGAATTCGTTTCTCCCCTTGTGAAAATTTCCCTCAATATTTTCAAATTGGGTGTGGTTTCAGCTGTAAATAGGGAGGTTTTCATTCTGAATTATGGGTAAATGAAATGCTTTAAAAATGTCTTCAGCAAACTGATAAATGGGCAAAACAATATTACAGACTTATCTTTATATGTGCTCAGGAAACAGGCTATCAAGATGAATTCCCACCACCACTGCCCTTTGAAGATTCATGGTATAAAGCTAAAGGGTGTAGAAATCACTCTTAGACTCACACAAGGAATGTAAATTTAATTTGTAACATCTACTGTCCCACAGGTTTACTTGTTATGCTCCATCATCTTTAATCACAACATCTAAATATAATCAGCCATGATCCCTGGACTTCTTTCAAAGAGCCCAAATAGTAATCAACTGAGAGGCAATGTCATTTGAATTTTAGAAAATCCTTAATTCTTTGATCCTTCTTTTGTAGTTAGGACAAAGAAACATTAATTCAGATGTTTTCTTGGGTTTTTGGGTTTTTTTTTGACTACCAAAGGGATAAAAGGCTCTACATGCTTATTGAAAAAATAGGAATTCTAGCTTATTTTCATTAATTTCAGGCTGTTGCAGGTCATTTTTTCCTTTAGAAAACGGAGTGGGTGAGTTGAATTTAGACAGAAATCCTATTCAGTGCTGAAGGGAAGGCACACTTTTTTGTAATTTTGTTGAGTTCAGGTAGTTTCACTTGCTTTTGTGAGCATGAGGCAATGAGGTATTTTTGCAAAGAATGAGCAAATTCCCCTAAAATAATAGAACTTCTCGGATAACAAAGGTTTTACTAGGCAATTTTTATCATAGCCATTCACTGAGCCTTCACTTAGCCTTTGTCAGAGCAGTCTTACGCTGTGCTAACTTGTGCAAGTTGTTAAATACCCCTTGGAGATAAGGAGTCATTGGGATTTTCTGGATTGAAGGAAACTTTGGCCACTTTTACTTTCCTTTGATTGTACTCTACTCCACCCTAAAACACTGATGAGCCTCTTGTGCCTGGTTATGTTGACTGTAAGACCTTTTATGTCAAGCAGCTACAAAATTGTCATAATGTAACCCCAAATTGGGGCTATTTCACTGGGATAATCTGTGATAATTGACATAACACCTGTTTGCTCTCACTAGAGTCAACAGTTGCATAAGGTTCCAATTACTTCAGAATTTGGCCCTGAGTTTCTGGGAAAGTGGTGACTATGTATAAGCTGCTGTACATTTATTCATGGCCCATGTACCTGAAATATATTATTTTTTTTTCCCTTGAAAATCACATTGGAAAGTATTGGTGACTCTTTTTTTCACTACTGTATGCTGGAGAGACCTGTGAGAGAGACACTGTGGAGGAGGCCAGCAGAGGTTTGCTCAGAGAATAGATGATGCATCGACTTTGGCTCTGCACTTCTTGGGGCTCAGGATTAAAAGTTGCTCGGGGAAGCTTATTACTGTTTTAAAGTTGCCAGTTCTGTGGGTTTTCTGTGGAATTGCACTAGTTTTTAGCAACAGCTGTGGCTAATTTTCAGGAGCCAGAGGTTGCCATTTGGGGGGCTTTTAAAATGCTGACAGAGAACTTTGGCTCTCTGGTTGGTGCAGTGATTTCCACTGTAAATTCTGATAGTGTCTCTGAGAGCTGATTAGAGGAGGTGAATCTGGACTGTGTATTAGCAACCCAGTGCTTCTGTCATGGGCCCTGGAAGCCCCTCAAGGACGTTGTTTCCAAGTGCCAGTGACACAGATGGTTATCTGAAGTGCTGAGGGATTTTGTGAAGTCCTCTAGGCAGTTAGTACAGCCCCACTGAAATAAAGTGGATTTTAACGCTTATCTTGCAAGTGTTATGGCCAAAGGGGGGTACTTTAGAACCCCAGGCTCTAAAGGTATAAAAGCATTTACTGCTCCAGGTAAGAGGCCTCAGCACTAATAGAAGACAATTAACCCTAGAAAATATTTAGTTTCTTTTAACAGTCTAATTCAGGATTATTAGTCATCTGAGATTGACCACAAGAACTATTACGATACCACAGTGTGTGTATGGTGAATGACTGATCCAAATCCGAGGAGGTAAAGAGGGATACTAGGCTTGTTCTTTGTTGAAATGGCAGACAGAGCAGATTCCTCCTACACCAGAGTGAAAATAATATGGCAGGACAGGATAGAAGATTCATGACTGGAAATTGTTCTCTTATTTGCGGCTGACAATAGCAATTCCAAGTGAGGAGACAGGAAAAGGTGGAATAGCATTTAGGATTTTATAATTGTGACTGTTGAACAGCAGCAACAACAGTAACCACAGCTGTAAATACCTGTACAGGTAATTAGATTCTGGGGAACACAGAAACCTTTCTGCATGCTTTCTTCTCAAGTCATAACAAGAACACTTTACTTTCAGTGGCATTCCTATTCCCATTGTGTTGGATTTCCCTAATTATTCATCTAATCTTGCTCTTCCAAGGGGTACCCATAGAAAATGTTTTTTAAAAAGTACAAGCAAGTACTTGCAGGTAAAGAATACTGTGAGTCCATTAAAACTTGCATGGTCTTCATTAACTGCATCTGTGATCACACAACTGTCAGAAAACTGCAAACCAAGAGATGCTGGAATGTTTTATAAGGGCTGAGACACTGGCTGCATGTACATGGGATGAAATTGTTCAGGTCCCTTGATTAAAGTTAATGCTTTAGCTGCGTGATTTAATGAAGTAAAAATAAGTCTGTCTAAAGCTTGATAGAAATAATAATGATGTGGGGCAAAATAACTTTCCAAAGTACAATGGAAATAAATGTAAATTGAATTAGGAAGGAAAGGAAAAGAAAATGTTTCCCCAGCAGAGATAAAGTGCACAATTCTAAGGGTTATTTTCACATACTTTTGGCTGTTAAATTTCATTTTCTTTGGCAGCTTTATCTGGTCCCTTCTGTAAAGCTTGCTAGAAGAAGTTCCTGTGCAGTGTGTATGTTTGAATTCTAGTGAAGCATCTTGAGACAGTTTGGCTGCCATGTGACAATATTTCAGACTGGTCTTTGATGAATTCCAGAGCGTTATATAAATATCTGGATCCCAAATAAAGGTGTCAAGACACTTTGGAGAGCCTGCAAAAATAAATCAGTGAGCATTTTTAGACATTCTCATCCATGATGTCTCTGACTTCATACCTAGCAGAAGCAAAGCTCTTCCTTTTCTCTCTGTTTCCAGTTTAAGTTTGTTTGTATATCTTAAAAAGTAAAGGAAAATACTTTGATCTTTCTGAGACAAACCAGTCTCTCCTTGATTCCTTAGCTGTGACCTGGGACATAACTATGCAAATACATCTTCTCTTTGTTTTATAGTCTTTAATAGTGTCTGTAGTCTCACTGTTAGAAAATAAAAGAAGTAAAGGCAAGATTTTACTCTCAGCAGAAAAGCTTCTCTCTTTTTCTCCCTGAGTTTCTCTGGATGTGAGATTTTTAATGAGAGCACTGGTTATGAAGAAGAATTTTCTAGAAAGGATTTTGTATCCCATTGAATTTGATCCTTAGTCCAAAATGTCAGGTGGAGCCTTACTGACAAGAAGCTCTCCAGCTGAGGACCTGCTGTCAAATGCCTCTTCCATGTGTTCCATGGCCAAGGGCTGGGCTAGGCTGGTTACAGACCACAGTAAGTGGGGAGTGCCTGGGGAGTGAGGCTTGTCATCCAGAGATCTGAGGCAATTCCATCATTGTCTGGCTCACCACTAGTCTGGCTTTTTATTTGCCCTCCCCCCCGTTTGTTTTTATGTGAAATTATCTCTGATACAGCTGTAGTGATACTAGGATGGGGTGGTATCAACAATCAGTTGGATAATTCCCATGGAACAGGAAGCTGGCATGTTGGAAAAGGCTATAAAAATACCAGCTGGCAGCTGACAAAGACAGTTTTGTATGCTTTAAACACTGAATAACTCCCCAGTACCCCCACCAACCTTGTCACTGCACCTTCATGGCATACTTAGGGGTAGCTTGCTGCAGGTCATACTTAAATCCTGCCCCATTTGCAGAGATTTGCTCATGGCTGAGACAGATCCCTTCCATATATATATAAATATAGTAACCTCTTTACTATAAAGAATCAGTTTGGCAAGTCAGTTTGCTGCTCCCTAATCCTTCAATTGTTCAATGCTACTGCATTTTTCCTTCTGCTCTCCAAAGGATTTACCCAAGAGAGGTGTGTATGGCCCCAGTACACTGATGAGTGGGGACAGGGCAGGTGGAAAGATGTAATCCAGTGGGAAGCTGCCCAGTTCCTTTCACATACCACCAAATCACCAAAAGCTTCTTTCCTTCTGCCAAGCACTTGCCTCTCAGCCGTCCTTTCTTTCCTACACGTGTATTTTGTTTCAGTCTGTTGACATTGTTAGCAAAGAGTCAGTCTCTGCAGATTGGTCTGGATCCACACGAAATATATAAAAGGTGTGTTCAGTTAAAGTAAAGCAGCACTGTGCCTAGTGAGAATGAATAGAGTGAATCACCCTCTGAAAGGTTTGAAGACACAATCCCTTGACATGATTATTTTAACATATGTGTGGAAGGCAGGAAAAAGAACACCACACTAAAGCCTCATGCAAGGAATTTCTGTTAAATCGATAACATGTTTATATTTAAATCTCTTGCAGAAGTGGCTGAATTTTCTTATGGGTTTTAAGATGCTCAAAAGAATGAAATTGTTAATTAGACTGTATAGTGGCATGAAGGGGAGGGAGTTTTTTCAAAGTGGGATCACTTCCATTTTATAGCATTCTCCAATAAACATTATTCCTGAGTCTGCTGCATGGGCAGCCTGGTTTCCTCATCAGGAAAAAAGAGCTCTCAGAGGTAGCTCTTTCATATATATTTGCATCTGTATATACAAATATATACCCCTTATATCTATATACATCTCTTTTGATCCAGTTATTATTATTATTAATAATAACGTTCATTAAAGTGATTTTTAAATCATAGGTCCTTATGGGTTTCTATGAGGTAAACAAAGCAGGAGGAATAAGATGATTTAACAGGAGTGGAAAATTATTCAGAGCTCAAGAGATCTATTGTTATTGCCACCACAAGATATGATTTGAACAAGGATTTATTATTGTAAAAACAGGTTAAAAGAGGTGAAAGTTGTCTGGCTTCAAAAATGCTGGTCGCAAATTCATTGGAATTAGGTAATTTCCAAGTTTCTCCAAGTTGTTTGTTTAGGGATTATTGTTTCGATTTTTTAGGATATTATTTTGACCTTCAGTTCCTTGCTGTAAATATTTTTAATGCAGATTCCTGTAGAGACTGTGGCCTGTAAGTGCAAAATGTTAATGAATTTATTTTTGTGGATGCTGCAGAGTCCCTCCTATGTGTGCTATGCATTTTAGGAATGGTTTTTGGTGTTTTTATGTGAATGCACAGGTATTGAATGCTATTGGTCACTGCTTCAATCCCCTTGAAAGAATACTGAGCAGCTGTAAAATGCCAATTGTGCTTCCTTAGCGTCCCACCGAGCTCTGGTGAGAAGCCTACAAATGAATTTTCATTCGTGAATTATGAGTCATTAGCATGATTGTGCTATATGTCACAGTTGTGAAGGAATTTTGAAATTTCTACCCTAGAGGGCATTTGCTGATACTTCTTTCTCACTGAGTTCTCAATTCTCTTAGGATTCTCTTTAGATTCTCCTGTGAGAATTTAAACAGATTTTTAGGACAACTACTGTAAAATTCCATGGCCTTTTTTTGACTGAGCAAGTACATCCCTTTTCTTGTAATTTCTGCCTGAATCTTAGGTACAGACTTGGTAGTTTAGAAACATAGTTTATACTTTTCTGCATAACCATAAAGCTACAGGTATGTTAGTTACTGAACTATGTTTTTAAGCAGAAAATGCTTTTCCTGTAATCCAGGCTTTCCAGCTTTTCACAGATCAATGACCATCATACAATCAAGACTGCTGTGTTTTGGTTTCTTATCCTCTTGATTTTCTTGCTTTGTCTTGGTGTCTTATACTGCATTTTTAACTGCAAAACTGGAAGGTAGCTCGGGTTCTGGAGCACGGATTGTAAAAGAACAGAGACAGTGCTGCAGGCAATATTACCCCCAATGAATTGTAGCTGAGTAAAACGGGTGATCATCGTTAAAAGAAAAGGAGCACGGGATGCTGGTGTGCAGTGACCAATCAGAAAAGAGTCAAAGGGCACACAGGTATTCTGCATCTGAGAAGCAGGGTATAAAAGGCTGTACTGGGGAAGAATGAAGTACTGAGGTTTGAAACTGTTCTTGGTATCAGTTGTGTGTTCTCTGTTGAAGTGTGTGCAGCAGCCTGGAAAGTTTGCAAAGGAAAGGTATGCAGGTTTTTACTGTGAGATAATAAACTGATGGTGTTAGTCAGTTTGAGAGCACCACCTGCAGGGGCCAAGTGCTTGGCAGAGGGTTGGACCAGACAGCTGGAGCTTCTCATGATAAGAACAAGAAGGTTCTTACTCCAGCTTCATTTGGGATCCTCTATTTTTGCTTTGTGCCACGTTTTATACGGTGATTATCTGGTGATTTGGCTGTTTCAGTGCCTCATGGTATGGAGCAGGCAATGGTAATGTGGTAATGGCTTTGGTAATGTGGAATTGTTGAAATACAGAATCAAAAGGCTTGTGTAAGTGGTATGATTATATCTTGATAAAGCTGAATAAAAACATGTCTGATGCTTATATTGCATATGTACTCTACTTTTCTACTTTAACAAACAAGGGTTCATACAGTGTAAATTTGATTTAAGAGTGTGATGGAAATTACGTTTTTAAAATATTGTCAGTATCATACATCCTTTTGGAGCTTATTATTAAAAATTTACATATTAATGACATCTTGTCATAATTTAGATTTACTCAGTCACCCATTTGGTAATGAATTCTTTAGCATCAGGACTACTGCATGATTTTAATTCACACACTTCTGTTTGGTAATTAGCTATTCCTTACAACTTTCAAAATTACTTCAGTAAAAATGAAAAATACATAATGAATTCAATAATGCAATGATCTATTTGTTTTCCAGCACTTTTATGTTCCTGAACCAAATGTTTAGACTACTGCATCTTAAACTGTTGTGTCTTAACATTCTTACCTCTAATGGTTATACTGCTTTACTATAATCATAAGCTAAAAGTGAAAATGTCTTCCTGTCTTAAAAAATCTTTCCTCTTAACAAAACAGCAGACTATCTAATAATTTAGAAAAGAGAACAAGTTGTGTTGAGCTTGAAACCCTACACCTCCTAAGTTGGGAAAATTTTCACTCACTGTGCAGGTTTTGCCACTCAGGCCCATCTCTAAATATCATAAAACTTTACTGTCATGCACTTTTAAAATAACACAATTATGAATGTAGAAGCAGGGATTTAATGCTAGGTAAGGCAAGTGGTTTCCCAGACTCTGTTATCAATGACAAAACACTCAGAGAAGGCAGTAAAAGCAGAGAGCCAGTAGGTGAGGTTGAGGTGTGATGACATTTGGGAATATGGATCCAGCCTAACGAAGGGAAAGGGAGATAGCAAGAAATGGTGCCTCATCCTTTGTGCTGACAGAGGGAGCTGGAGTCATTGACATGGTTTCCTTGGAAAGACTTCAATCTGTTCTGCAGTATCTTTTGTTTTTAAGTACAGTAGGTGATGGGCTCTCACTTTCCATCCCGCCACCATCGGGGTCTTCTGAGCAGCACTGCACTCTGAAAGCAGTCTGAGGAACAGGAGAACAGAGGAGACAAAGAAAATAGGAAGAAGTTGTTGAATTTATACTCAGTAGTATGTTATATGAAGAATTTATTATATTTATATCAGGATGTGTTTTATTACCTCATAAAATTCGGTCATATGGATAATTTGAGCAATTAAACTGACTCGGGCTAGTGTCTTTGTTAGCATTGTAATAGCTTAAAACTTATTTCCACAGGTGTTTCAAGACCCACAGAGGATGTGTCACTGAAACATTGACATATTATTCTAATAATAGGATGCTACTCTGTCTGACTCAGAGCTTTTAACTTGAATACTTTTTGGGTGACTGAATCACCAAAAAGGATTTTCTTGTTCATACTTTCACACTGGTGCTTTTTATTTAATATGAAACAGTGGTATAATGAATAAATTATAACCAGATGAAAGCCTGGCATTTGACACTTCATCACAGGATGGTGATGGCACCTGGCAAAGTAAACATTTCCCAACAATGTGCTATCTGTAGGAAGGACAGGGACCTAGGGGATGGGTTGAGGTGACATTTGATATAAGCAGGAATGAAAAAGCCCCGCTGGACAAGCAAATAAATTGTTACTGACATAGGAGCTGGAGACCAGCTCATACCTTCTGGGTGGGGACTGATGAGGAGCTCCTTATGGATCTGTGGTTTGGATTATTTTTAGGAAAATGAGGGGTTTAAATGAAGCATGCACACGAGGCCACCTCGCTGTGTTATCAGGAGGTAATTCAAGCTGACAGTCACAACCTCATTCAAGACAAACATGGGGAAGGGGATTTGTTCCTGGGCTTTCGCCGATTCCAGGCGCAGCTCCCAGTCCCCGGAGCAGGGCTTTCAACAGGCACGGTGGGAGTTCTCCCAGCTCTGTGTCCGGCTGGGCGCTGTGTTTGATTCAGATACGTCTGTAACGCTTATTGTAGCTGATGAAGAATTATTCCCGCTGCCAAGATAATTTCAGCCAGTGCGATGAGGGCTGATGAAGGAGGTGTGAGCTGGGAAATCTTACTTGAGTTGGAAATCTCGCAAGGTTCTAATGACCATGAGGTTGGGGTGCCTCACTGCTTTCACACCTGGTGCCAGATATTTGGTTTTGCATTTGCCAGTGAGTGAGCTGCAGCCAAGATTCTCCTAATAATTTCTTTTTATTTTTGCAAAGACCACCCATAACTTCTGCTAAGGGAGAAAAAAGATTTTTGCTGGTAACAGTTTTGTTAGCATTATATTTTCCATATATTTCAAAGGCCAACCAGCTTGTCTTTCTTGGTATTTTGTGGTGCACTAGAGACTGCCTGGTACTGCTACACTCTTGTAGAGAAGTTCATAACATATTCTGCTATTTTGCCCAAAAAAGACTGGTGGATATGTGTCTATTTTGAGAACTTGTGCCTGTGAGCATAAGATGATTTTTTTTTGGTTGCACAGATGAGACTGCTTCATGTGCAGGTGCTTGAAAAGGTCATAAATGCAAAATTTGGAACTCTGGAAAATGTCAACCTCCAGTGATGTACCTAGGATACTATAAAGCAACATGCAAGTTTTAGTGACAGGGTGAGAGGGAATGGCTTCCAACTGGAAAAGGGTAGGTTTAGATTAGATAAAAGAAGAAATTCTTTACTGTGAGGGTGGGGAGACCCTGCACAAATTGCCCAGAGAAGCTGTGGGTACCCCATCCCTGGTGGTGTTCAAGGCCAGATTGGAAGGGGCTCTGAGCCACCTGGTCTAGTGGAAGATGTCCCTGCCCATGGCAGAGGGATGATCTTTAAGGTCCCTTCCAACCCCGGCTGTTCTGTGATTCTCCAAAATCTCCTGTTGCTACTGATAAGGTGATACTAGATTTTACTTATTTGTCTGAAAGTCTGAGCAAAAAAAAAAGGGTATTCAATGACTATTTTTAACTTTTTGGAGACATGGGGACATGTAGAGGTACAGCACTGCCACAAAGTCACTCTTTCCCCTGTAGTTTTTGATCCTAGTCAGAGAATTAGATTATGAATCTTAAAAGTAGTTAAAAAAATATACTGAGCCCATGTCAGTGAAAATACTCCTACTAGAATGGCAGTTTAAGGTCAATGTTTGTTGGTGTTTTGTATGGTTAGTCTGGAACCAAGCAAATCTCCGAACATGCCTCATTATTTAACCTGATGGGGTTTTCTCTTTGCAATAGTAGATTATGACTTAAGCGAAGTTTTATTACCTGTGACCAGTTTCATTCAAAGAAAATACTTTTTTTCTCATACATGGTCATAATTTCCTTTCAGTGGAAGGATGCTCAGATATTCTGTGATTAGTTACTAAATGATGTGATAGGTTTTAAGCTTAAAGCACTCTGAAATTGTAGGGTTTTTTTCTCAGCAAGTAAGAGGAAATTTTTATCTTGTCATTTTTCAAGGAGTAAAATCAGTTGTGCTTCAAATTATCATTAATGAAAAATATAAGTTTTGGTTAGATTGTTTTTTTTGTGTGTCCAGCAGATCCATTAATAGATGTCTAGGCTAATCCAGATTATCTTTGTAGAATTAAATGGATGTCACACTGCAGTGAGAGGTTACAGGGATACTTGTGGTCCACAGTCAGAGTAGAGGTAGTTTAGGTGCTTGATTAAATTAGCAGGAATGCTTGGTCTAATCTAGAGGCTCAATGCCAAGGGCAGGGAAGAATATTGTTGGATATTGCAATGAAGGTCACAGTAAAAATTAAATTTGTGTTTTGTAAGTCATTTTGTAGGGTATGGTTCTTAATTTACTGATGGGAAATGGAGATGCTGAGCAGGCAGGTCATGAGCCTGCTTTGTGATATCTAAATTAGCAGTGACATTTGAATAAACAGTTGTGATTCAATAGCAGATACCCTGAAAGTGAGATTTGTCTTTCTTCCTTGTTAAACAAAGATACTGCACTAACAGAAATGAAAGGTGATTAAAACTGAATCACAGTTTACTGTAAAGGTACCATTGCTAGGTGTAGCTGCTATTTAGCGAACTATTCTGTTGGATCCATTCTCTTAGTCCTTATTTTGTTGGAAGCAGATAGATGTAATTTTCATATAATTTATGTGGAAAATGATTGCTCATAATTTACTGCTCAGGAAGTGGAAAGGCAAAACCCAGTCCACACAAACCTCTGTAACTGCCTGGACAATGAAATGTAGAGCTATTACTCAACATGTTGAATAACCAACCTCAGTTCAAGCTTTATTGACCACCTCTATCAGGAGTTGTTTAGATAATGTATTGTAAAGTGAAAAAGTGTAATAAGGTTTTATAGTTTGGAGACAAATGTGTGTTATAAAGAGCTATTGCTTGTTCCTTAAGGCTGCTTAGGATTTAAATTGAGATGGATACAATTGACTGTGATGTTGATTTGTTGAGGCTGTAGGAGGGGATAAATATCTGTGTATGAAATTTTGGGGAGATGAACTGTATGGTGCAGAAGTGAAAGATTTTTTTGATAGCCCTGCATATCCCCTCTCTCTCTTGCCAGATCACTGGCCTTCATGTTTCTGGTCAGTTTTTGCTACTGAAGTTGTAAAAATATTTTCTATGCATGGTGCTGATATGCACAAGAAAAGGAACAACCCAAGACCAACACAGTAAATAAATTGCAATATTTGCTTTTCACAAGTGCATGATTTGTGAGAGGATATAAAGCTCTCATAGTGGGAAGCCATTTGCCAGTTTACAGGCTTTGGACCAGCCCTGCCAACCCTTAGAGCCACACAGATGTGCTTGAGCTGACCTGGTGTAACACTGCTCTCTATAACCTTCCCCTCGTATCTCTTTTTCCTTCCTTTTTTAAAATATCTTTGCGTGTTGGATGGACTGTGGGGACTGCATGCCATAAAGATGCAATTAGTGCTACTTCCAGAGGTTGTGACTCTTGCTGAGTCCTTGTGGCTGCTCTTCAAAGTGCTATCAAAGCTCTTGGCTGGCTGGCCCAAACAGTTTGATCCCCTGAGATTAGCAAACATCAGTCATTATTTGTCATCAGCGTGTGTCCCCAGAAGTGGGGCTTCCTCTCTGAGGCTGGGACTCCACAGTAAAATTCCCTGAGTCTCTGCCCCTGTTACCTCTTTTCTGTCTTTCTGTAGTATGTGTTCCTTCAATTTTGCCAATTGAATGTCAGTCCTCTAAATGTAAGGTCAGTTTTTATGTCAAGCTAAAAAATACTCTGCTGTCCAAAGAAATAGTCTCACTGTCTCTGAAGCCCTTATCTGACCTCTTCCTTTTAAGTCAGGATCAGAAAACGCACTATTTCACACTGAAATTCTTCAATTCCCATTTTTTGGGTGCTTAGGTCTGACTTTCAAAATTGCTGAGTGTGCTACAGTGCAGGTTTAAACTCAGATGCAGCAGGACCTGGCTGTGGTGTGTAATGAGCCACCTAGAAAGAAAAAACCACAGACACAGCTTTGGGTTATTTAAAACTCGTTGCTTGGCTGCACAACAGTGTTGCTGGATATGCCAAGGCCTGTTAATTTATATCTACTATTCTCATCTGTTAAAGCAATAGAAATAACAGAAAAAGTTAGATTATATGATCACCAGACATTAATTTTTCACCCTGGCTGGATGTTAACCCTGGCACCAACCACCTCACTCAGTGCAAAAGCAACCCAAGTGTCCTCAGTATCTGAGGAGATGTCAACATCCACCACATCCGTGAGCAAACTGTCCTTTGCTGGGAGGGTTTATCTGTAATGTGTAATCCCAACTAGTGGGTATGTTTGCATCAGTAAGGATCTTTCATCTTGGACTTTCCCCTCCTGTCCTCTCCTACCCCTCCATCCTTCAGGCGATCTGTAATCTTTCAGAGACTGAGAGGGTTCTTGCTAGAAGATAAGTTGAGATAGAAAAGAAAAACAAGGTAAAACTGACAGAAATCTAGCTGTAAGAAAATCCTGCTGTGTGTTTTTGTTGTTTGGATTTTTTAAATCTCATGTTGGTGCAGTTTATACTTTAGCATGATTCAGGATTATACTCTTACATCTCAAGAGTATAGAAATGTTGGCAAAAGAAGGGCTTGTGTTCTATTTGGCCTCTACATTCAAGGATCTTGAAAAAAAACCCAAACTTTTTTTTTTTAACAAAGAGAACATTCTTCAGAAGCAAACAAACCTTTAAACCTATCCTCTTTCTCTGGGGCTTTCACTGGAAACATTGAGTCTAAGCATTACTGGTGTGACCATTTCTGTGCAGCTCTTTAACTGGCACCAGGAGTGCTAGGGCTGTGGTGGTGAAGTTTTGGCAGCCTCATGAGGCTTGGAAACCTGTGGGGTAGGAAGAACAGCATGGAATATTTTAGACTGGAGATGAGCATACAACTTTAAAATAAGCTTGGATTTGGGTTCTTGTTTTTTTTCTCACGAAAAAAAAACTCTTAATAGCTTCATTCATTGAAATTCTAATTGTTTTAGGAACATTTTTCACATTGACTTACTATGCATCAGAGGATATATTCAGAGGTTATCTTGGGGACTGAAAGGGTTAAAAATATCCTGAAGTGCTGGTTCCTACTGTTTTACTCTGTAAATAACCCTTTTCTCCCTGTCAAATTATGTGGTTTTTACATTATAAAATTATAACCTCATAACAATTTTGGGTATTTAAGCGTTACGAAGTGTCATAGCTGAGAGATGGTAGAGTTTCAATTTGTTTCATTGCTGAGCAATTATTATAGCTGTTTTTAATTATACTGTCACATGTGTTGGTCATCTTATTGTTTAGTTTCAGGTCCCTGTTCCAAAATGTGAGGTCAAGAGACCTTTGGAGCCGAGATGCCTTGCCACGAGATTTCATTTAAAACACAAGTTGCAAAAAAAGTCAGTGTAGATTAAAGATATGTTTACAATGAAACATCTAAAGGAACATCATGAGAAAGCATTTCCTATCTTAGGAAAGGTGTGAGATAGGAGTAGAGCACACCTGAAAACATGGGCTAAACTCTTTTCTTAGCAGGCTGGTGATGTAGCCATCCTGTCTAGGTAAATTTGCACTGGAGTTGTACATTGGGTACACCTTTCAGGGAGGTGTCTGGACTTCTACTCCAGCTCCCCAGGTACAGCAACTATTAGTGGAAATGACAATATCCTAAATCCACGAGAAGAACAGAAAAAATTGAAACCACCAATATTAATGGTTTCTTTTATCCCTGAAAACTGGGTCATAGCAAGTATTGCTGAAAAACTTCCATGCTTGTAGTAAGTGAAAATCAGTGTGAAAAGTTCTGCAGGGCAAGGCAATTTTCATAAGCTGTTGTGAGTAAAAAATACTTAAATTCTGTTCTAAGAGAGTAGTGTAAAATCATTATTTAATTTAGTAAATCTAATGCAGAGGAAACAGACCTAGATAGATACTTGTTTGATGTTATTTTTTTTTCCCTTGCTTTTTTTCTCCCTGTACCCATCTTTCTTTGCCCTTGTTAAAAATTCTCATTGTACACATACCATGCATAAATTTGCCTTTCTGACATAGTCTGGTTCTGCTGCTTGGACCATCTATAAGATTTTACCGACCAGAACATATCAGACTCATGCCAGACACTTGACCCTGCGAGGCAGTCCCAGGCCAGGCTGGATTTAAACCCAGCTCACCGTATTGAAACGCCGCTGTTCGCAGCCAGCGCGCGGCCGAACAAACGCGCATTGTTGTCACAATTGGAACCACATGCTGAGTAATGGAGCAGAGGCGCAACTTTCCCGAGAATGTGCGGACAGTCGGGAACGGGAATGTATTTTTTCATTTATGTCTGCGCGTCTCAGGGCTCCCCTACTTTGTTTTCTTAGTGGAACTCAGACAGATCAGACATGTAGGATTAATGGAGCTGGGCACTGACAGAGCAGCTCTGTTCCAGCTGCAGTGGCTGTGGAAGAGTTGGATCTGGACCTCTTAACCAGTCCTCCAAGAGTAAGATTTCGGTTACCATGACTGGTCGCCAAGGACTATTTTATTTTAACCCATGTCAAATCTGAGCTTACCTATGGGGCTAAACCACAGCCTGCTGAGCCAAGTGTATCTGAATGCAAACTCATTTCACTGGCTGTTTGTTACTGTTTGGAAAATCCAGCCACATAAGGTATGGAACAGTCTCCACCAAATGCTACTTTCCAGGCTTCATTGCATGTGAAATACTGCATGCTGCTTCTTCCCAGCTTTCAGCCAGTGCATCAGCTCCTGTTTATTAGAAAATGGAATGAAGGCAGGATAAAAGCATTTGACAATGTTCTCAAGCACATGGTGTGCAGGGCCAGTAATTGGATTTTCAACTTTATGGGTTCCTTCCAACTCAGGATGCTCTGTGATTGTGTGATTTTGTGATAGAAATAATAGGATTTTCTCTTTGGGATAAACAAAATGAATTTATGGATTTAATGCTTTGATTGCCCTTCACCCTGTAAACCAATAGGGCTTGTGAGAGGTGTGAACTTATGTTTACTTGGGATACTTCCAGTTGGTGCCTTTAAGTCTATAGCCCTCTCCTTCTTGGCATTAGTAACCAAGTCAAGGTTCTTCTGAATTGGGATCACTTCATAATATCCAGAAAAACACCTCTAAACTAATTTTCCTTTTTGGGTAATGCAGGTACAATAATGATGATTGCAATTATCATGGGGAGTAGAAAGTGAGGAGGTTCTCCTTTAATCTGTTGATGCATGCTCTAAGTAGCAAGCAAGTCAAACAGAGAGGAAAGCAAAAGAGAAGAAACACTTGCAATGTTCCTGATATTAATCACAGGTGTTTGGGCTGCCCATGGTGTGGCCAAAGAGCAGGCAGGGTGTGAGCATCCTTGGGATGCCTTTTCTCCTCACAGAGGGAACCACACAAACTGTTGAAACAATGTTCTGTGCGCTTGTGGCTTCACAGAATATTTCTGTTATTCCATGACTGAATAGAAATAGGTTACAGTGATGGGTAGCTCCACTGGCTGTTGACTGAAAGCAAACAACCCACACCCACCCTTGTACCACAGAGTTCAGAGGCACCTGGTGAGCTGCAGGTGAGCAGGGCTCTGTGTGCCTGCCCCTCCTTGCCCTAGCACAGCTGCACCACCCCCTTTTCCATGCAGCTCTCGGGCTGCTGGCATTGCCTGCTCCTCATCTGTCAAATCCAGATTGAGGGGAGCTTTGCAAGGGATGTGCTCTGAATTGTATCGAGGTTCTGGGGAATCTGATGTGTCAGTGTGTTGAAAAGTCTTGGCATTTGGTTCATGGTGTGAACCATCAGCGTTCTCTCTGGGTAGAACAGCTGCTTTTTGGAATAGCCACCACAGAGCATGGGCAGCAGGACTCCTCTTTTGCATAAGCTCCATTCTAAACTCAGAGGAGAACTTTTCCGTCTTGAAAGTTCAGAATAACTGTTAGTTTTTGAGTTTTTAAAAATGTTAAGGGCACACCATTTTTCTGTGCTGCAAGGAGAAATCTGCCTTATAAAAGCGTGCCTGCACCGAGTGATTAGTTAAAATGGACTTAGTTTCTTGATCTTGCATCTCTTATATGTGAATCATAATTTTTTTTTTATTCTCCTGACTTTGTTTTAATAGGTTTTTATGTGCCTGATCAGCCATTCATTTGCCATTCAAATGCTTGGTACTATGAAATGATAAAATCCTATAGGAAAAGAGGGAGAGAAGTTGAAATGCCCTGATGAAAACATGCTAAATAAACCACCACTGCAGCTTTGTAGCCTACATATTTCTTCACCCTTGAGCCCACACCCATGGGTAGGAAGTGAGGCCAAGCTACTGCATTTCTAACTTGCCAAGATGAGAAATGGGAGGAATGAAGGTTTCAGGCTGGTTAAGTTTTTTAACTGTTTTTTTTTTTTTTCTTTGTTGTTGTCTTTGCTTCTGGCTCCAGAAGCAGTTGAGAGAAAGATGAGCTTTCCCCAAAATGCTTGTTTGCTTTTTCCGGACTTTGCTCGTTAGCTGCTGGGCTGAATTCCTGGGACTCTGCTATTGGGTAGGAAGAATAATGTGTGCAGGCAGCAATTATTTGTCAAGTACTGGCAATGTACTTGGCACGCTACAAGGCATGGATAGGAAAGCTTTACCTACTCTGGAGAGCTGCAGTTTAGGTTACAGACCAAAATATGAAGACAAATAGCACAGGGAGCAAATGTGGCTATTTTTAAAATCATTTAACTTGGTGTTTCCAAGGAAGAGTGAAGGTTCTCATGAAGAGAGGACAGGTCTTTATCTACTAAGGCTGTGTGTTTGCTGGACAGGCCTGGTTGCAACAGTTTAAAATTGAGAGAGTTATGAAGCATTTAGGCAGTTAGGGGAATGTGAGACTTGTGGAGAATTTATGCTGTGGATAACTTGGGAATTAGAAAGCAAGGGTTAACTTTTAGACAATATGAACTGAGTTACTGAAAAGAGGTCCAGTGAGTGAGATGATTTTTGACAGGAGTTAGGAGGAAGACAATCAGAAAACTTCAGTATTTTTTTAATCAGGTGAGAATTAAATTTTCCAAAATCAACTCCCCTCTTTTCCTTTGCCTCCCATCTCCTCCTCTTCTGTCCCCTTTCATGTGCTAAATGACTGGTGGAACTGTGCTGTAGGTACAGCATATTGTGATTAAATGCTCTGTAATGCTCTTGGAGATACATTGGACCAAAAAGTATAAATGGAATGCCAGTTGCATAAAATAAATCTGAATTCTTGCTGCACCATGGTGAGGCAGCTCAGTTACAGCTTTGACCACCCATGAATGCTCAGCACACAGCAGGGGTACTTTTGGACTTGCATCTCACCTATTATCTTGGTAGTAGGGTATGAATCTCTTTGAATGTGAAAGCCTGGTTTTGTTTAAGGGAAGAACGTAAGAAAAGGCTCTTTCCTTATTTTGTTTTTCCCCTTGAGCAGATGAAAGGTGGATAGAAACGACTGTAAATTTTAGGAAGGAAAGAAATGAGAAAAAGGCTAATGTTTGCTGAGCAGAAATTTTATTTTCCCAGCCATGCTACCCAAATGTTAAGACTCCCCCGTACAAAAGTGTCACTGCTTGGTCTATATAAATTCACTGTCAGAACAAAGGACACTTTCTGGAAGGAAAACAAGACTGTATTATACCATTCAGCAACTAACAGAAGAAAGAGAATAGCTACTTCCTGCCAACATTCATACTCCAAAGATGGATGCATGAGGTGGTAGATGAGCATTCAGTTCTGGCTGCAACTGGCTCTTGGTGATGACTTATCCATCTTGTGGGTAAACTGCATGAAAGACTCGGACACAAAAGTGGGGGGCTGGCAGGTTAGCTCAAGGAGAGGGATGATGACAATGACTGAAGGGGTCACCTGGAAGCAACTGAGTAGAGCCAGTGTGGATGTTGTGAGAGTATGAGCATGCTAGGATTGCTGGGAAAATGGGAATACATTTCAAGGACCTTTTCTAGGTCCCACTAAGCCAGCTAAGCTAGGCACCATGTGCTGTTTCACACTGGCTCCATTCTCCAGTCTGTCTTAGTTCCACATTCATGGATTGCTGTTACTGACTTCTTTCTGGTTCTTTTCATGGAAGTGTCATTGGTTCTTTACCTACCCCTTCTGGCCTTCTTTGCCTTCCCAGCTGGGGAGCTGTTCTTACAATCAGGACACAGATTTTTTGATTTCCTCAACGCCTTGATACCACACAATCCTTGCTATCCTCTCATCTCTGGTCACAGCAGGGAATTGCTTGCCCTGCACTAACACTGCTAACTGGAAGTGTGGTGATTTTACATTCTTGCTGTACTATGAGTTGTAGTGCTGCAAGATACTGCTGTGGATATTTCCTATGGAGAGCTTCAGGGATGGGGCTGTATGTGGGATTGATTTCACTGCTCCCTCACTTGCCCATCTGCTGATGCTGAGGTTTCTCTTATGTTCTTCCTGAGAGATTAGTGGTGAACATGTCATCATCCCCACATTTAAATGAACTGTTTCCTGAGGATTTGAAATGCCTTGGCCTAAAGTAATTTAATGAGAACAATAATTGCCTCATTTCCCACCACATAAGATCCCAATCCTCTTCTTGGCACAGGTATGGCATGTAGCAAATGTTTCTTCTATAGAAGACTTAAACCATTCTGCTCTTTGAAGCCCTATCATTGCTGTCTGTCTATTGCTGGAATAATTAAAAAATTCCTAGTAAAATATGTTTGACCAGAGTGGAACTTGATACGCTGCCTAATCTACCCTGTTGTAAAAGGATGAAGTTTTGTCCTGACAGCTAGAAGAATAAAACAGATACCTGACAGTCTTTAGCTGCTTTGTGGATGCTGCACAAGCTGTCAGAAGGATCTGTCTGTGCTGTGTGAATTGCAGGCTGTGTGAGTTGGAAGGTTGCTTCTGTTCTGCTGGTTATGTCCTTTCATCTCAGCCAACTGTCTGTGGTTGTCAGCCCCATTCACCTCCTGTGCTCTGATTCTTGTGATGCCAGTTTGGCTTCTTCATTATCTTCATTTTTAGCTGCCTCCTATTTTCTCATTTCTGGCCTTTAATTTCATCAGTGGTTACACAGAAAGACTAATTCTATTTCTTTGGACTATCTCATCTTGAGAGACCAACTTGTGGTACCACCTAGGACATGGAGAGTTTTTACTTCATCCTGCAGCACATCGTGACTCCCCTTTTTAACCACATTGTTTCAGTCTTTATTGCTGTTTATGTCCCATGAGACCCTTGACATACAGAATTGCTGGATGCCCAAGAGCTTACCTGAAACCTCCAGTGTTTACCCCAAAACACATTTTTTCTGTAACCTTTTGCCAGAGGACTCAAGCAGAGCCTGTCACATGCAGGGACAGAGAACCTTGTGCCTGTATGGGAACACCTAGGGCTTG
Organism: Catharus ustulatus; assembly: GCF_009819885.2. Taxonomy (NCBI): domain Eukaryota; kingdom Metazoa; phylum Chordata; class Aves; order Passeriformes; family Turdidae; genus Catharus; species Catharus ustulatus. The sequence continues at coordinate 5,896,443 of NC_046225.1, read as the reverse complement.
GTAGTCACCTTGCAAATAGCTGAGGCACAAATTTTCAGGGTGGCCATCCCCAAGGAAAGGGAGTTCCTTAGGGCTCAACCCTCCTTGAAATAATTCCTAACAAAAATTAAACTACAAGTCAGTAAGTATTTGTTTACAAATCCTAAACAGATGGCACGCACACATACTCGTATGAACAGAAGGGAATGGAGAAAACCCCAACATAGTCTCCAAGCAGCATTTAATTCAGATTTGGTGGTTTCCTTTACTCTATATGACTTAACTGACAAGCTGGCAAATGCCTGGCAGCATTTATAACTGAGGTCTCTGTTTTCACTAAGTCTTTAAGTCTTCAGGTTACACTCACTGAGTGGAGCCTGAAGCAGACGGGTTCCTTTTCCATGTTTGGACCCTGTACACCTTTTGAATCATTTCAGTGGAAAGATTTTCCCCTGACCTGCTAATTTATCATTCATTAACTCAAGAAGGAAGGGTTTTGCCTTTCTTCCTAACAAGCCATTGCTTACTGCCTTATGCTTTGGAGGTGCCAATTCCTCTTGTTCATCACTTGGACACTTCTTAATTGCCCAGCCAGGTAAAAATCTTTTCCATACCGATATTATTAACTCTTTAAGGTCTAACTCTGCTCCCTGGTGCATCCTAGAGCTTGGAGTATCCAAATCCCAGACAGAAGCTTTTTCACTTAATTTGATGACCATATTTTATAGAGTACTATAGTTGTAATTGATTCAAACAACTTGTTACTGGCTCCTTTTGAGCTCAAGCCCAAAGGTAATCAATAACTCAGTAGTATTAATAATTGTGAGGTGCCTTGTCTCCTTACATTCTCTAAATTCAAGCTTTTGAGAAACACCCTAACAAATTGCTCCTTCCCCCCACGGTAACATTCTAATAACCCTTTTTCTTTCTGCTAATGCTCTTTCCTTTCTTGCACTCACTTCTTTATTCTCTTTCTTCTTCTCTATTTGCTGTGTTCTTTTTCCTCATCTATTCCCTGCTGCCACACTCTGATTCATGATTCCTGCAAGGTGAAGGTGCATTGGCTGAGGAGATGTGTGGGAGGCCACCTCTTCAGCCCTTTAACTCCAGCAGGGACTGTGAATTGGAGCTCTCTGCTGCTGTAGTTCAGTCTCACATAGTAATGTAAACTGGAGCTGATGGCAACTGCATTAATGTGACAGCCTGAGCTGCCTCAGCTGAGCAGTAGATGTACCACCTGTTCTGCTGTCTCTGTGGTGGGGATTGCAGCCTCTGGCAGAGTGAAGCAATAGGCAACTGTGCATCCTTCTCCCTTTCCTCCATGAGCTGCCAGAGCATGAGAGTCTGGCTCCTTGGACTTTCCTTTCTTCCAGAAATTGATTCTACAGCCTCTTCACAATTATCATTCCTTGTGCAGTCTCATGGTCCAAGATCACTAAGTTGAAAAGTCCATTCTCACCTCAAACCACCCTACCTTAGCATGGAAAAAATGAACCCATTGGCTCAAGTCTACTGTTGTGTACCTCCAGTGATGGAAAGGAAAACCAAGCAAATTCTTCATCTGCACCTAATTAAGGACCATTGTTTCATTCCTGTCTTCCCCTCATATTCCCTGTTATTATCACCCCCCCAGCAGTCAAGGATTGAGTTGAACTAGATGGTTTGTAAGGTGCCTTCCAACCCTATTCATTCTAGAGTTCTGTGATTCTCCACAGATTGCACTGCCTGGACACCAAATCCAAGCTCTCCTCTGCTACCCTGTTTTCTGCTTTAGCCAAATTAACCCCTGCACTGATAGCCATGATGATACATTAAATATAATAAATTTGTATTGATTTTATTATCCCCTTTCTCATTGTTTAGGCTGAGCTGTGGGTACTTGATTCCTCACTGCCCAGTGCCTGTGAGGAGCCTTGCACCCCTCTGCCCATATCCTGACCCTGTGCCTTAGGCTGGTGTTAACAAGAATCTCAGGTGTGGATTTTAACAGATCCCTTGGTTTTCATTAGGGTGAAACAACAGAGTGACCAATATATACAAAAATATATATGCCAGATTTATTCTGGAACAACTTGGTTGCAAAGGAGATGAGGCATGTAATGGTGTTGGTTAATAAAATTGGACATATGACAAGTTAAAACGTATAAAAATGCCTCTTAGTAGATGTAAGGTTCAAAGTGGGTATAAGGCAGGCAGCAGAGCAGGCTGCTCAGAGAGGCTGTGCAGTCTTCATCCTTGGGAATGTTCAGAAATTGGCTGGATCATCCTGGTCTAACTTCAGAGCTGACCCTGCTTTGAACAGCACCCCTGAGATACCTTCCAACCTGCATTTTCCTATGGCTCTTGTCTCCTGTTGCTCTCAAAGACTGCTAAATTTACCTCACCATATCAAATTAGGAGAGAATAATAAAATCAAATTGTTTACTCTGAAGAAAGGAAGTGGCAGGAAGCAGAGATTGATTATGTCCCATTGATTTTCTTATTAATGGAATCTGGAATTTTCCTTTTGAGTCTTTATGAGTGTAGTAGAGAGGTAGGGAAAAAATTTAAAAGAAAATGTGAAAATTTTAATTTTGTTTCTTACCATGTGTTCTGGTGCATTTTCCTGGGTACAATTTGTACAAGTTGGTAGCTGCCATTTTAATTCTTTTATGAATTACACCAGAAGTAAATGGTATCTGAGTATATTTTGTACTTTTATGTATGGAGGCGGATAGGAGGCTGTTCAGGATATGGTTGATGTTCCTTAATTGTTTGTAATTGTTTTTTTTTAAAATTCCCCCTTATTTTTACCTATCATTATTTCCAATACTTTTGAGATGGTTCAACTCCCCATTTATGTAGTCAGACACATCTATTTTGCTTTCTGAAGAAGAAAAAAAGAGAAAGTACCAAGAATTAAGTTCAGATGACAGATGTTTATGTGGCTAAACTCTGTTTGGTTTAAATAACATAGTGAGGAGTAGGAAGGAATGCAACCTTTTAAGCTTTTCTTGTTTACAGATATGAGGAGAGAGAACAGTAAATAAGTTGGAGTTACAGTATGCCTTTTAAAAAAATCACATATATCACCACCATATGGAAACCTGCATGCCCTTTCCCATAGGGATATGCCACTGGGAAGGGATTTATAGGCTGCTAGCTCATAATGCAGTAATATTTACAATGGGTTACCAACTTTGCTGTAACTGTTCTTAAAATTCCCTCTGGAACAGCACCCATGGCTAGCCAAGGGTGGCACTGGTTGTGATGCTTGATTTTTTTTTTTTTTTTTCCCAGTATCTCAGTCCTTACACAGATTGCTGAGCACAGGACTTGTTCAAATCCTGCAAGGAACCACAGTACTCTTGAGAAATGTTTGCTCCATATTTACTTCAATGGCTGTTTCTAGGAAATATGAACTGTAAACAAATCTGTACTGCCAGCACTAGAAGGAAACAAGGTGTGGTGGGGCTGCATGCAGGCCTTGCCTGTTAGATAGTGAATAACCTAATTTCAGGTGTTTAGAGTGTACTTTTATAGGGAAAATAAACTTTCTAGGTCTGCTGTAGCATTTGATTTAAGATTTAAATGTCAGTGCTGATCAGCAGTGAGGTAAGATATTTAGTGTCACTGCATTTTTGGGAACAACTAATTTCAACAAATTGATCATAGCTTATTTGCTAAGGAAGCTGCTAGGAAGCAGCTGAGGAGCCAAGAGCAGATCTATTCTTTTCAGGGTGCAACCTCCCCATGATTTAGTTATTTTTACTTTATTTTCACATGATTAAGCCGTGTCAGTTCCAGGAAATGGTGTGTTTGTTATCAAGCTTTCAAATTGCGATTTTTTAGCTAATAAAATGATTACTGGTAAAAAGCATGGGATGGTTTAAAGGAAAACCAAGGAGGAGAATCTGAACTGCAACAGCTGAAACTTGAAACAAAAGCATCATTGTAACAGTTCAAATAAATTGTTGGTACAGTGCACATATAGTAAATCAGCTCTGTAAAATAAATGATAATAAATCCTGTCCCAGTTTTCCCTGTGATTTGGGTTATTTTCTGTATTTTAAAGATGTGCCTTCTAGGTTTTGTTGTTTTAGTTGTATTCATCTGTCCATTTTAGGCCTCATTCTGCATCATACTTAGTCTCTTGTCTGTGATTAGATTCATTTCTACAAAACGTGTTACCTGAAGCATGTGTGTAAATATTCACTGTAAGATTTCAGTTTAAGTTTTATTACATTGGTTGAGAAAGGGAAAAAAAGGTGAGTGTGTTAAACTCCAGATTGTTCTGGGTTTAGCCACCTCCTAAGGTCATTAGTGCCTGATACTGTGAACAAAACCTTGTTAATGTGTGTGAACTTTTGTGGCTCTAGTGATTTGATGTGCCATGTAGGCTGCTGCATGGAAAAAAAAAAGATATAATCCTGATTATCTATCAATGTACAATTATGTAAAGTATATCTGGAAGCCAGGCTTGCTGGGGGGATAAAACTAGAAAAAGCAGCCAAGTGTGAGAGATCAGAGACTTTTTATCTACAGCTGAAAAGCTTTTCAGGTTCACAGAGTTTGTCATGTGGGCTTGTACAATACTCACCCCTCTGCAGAGAACATGATTCCTAGCCTTTCTAAAGAGAACTCATTTCAATTTTAAGGTAATCAGGCTAAATTGCATTGGACTCCTTTCATGGCAGGGATGATTTCTGTCACAGTGAAAATGCTGCTGGAGCCACGTTATGATTTTGTGGGTGTGGGAGCAATACCCTTGAAGCGGAGGTTTGTACCTGAGTGCATTTGGGCTACCTTTTCAGGATAGGATCTAGAATCTACCTTTAGGATTGCAATTTAATGCTTTTTCTTTCTGTAATAATAGTGGTTACTGTTACTGCTTCCTATTCTACAAGGGCTCTACAGGCAAATATTGATAACAAACATTCTTGACTTTTAACTCTTTTTACATTTTGAGCCTGATTGTAATCTACCACCTAAGTGGTGGTAGTGCTTGTGAGCACTGGAAAAATCTCTTGTAGGTAACTACTTGAAGTGGGACAGGGAAAAAGGGGAGAGTTCCTTCTGAGCTGCTTCAAAAGGAAAATGGAGCTAAAGATCACCTCATTCATACATGGGAGAAAAGCAGGGTAGGAGGACCTCAGTGTGTAGCAGAAAGAGCTTTAAATGGTCATTTGAGGTAGACATGTATACAGAAGAAATTGAAAAGAGATCATGTGTGTAGTATTTATTTTACATAGGGTAAGGCAAATTAATCAGCAACCAAATAATCTAGATGAGTGCTTTCTTGTGTATATATATGCTTCAAGCCTATAACTCCTCATGAAGCTCTTTTGGCTTCATGAATAAAACTCCACAATGGGCTCAGTGGCAGCAGGACAGAAAAGTGTGATGGCAGTGCAGGGAATTGCTTTATATGGCAGAAAATGAAGCTCTAGCTGGGGAGGGCATCTTCAGAGCATCATGCCAATGTATTCCACTGATGCAAAGCCCTGATTTAGCCATCAAAGGTGATTCCTGATAGCATTTCTGCTATTGCTGACACCTGTACTTGCCAGCCTAAGACACTATCATATAATCTTCCCCAATGAAGAGAAGCCTGAAAAGTTAGATGGAGCTATGTGATCAGTGGCTGGGTTTTATTGATGATCATGGCATATGAGAATTCATGGAGCCAGATTCATGACAGTTTTCTTCTTGGCAGGATTAAAGATTAATGCAAATGAGCTTGTAAAGCTGGTTTGGAGATCAGATTAAACAATTCAGTTGATTTTAATGCAGAGTTAAGTAGTTTGAGGTCAATCACTTCAGCACACATTTAAAATACTAATATATTTCCTTTATGTTGCTGCGAGATGTGGAAACTTTATTCTGGGAGTAAGATGAAAATTCTCTGGCAAAAGGTGGCATCTATTAAAAATTTATTTAAAAGGCAAAAAAAAAGGTTTTCCTTGCAATAACCCTCCACTCCAATTCTGTAACCTTGCTATTTCTTTTTCTCCTGTATTAAACTGATCTGATCTTCACTGTACACAGTCCTTAAACAATTTTACCATTAGATCTTATTTCTTGGGCTAATTTTATGAAGGTATTCATTGGTCTTCAAAAATACAAAACAACACTCTGCTTTATGAAGCCACTTGTGCCTTGCTGATTGGTTTCTTTAAGGAGAGGGTTTCTGTGGCCCCAGAAGCAGTTTAATTAGACATCAGAGAAGCCTTGACTGCTGTGCAGTCTTCACAATGATGTGAAGACAAGTTGGATGTCTTGCTTTAGAGTTTTCACTTCTATAGTTTCATTTGTTCTTTAGGCCTCTGTTGCTGATGCCCATGAAAAGAACCAAACTGTTCTTTTTTTCCCCCCTCCTCTTTTATCATGGAAACAAGGTGGTAGAGACCAGGGCTCTAATGTAAATTTGGTCACAGAAAGGCTTCTGAGACAGAAGATACTCTGGGTTTTTGCAAATAAAACCTTCATGCCATTGCAGTTTGAGGGGGTTTGAAGCAAGTTCACTTTATTTCCCAGATTTTTTTGGTAAAGTGTCAGGTTATAAATTGGACAGGAACTTCAAGGTGATCCTGAGCTTTCATAACCTAGAAACCTTGCAGGCTCTGGAGAGAAGGAAGAGGACCCTCAGCCCCCACTATTTTCTCATCTCCAGCTATCATGGGGATTTCTAATATTCTGTTTTTCTAGGCTCTAGTAAGACAAAATGTGGGAATCACTTATGCCTGTTTGGAAGGAGCCTATTTACTTTTATTATCAGTTTAAGTGTGTTTTTCCAATGCTTTTGGGAAATTTCCTTTTTACAGTCTATATGGCTGGTTAGTCTTAAACTCAGTCTAGACAGCCAGGAGTGGATGTCTTGTCATTCTTCCTGCCAGTTCCTGGTATTTGTAAAGCATTCCTCACAAGATGACATGAATAACACTTCCTTTCAGATTTTCAGTCTGTCTTGGACTTGACCTCTGGTGTTCTTGGCTTTATAAAGTGTTAGTAACCTCTGTTTCACTTAGATAAGAGAGGGACTCGCATGAACACAGATGTGTGTTTTCCCTGGAATTTCTAATTCAATTTATGTGGTGGAGCTTAGCTTGGATTTAGATGCTAAACTTGTCTGGACACAGAAAGGCTTTTTAAAAAATTTTAACTTCACAGCTGTACTTATCATCAGAGACTGCCAGTCAAAATGCTGTTTTGATTTCTCTGAAGTGAGCCTTGTTTGAGTTTCAGTGGATTCAGTGAAATTGAGTTTGAAAACCAGGATTTGTGTTTGGAAGGCTGCACTTCCATGAGATGGTCAATCTCTTTCTAGGGCAGTGCTCTTTGTGTAGATTTTCTTGTTTGTGTTTCTAGATGTCACATGATACAATGCATCATTGCGCTAAAATTCCACCTTTAAGGGTTAAATTTTATCTTGAGAAAACCTTTTCTGGATCAAGTATATTTTAGTACCCACAGACAAACAATGACCTGTGTACTGTGAAGGGGTTGCTGGACAGATATAAATAGGATAATGCACTCGTGTTCTATGTGGGTTATTAGATACATTGAACTCCCATCAGTGTGTGTACTTAAAAATAACTTTACTTTTTGAGGTTCTGTGGCTCTGTGAAACTTTCCATAGATATTTCTATAGGATCACAGGTCCTGTCAGTGGAAAGGATTTCTCCCTTCTATGTAATAAATGTAGCCAGTGGCTCACTGTGCTTGGCCTTGCACCAGGGAAGCTCTCTTCTCTCAGCTTTTTCAAACAGAGCATGATATTGTGTGTGATTTAGTGCACTGTGCAAGTCTCACTATTTCACTTCCAGAAGACCTCAAGCTATAGAGTGCAGACTTCAGTGAGCAGTTATTGCAGCACAGGAGAATGTCAAAATACTCTTTGAAATGTGTTTTAAAGCGTGGATTTTGTTTGAGCAGGATCTTACAGCCTTGGATGTGGATTGCTGAATTTTCTGGTGGAGGTTCAGCATCTTTGTCTTGAGAAATGCTGCCTGTGCTTGTGGTACTGTTACCTAGCATTTCCCCTGCTGGATGGATCCTGTTTAAATTCAGGGAATAGCTCTGTGAGCAAGTTATTGTCTGGTTAGCTGCAACAGGAGCTGTTTTATACTGTGAACTGTGTAAGTATTAGCTTAAAGATCTGCTCCTTTAAATGACTGCATTTTCCATGGGGTAGGAACATGCTTATGGTCAGCTGTCACCAAGCACATTGCACATTACCTTAGGGGTGTGTCTGTACCCCAAGTCTGTGAGACTCACCCTCTTTCAGCTGAATTAAATTGCATACATTTTTGAAGCAGTTCTTAGAGTCATGATTAGATGCAGAAATGGAGTGGGCAGTGAAATGCCCAGTACAAACCTAACTGCAGTGAACCAGTTAAGCATATTCAGTACCTCCAGGATTCTGAATGTGCTGACTAAACAGATCCACACAGCATGTATGAATGCAGGCAGTGCCTTTGGCTTTGGTAATTTGCCAAAAGCATGAAATGAGTAATTCTCACTAGGATTTCTAGAATTCTCAGCGGTGGCTTCAGTCATATTGCAGCTCTGAGAGACTGGGCACCACTTTAAAATAAGTGCACTGTGAAACTGAATCCTGGATTAGGCTTTATTGTACTCTTAATTGCCATTGGCCTTTAACAGCCTTTTTACCTTGGAAGAGTCGTTTTGGTTCAACAGAAACCTGATTACAGTCCTAAAGTTTGGGATGTTGCCTATGTTATTTAAGCCTTGGTAGAGGAGGTCAGTCCCAATTCCATTGATGGCTGATATTTCTATTTTCAGCTCAGCTCTTAAGGATCAAGGAGTGTTAGATGATGATGAATTTCCTGAGTAGTTGTACAGTATTTGCCACACACATTTTCACTGATATCTGGTAGGGACCAGGAACTAAAGGTCAGAAGGCCATGAAGTCTTTTCCAGCTCAGGTTGCCTTCACTGTATTTGGCTGTGTCAATGTGAGGTCCTAGCACCGATTTCTTGTACAAGCCACAGACAAACTCCTATATCCTAACTCAAATATGAGTTCAGTCAAGAGAATCTCTATGACCTGGTTGCATTTCCAAGCTATTATTTTCACCTTCCAGAAGAAGCTTTCATCTTTCAGTGGTAAGCAGCCATCTTAAAGCACAATAAAAAGTGTGAGGAGGGGAAAGAGAAGCTGCCTTGTTAAAGTGGCAATGAATTTCAAGCTTTTGCTTGAAAATTTCCTCAAAGACTATCACAGTGCTGAAATGCCATCAAACCACAACAGTTCTGAACCTGTTAGCTTCTGCATCAGGAATACACTGAGAAAACAGCTACATTCCATCCTTGCTGTTGAAACTAGTGTTTAGCTATTGCCAATTCTTTTTTTCTCGTGCTCATACCAGGAGAACTAAAAATTTGTCAGATGCAAGTTGGAAATCAATCTGACATGTAAAATCCTTTGTCTGCCAAAATCCAGAAAGCAACAATCCCTCTGAGCAGACACTAATTAGATGACAAATTTAGAAGCCTAACAGAATGCACAATCTAGTAAAGACATCTCAGTCTTTGATGCTGCCTCAGAGTGACTTTCAAATGGACAGACACCTGTGAGGTGTGACACCCTGCTTGCATTACATGCTTTTATTGGTCTAGGTGAGAAAGGAAATGTGTCATTGCACCCTAAGAAGTATTCTCATTTCACAGTAAAAATGTGCAAAACATCATATACTTTTCCCTCAGGTTGTGAATGGAAACATGTTTTATTATTGTACTTTGTAATGGTTATGTTCTTGGAGAATGAGCTAGTTCCCATGGATGGCTGTAGGAGTGAATGATGTTTGAAGAGGCAAACTTCTGCTTTATTATTCTACTTCTAAAAGGTATCACAATGCATTCAAGGTAGTAAAAGTTCTTTTGTGATCAGGTTTAACTGTAGATAAGCTGCACAGGCCTCTTTACTCATTCAGCTCATGACTCCAATGAGTCGTGTCTTTGTTATCCTCTCTTTCACAGTTGGCTTCTTTCTTTGTCTCTTCAGTGTACCTTCTTTTCTTAATCACCCCTCTTTTTTTTTTCCTTTAAGTTTTATATTTAATCTGTATATTTTAAGATCATTTCATTTTGGTTTATCCAAAGGGTTGAGTGGAAAAACTTATTTTTGTGGGACAGATGAAATATTCAAACAGTTAACAAATCACTTACATTATGCTCATAGGGTGATCTAGAGGCAGAGAGCAGAATATACAGTCTCAATAATGAGCAAATGTCCAAAGAAATCCATTGAAATGTTTTTTTTGAAGAGAAAATAATTATGGAAAGAGTGACTTTGCATGTTGATCTCATTCCACCAAAGTTCAGCCTAGGATTAAAAACTGTCTCATCTGTTTAGTGCTGTGTTTGGTAATAACAATTCTGTCTGATGCTCAGTTTCTATGGAGAGATGTTTGCTTTCCTTTTGTTTGATAACTCACTTTATATTAAGTCAGATTAATTGTCTGAAAGAGTTGGGAACTTTTGTTATGGCCAGGGATACACCTGTGTTGAGCTTCACCAGTAAGTGGAGAGATCCCCTCCATTAACCAGTGCCCTGAAGTGTGCAAGCAGCTTCTCACAGTGACAGAGAGGAATTGCTGCTCTAATATTAACCATTAGGAAAAAAAAAAAAAAAAAGAAAATCAGGCATAAAGGAACATTTCATCCAAATGAATTTGTTTTCCTTGCCTTCTGAATGGATTCATGACTTAAGCTGTTTAGCAGATTGACTTGCTTAAGAAATACAAGTGGTTTCTAGCTGACACATAGGATTTTATGAAGTGATTGATCACAGCTGCCAATTGCCAAGGTCAGTGGGATGTTCTGTCTTGGCAGTCCCCTCAGTGTGCATGTGAAAAAGGGGGGATGAGGGAAGTGACAGTGGAGGGGGTGAATGGTTTGCAATTCAGTGAATGTGATTTTAAAAGGATCCTAAATGCAAATGTGTCTGCTTTGAAAAGACAAACTTTGGGCTGGTCAGGCTTTTACAGTATCTTGGGGGTTTTCTTGGTGTGTGTTTATTCTGTTAAGTTTTTTGAAGTAAAAATCAGAAGCCTAGCAAAGAATGGAAGATGATATATGGAATAACTGTTGTGTGCATTTTTTCCACCATTATTCCTAAGTGAAAAATAGTAATTTAACTTTTGTGATTTGTCAGCTGCTATAAGGAGGTAAGAAACCAGGGATGTAATCTTGCTCTTGTTGAATTCAGAGGGAGTTTATAATTAATTTGTGTTGGAGAACAATCATGCCCTAAGTCAGCAGATTAAATAAATAATGCTTAAGTCTTTAGCTTGATATTAAATAATGATTATTTGTCTTGTCATTCAGTGGGTGAAGATGGGCAGATCAGATGCTTTATTCCCAAGTGGTGTTGTGGACTCGAAGCAAAAAACTTGAGTGACTATTCTATCATCATCCTTACCCCCATAAACCAGAGAAAATATTTTCATCTGATCCTCATACTCTCAAAAAGAACCTGCAGAAAATGCAGGAGATTGGGAATGTTGAGATAGAATGAGAATGCCTACTTTAGAAGGGTTCTGTAGTGACCTAGGTGTATTTAATCATTGGAAGGGCAGAAAAATAAGGAGGATACAGACATAGATAATTGAAGTATGTTTGACCTTTGATGTGATTTAAGCCACTTTGTTATGCTCATGGCCTCATCCAGTGCTATTTGAATCAAGAGTCCATCAGCAGACTTTGCTGGAAGAATGGAAAAGCCAAATGAAGTAGTGACAAAACTATAAAGAAGTAAATTTTTGCTGTTTACATTATTTTCTTGAACTGAGAGATGCTTGTCCTGTGGTTCCAAGACTCCCCATACTTCTCCCTTTGTTTGGTCTCAGTAATTCCTGCAGGAATCAGGATCAAAAACTTTAGGAAACTCCCTATACGCTTAGAAAACACCCAGTATTTAATAGTTATTAAAGCCCTTTGAGTTCCCAGCATTAAAACACTCCCAGCAAAATAAGTTTTATTAGAAACAGAGCTATTTGCAGTTCTAGCCTTAAACTGAGACTCTTTGTGAGCTGTACATAGGGCTAGGAACTGGCTAACATGAAAAATCCCAAACATTTGAGATACCTAATATAAAATTTTGGTAAGAACATGCTTGTCTGTTTATGCAAAAAAGTCAGATGGAGGAAAAAACTTTCCCAGGCTCCTATGTTTGTTCTCTGGGCATAATTGATGATAGAAGGATGGCAGTTGTGTACCATTGCTAATACAACAGCAAAGACATCAAGTTGAGGAAGTTTTATCTTTGTTCTGAGATGATTCAGTTACTATTTTTTTTTTTCTCTGAGCTGTTGATTTATGCCACTAAGAACGAGTCCATGCAGCTTGTGAGCCCCAGAATTTTCTCTAAGCTTTTCTAGCTCTGATCAGAGCTGTATGAAATTACTCTTTATCTAGAACTACTTTTTAATTTTTTAAAAAACAGACAACCCTCCCTAGATGAACCATACAGTTTTTCAACAGAATTTACCCTGAAGGGAGGGTGGTAGAACCCCTGAAGGAAAAGTTTTAAGTGGTCAGGATGGAAGCTCATGATATATGGGGGGCTTGTTCTATAGGGACTCCACACTGGCTTGCCAAAATTAAGCAGGAAATGAAAACTGAGAAGGAAAATTCCTGGTTTCTGAGTCAGACTCGAGGGTTAAGTCACATGTCAGCCATGGATGCCCTCTAAATCTTTCTAGATAGGATGGAAATTGGATATGATGGAATAGAGCTCTTGGTCAGTGGAAAGTCCTTGTCTGGAGTCATGTGAGGTTTTATCCGAAAGGCTTGTCCAAAATATCAGTGTTTCTCCTGTCCCAAGCTGAACTGTAGAAATGTTGCTTAGTTGAGGTCATTGTAACCCAGAGGGAAAGCTGCTTTAGAGGTACTTTGCAGAATAATATTCTGAGATAATTTTCTTTTTGATGCCTTGGTCTGAAAGTCCTGCTGCTCATTAACACGAGATGCTGGGTGCCTGAGATCTAAGAGGAGGGTCTGCCTTAGCTGGAAAAGTGTGAATCCACCACCTGTGTACAGGGCTAAAAAGCAAAGCACCAAAAGAAAGCAGAGACTCAAATTAGGTCTGTGAGTGATTTGAGAGCTGCAGTATTTAAGAGGAAAAAAAAAAAAGGTGAGCTGATTTTCATGAAATGAGCTGATTTCCCAGAAACCAGCTCTCCTGACAGTCTGGCCAATGCAGTGTGACTTGAGAATGCTGCTTCCCAATACCTCTCTTTAGGAAAATAATTTTTAATTCCCAGATGACAGTCAGCATTCTCAGGAAACCTGTCAGTTGAAGAATTAGAAACTATTGCACAGAAGACCCTGTTTTTATTTTATTTTTTAAAATTCCCCTGAGAAAAATATTAAGGGGTTGTTGTGTTGGATCTGCAGAGCAGTGTGGTACTACTGAAGATGTCAGTTCTCTGAGCTGGAGATTTGAGTTACCTCTGAAGAGGTTTGGTCTGACAGCATGATTCTCATATTCACAAACAGAATATAGAGTAATGTGAATTCTGGATAGCTATGTTTCACTTCTAATGCTGACTTGGACTGTTCTGTTTTAGTGACTAGCTAAAGTGTATATTTCTGTTTATTTTTGGGTAGTATTCCCTTTCTGGGTGACATATTACAGTTTCTGGGTGGAAGGAGATAAAATAGCAGAGTTTTGGAGTTGTGTGATATCAACATCATACAGTGTCATTTGATGTACTGCTCACTTTCAGTTGGTCCAGATAAATTGCAAGATCTGTGTAAAACTTGTAGCAGTGTGCTGTCATGTGCCTAGGTCAGATTCTGTTACAGAAAAGCACATTGTAATTTGACAAATGAAGAGAGTAGCCAAATAATATGAAACACAATTTCACTATAGGAAACCAAGTGTATAATGCAAAGGCTTAAAAGGTTCAGTGATTTTTCTTACTTCTTTTAGAGATTGTTTGATGCCACATTACTCTTCTGAAAGAGCTTGAAATGACAGATTTGTGTTCTGAAATTAGAAAAATTCGTGACCTTTGCACTCATTAAATATTTCCTTAGCATCAATTTGGTACATTTTCAGTCTTGGGGAGTTTGATCTACCAAGGACATTATAGTACCCTGCTAAATAAAAGACTCTTCAAGCATTTATACTTTGTGCAAAATAATTCTAGTGCTAAATGCTCATATTTGTTACTTCATTCTCCAGACCTAGCAGAAAAGGCTGTTCTTAACTTGTGGTTGCTAGCATAAGGTTACTTGTGGTTCTACTACCATAGAGTAGAATCCTAATGAAGAGAAGGGATATTTGCAGACTAAGAGCAGAAAATATGGAACAACTTTCTTTGATTTATGTTTGCAAGTTTGGATTAGAACAGTAACTTTAGTATTCCTGAAGACAAGGCCTTGAAAAACAGCTTACTGCCTTAAGAAAATGATCTTTTTCAGTTAGAGTAACTTGATCTAGTCCTTTATAGTTCATTTACCTACTATTTAGTGTGTAGAGAGAAAGAAAATGAGTTTTTATTACCAAATGGGTCAGAATGATCTCTGGTGTCCTCTCTGAACTCACAGAACCATTTATTTTGGAAAATATCTTTAAGATTGCTGAGTCCAACAGTTAAACTAGTACTATCTCCTCAGAAAATATATTGAATATGTTTGGATAATTAAATATTTTATCAATATAATATTTTTATCTACTTTTGATACAACAACCTATAATAAAGGGAATTGTGCTGTACAGAAGAAATCCAATAATTACCACCAACAAGAATTAGTGCTATTAAGGCTTGTGGAATCTTGAGATGCAAAGAATGTCAAGCAGAAAAGATTGTACAGATGTTGAAGAAATCTTATATGGCATGAGGAACTGAGAAGCTTGTGATTTCATTTGATCTACACTGGTGTTGGCTGGAGCCCTTGCAGAAATTACACGTGCATTTAAAGATTATTTTGTCCTTACTGGAATTCAGCTCTTGGTGGTTTTCCTGGATGGCTTGTGGTTGGTGTGTGAAACTTTCAATAGCATGGTCTAATCAATACCATCAGGGGTTCAACATACTTCCCTTCTGCCTCTTGTGTTCCAGCTGAGGTTTGAGATTATTAATGGGTACAGCTTTCTGGAAACAACTTGATAGTTATTTTCTGAACTTCCAAGTGATA
Source organism: Catharus ustulatus (assembly GCF_009819885.2). NCBI lineage: Eukaryota > Metazoa > Chordata > Aves > Passeriformes > Turdidae > Catharus > Catharus ustulatus. The sequence goes on along the minus strand of NC_046225.1, from coordinate 5,881,314 downwards.
TGGCCACTTCTGAGCTGTATTAACATTTCCATTTCATTAATCATTGTGACCTAAGATGGGCAGGTCCTTATGCAATTTCCTCATTTTTCCCCCCTTTTTTCCCCTTCTCAAGTGCTTGATCTTGGAAAGTAGAGGCATATGAACTGCTTGTATGTTAATGAAAACCAGCCTGTTTTCTCAAGGGAGTGTAACAAATTCAAAATAAAGCTTGATTTTCTGTCTTTTCCACTATTGAGGACTTTTATTTGTCTCACACTGATACTTTGTGTACACAGACTCTGCCTAGGAACGAATATTTGAATGCATATCTGGAAAAAAGATGTCACACTCTCCTAATTCCAAGCATAAAAGAAATTTTCAGATGGCACAGTGGTTTTATAAAGGAAAAGAACAGTTGTTTTTTTTTGGGGAAAAGAGCTACTTGGAAAGCACAATCCACAAAGTGTGTGGGTGGGGGACAGTAACTGAAAATTTGATAGATGGGAAGTGATTTTGGAATGTTCTTTGGAACAAAGTTTTCTATGTCTCAGGGTTGGTGGTTGCCATTAGCCATAGGAACCCTTTCATGCCATTTCTTGTTAGAGTTCATTGTGTCAGCATTCAGTGTACAAGAGCTAGGAGTTCCCAGTTTTAGTGATGGAGTATAATTTAAGAGATAAAACTAAAGTTCCAGTGCAAGCCACATCTGGAGGCAGAGAGCAAAACCTTTTTGAAGCCCAAATGTTTTTTGGGACAATGAGGAATAGCCTCACATTTGCTGTAGGTGTTTTTTCAGGGTTCTTATTCTGTAGGATTTCTTGTAAATAGGGATGAATTCTTATTGTTTACCATAAAAATATTCCCCAAATCTTGCTGAAACACCTTTCATGCTTGATTGCAACATAGTTAGTTGAGAACTTGTGAACCTGGCCACTTTTAGTGTTAAAATGCTATTTTAAATTATATGATAGCACATTATCAACTGCTACATCAGTTAATTAACTTATAAAATACTCTTTGTGTGGTGTTCTTTGTATAAATTCAATATTTTTTCTCCAGGCTGTTCTTACATCTTCTTACATTTATTGACAGGCACCTCCCTCAGTCACCCCCCTATCTTTTGAGTTTTAATTAGAACAAAGCTAGATTCAACAATACATGCCTGGCTTTATGCTAACTTATGTATTAATTGTCAATTTTAATTTTTCTGACAGGTGCTTTGAACAGATGTTTTCATTGAAGGATTCAGTAATGCCTAATCCCTGTGATACGTGAGTCCTAATTTATTCATTCACTTCAATGTACATTCACTTGTTTCTCTAGTCTGAATTTTGTCATTGATAATAACATCAACCAATTTTGACTTTTGTGGTTTATTAAAAGGATCTGAAATCCACCAAGTTGTATCTTGGGATAACTAATTCTAAAGAGCTTGGTACAATATAAAACTTATTGGTAACTGTTTCCCAAAATAAGAATTTTGTATGTTATCCATGCTTCCAGGGCCTCTTGGGGTGTGTTGAGTGTTTTTATTGCATTAAGAAATAAAGGAAAGTATTTATCTTCCTCACACTTGGAAACTGTATGAGAGTGTCTGCAGAGAGTGCAGGGAAAGCTTTTTGCTTTGCTGACTTTTTTAGCTCATGGGAGAAGAGCTGAGTCAGTACAGTACAACTTTTGAAGATAATGTTACCTCAAAGGACAGGTTACCCTCAACCTGATTTCTATACTCAGATCCTTCTTCATATAATTCCTCTGCTTTAACATTAGAACAAGTATGTGCTCTGAACTCTTCTGTTGGACTCCTAACAGAAAAGAATGCTTAGAAAAGGCTTTAATCAGATTTTCCAAGCACATGTACTAGAACCAGAAAGCACTGGGACTTCTCTGACTGTTGGAAAACAGAAAAGAAGTGTATGAATTGTGTTTGCAAGTTAATCTGAGGAAGAAAACATTTAAGGAAAAAAAAACCCAAACAAAACCCTAAAAAAAAATAGAGGAAAAGCTTTTACTGGGTCTTCATGATTTGCAGACATTTAAGGAATTGCGTAAATGCAGATTTTCCTGATTCAAAGGAAGATTTTTGGTACAGGAAAGGTTCAGTGAGGGAGAAACGCAGGACAGGAGTTCTGACTTCCATTGAGACAAACCACCAGTATCACTCACAAGTATTTTGCTTCCTTGATGGCAAGGATGAAATAAACCTTCATGGTGGTTTGTCCTTATGCAGAAAAATTTCCTAGTATACTTTATGAGGCTGACTTCAAAAGAAGTATCTGTGGCCTCACCATGTAAATATTTGCTGTTTGGGTAGTCCCTCTTAAGAATAATCTTCATGTCATGACTTCCAGTGCTGTATTGTTTTCCACAACTTTCTGTACTCTGATTAATTTTGTTTAAATGCACAAATGCCATTTGCAACGGGCTACAATTGCTGATGGAGTTTTGGTTTTGATTGGGGTAGGAATGCTCTTACTCAGTTCTCACCCCTCTTATTCAGCCCTGGAACTGAAAAAAAGCCATGAGGATAAGTCACCACAGAGACCTGGTTGTGTTTACACTTTATTCTAGCAATAACATCATGCTTATGCTCCAGCTCATGATCCTCTAGCACCCAAACAGCTGGGAATTGGAGACTGGGAATGCAGAGAGAGCCTTAGAGGGCATCTCATAGTGTAGTCTGCTTTCTGGGCTGTGCTCCTACTCAGGATGTAGAGGAGCCCAGAATTCTTGAGTGTTTTTCTGGAACTAGGGAAATAAATGTGTATATTGAGATATGTATGTGTATATTTATGTTAATTTGAACACAAATATGGAGTTAAATGTTGTCTTCACATTGACAGAGCAGCTTTGCTTGCCTTTTTTATCATGTTCCCCTGTAACTTTTAAACTTTTGCTGTGTTGGGGATGAAAGGAAGATGGGATTCTCTGGGCTTTTAATTTCTAGGTCTGTTACCAGCATTACATAGGAAAAAGCTAAAAATTGAAATGCAGTAGGTTGAAGTCATAGATCCTAATCGTGTACCATGTAACTGAGCAGGCAGTGTGCCTCACCCATGTGAAGTCCCAATTAAAAGCTCCAAAGTATTTTTTAAAAATCAGTTACTTCCTTTTGAACAGGAGGGAAAAAAAAAAGGAGGAAGAGTCTCAGGGGTGCATTGTATCTTGTGGATGGATGACACAGTGACATACAAGACTAGCCCTGCTTTTGTTATTATAAATTCCCAGCAGTGGCAGAGAGCTGGAATGTGCTCTCCACAAGGCAGGCAGGCTGCCCACACTTGAGGCTGGGAAGGATTGGGCCCAGAGTGGTGTTTTTTGCTATAGAACTTCTGCAGCTCTCTTTGGCCTAAAAATATTTTCTTTATGCGTAAAGAAAAAAATTGTTAATAAAATTGGAGCTGAGCTATAGTAAAAAAGTGTGCCTTTAAAGATGATCCAGTGGCCCCATTGCTTTAAATTTAAGATGATGAGAAGACTTTAGGTGGGAAGATTTTGATTGATGATTCAAGGTGTGTGTGAGTAGGGGTAAGTAATAAAGAAGCAGAAAGGAATAAAGAAGGAAAATATGAAAAGGAAATGAAAGGTGAGATTTGGCAGATATTTTGGGAGCAATGGAAGAAACAGACCTTGGGGATGAAGAGGATGGAAGGAGAGGAAAAATGGATTGCAAAGAAAGGAAAAAACAAGCCAAACCAAAAACCCTGAAAGGTTCATAAGCTACTCTGGAACAAGTAACAGAATTGACATCCTAACTGCCTAGGAACAGCCTAATATATATGGCATGGGGTGTGGAACTGAGATGTTGGAAGTGGAACTGACTGTATTAAGAACCATCCTGTATAAATGCTTCCATTCTCACTGAGAAATTTAGATTTTTCTTGTCTATCCTGTTCTTGCTATTATTTAAGCTTTGTCTCTTACATCACTCAAATATTTTGGTTTGTGTGGCTCATCAGATTTTTCCACTGCTTATATCATTTACAGTTGTCACTGAAGATGGCTAGGTATAGTCTAGTAATGTTGGTGGAGAGCCTAGGAAAATACAACTTGAGTCTAAAATATCTTTTTTTTTTTCTGAAATAAAAAAGCTTAAAGGAAATGGTGAATAATGGAATAAATCATGATCTATTAACAAGACTGTTTTACTGTCAAAGCCCCCATTAGACACACATACCACTAACAAGATTGCTACATTAAGAACTGTGTAAGCTGAGATGCTGCTTTCCTTCAGTGGAAAAAAGATATGCACTGAAGCCAGCTTGACATTGGCAATGCACAGTGCATCATGCAATAATTATTGTACTCAAAGCTCCAGTACAAAAATCTAGTTTGGTTAATCTGTCATGTGGAGTGACCAACTGTACTTCAGCAGCCCTTGCCTTAAAAGGGAAGCATGTGGGAAGATGCTTTGCTGTTATTTCAGGCTAAGCTTTCAGGGAGGGATGTGAAATGGTGCCAGGCTAGATTTTGGTAAGTCATTTTTATAAAATAAAATGTGGGATAGATTTTTATTTTTTTTTTTAATGTCTTGAGCAAGCTGTCCTTCAAGAACCCCAGGTTCTCTGGGGTGGTACTCTTCCATAGAAGATTTGTGAGGAGTCAAAGTCCTTGCCTGTCTCGTGGTCCTTTTGGTTTGTCAAGCCCAAACCCTTTAGTGTAAAGCCTGGAGACCACCTGTGATCCAGCATCACCTCCCAGGGAGCAGAGTGTTCCTTCCAGTGCTGTGTCCTTTCATCTTGGATAGCTCTGTCCCTTATAAATTCCCGTCTTTCCAATGTGTGGTCGCTGAAACCTGCTTTAACAAAGAAGCTTTGTAGGAATTGAACAAAATCGGGTTTGGTTTGAACTTTTAGAACTTCTGAAAGGTCCTTAAATTTCTTAATCTTTATCACTTAGAGGGTGTATATCTTAAAATCTGTTGTGAAGTTTCAGGGACAAATGTTATAGATTTATGTCCTAGCCTTCCACTCATCACTTTGAAATTGAAATCCTTATACTTTTGTTTTCTTTACATTTTGGTCACATTTACTGAGTATAAGGCTATACTCTAAGTGAAATCCATTATTAACAGTTATGGCCAACAAGTGGTGTGGAATTTTGTAATATTTTTTGCCAAGTAGGGTAATGCATTTTTTATGGTGATAGACCTAGTCTGTTATTTAATCCAGAATTAATTAATGATGACCACAATACCACATGTATTCTCACCTCCACTTCTTTAGTTGAATGGAGTTGTATTGCACAAGGACAGAGGCTTTTAACACAAGAGAACCCTTTCCCAGGGGCACAGACCTGTGAAGTTCTCCAGCTGATCCATCTCTTAGACCAGGTCTTTGCCCTAAGCAGAGAAGGCAATGTGTTAGGAGCAAAAATGGTTGTTTAGATCAAAGGGAGGGAATTTAACATAGCAACTGCTTGCCATATTGTGTAGAGAATTATTAGAAGATGTTCAGGTTTTGATCATTTGATCATGAAAGGAAGGAATGCCAGATAAAGAGTACCTAGGTGATGTAAAGCCCATTATGGGGTCAGTTTATGAACAGTTTTTTTCTTGAATATAAAAGTCTTGATAAATATATATTTTATGCAATCTTGTGGGATGGAGTTAAAAAATGTATAGTCAGCATGTTGGCAGAAAAAATGGAAAAACTGAGCTATATGTTGATAGAAGGTACAGTCAAATGCTCAGAACCACTCGCTTTTTTCCCACCCCTTTGATTTATTCAACTTTAAAGCGTAAGTTTTTAGCAACCACACTTTGTCTGATGAGCTTTATACCTCAAATAACTTCATTTCAAGGCAAACACATAGCTGCACAGCAGAGATCAGGAATCTCCCACCTAAATAACTGAGTGGCCTTGCAAGTGGGATCTCCTCTCTGCTGCACACGTCTGTGTTTCCCCTTGTTCATGCTGCTGTTTGGCTGAGTTCAAAAGGAGATCATCAGGGAATAGTGAAGAAGCTCAAGTAGATGAAAACTGGTGTGTTTAAAATAGGGCTAAAAATAGAATGTCAAGAAGGTATGAGAGTTCTAGGAAATCTTAGGATACCCTTAGGAGAAGTTGAGGATCACACAGTCTGAGGAATATAAAGTGGGAAGAGGATGGAATTACAGGACAAACCAGGAAATTGTCTCTTCTTTGAAAGGTTTTGGTCCAGAAAGTTATTGTTTGTACATTATGCTGGGTAGGCTTGTTGTTCTCCAGCCTGGATGGACACTGACATTAACTCAAGGTGGGAAGATAATTGGGAATGTGGAATGAGAAGAGAGGAATTAATGTGTGCTTTTAACTCCCATCCATACTTTGCTGATCATTGCAGTATGAAATCCTGGTACTGATTGGGCAATATGCACAGTCTAAAATAGCAATGATCAGAGTTTTATATAAATAAAATAATCTGGCTTGGTTTATAGCATATGAGATGCTGCTTTTCTCCAGCTTGTTTTGTTTTTGATTTCACAGGATGATGCTAAAAGATAATAAATATGCAGAGGGAGAAATGAAGCAAGAATACCAGGAAGCTGAGCAGAATAGGACAGGTTTAATTGTCTGAAGAGTTTTCTGTTCATTAAAATAAAATAATGGCTTGATCTTACTTCCCCTAAGCCAAATTCTATTTCCACTGGAATTAGGAGGCTTTTCTGGGTAGCATGTGAGGGTGAGGCATACTGTCTGCAAAAAACACCATTTGTCAGAGACTGCTGCTATGTACCAGAGTGAAAGTAAATGGATTAACACTAGCTGAGCTTCAAGCCCAAGTCCTTTAATTTTATTGTGCCAAAATGCATGTAATTTTCCCCTATAAACTCAGTTGTGGTTTTCTGTGTGCTTGTTGCATGGGTACATCATGATGCTAGCCTTGCTATAATCACAATTCGAGTGACAGTACTACTTCTGATAGCAAACATCCCTGTAGAAGAAAGATGCAGGTTTTTAATAAATGTGATGCAGAAAAACACTTTGTGAATACATTAGAGAAAGTTGTAATTAGCTTAACCAACCATCAAGTTCAACGTGAGGAAACTCACTAGAAAAACAGTCTGAGGAATACATTGGAAGGTAGTGACATCAGAGATTCTGTTCCCAGGGATAAAAATTCCATCATCAGGTGAATGTTTGTGAGCTCCCCTCTAGCATCCCTATAGGCAAAATATATTCCCATGCTTTAAACTATTAACCTCCCTCTTATTTTTAAAGACCTTTGGTGGCTGAGTTTATAAGAGAAGAAGGAACAGTTAGGAAAACAAGCAGAGCTTATTTTTCCAATGTAACAAAAAATTAGAACTGTTGTCTGCGCTTTTAGCAGAGGCTCTCATCTATCTGTTTATGTGAGATTCTCCAAACTTTTGTGGTTTCAGTGGAACTAAAAAGGACCCAAGATTTTCAGATTTCGTTCAGCCAAAGAATACGATAGGCATCCACAGGGGCAGGAGAGCCAGCCATGAAAAATAAGCTTCTGTGAGGCTTGGAAGCCTGACATAATTTTTTGCTGTCAGAACCTTTGGGCTTAAGTCTGCTTTGCCTCACACCCAGTTGAATCCAATTGATATTTTTTTTTAGTTGGGTTGCTTCTGGTGTGAGCCACATGAGAGTGTGGCTGTTTGTTTGGAAATACTCAGTCCTGAAGAAACTGGAGATACTATGGTTATGAACTTGTGTGTTACTGATACTCCAGGAAGTGCTACATTTCATCAAGTCTGCTCAGGGAATAAGAAAATGAACTCCATTATTTTTAGGAAAATGCCAGATGTTGTCATAATATGTCACATGCTTCTTTCTGTCATTGAAATGCTTTTTAACAACAGTGCTAATGTGTGGTATTATGCTGATGTTGTACAAATAACTAGATGTCAACCTCCATATCCTCAGCAGACTTTTATATCTGTGCATCTGCTTAGCTATTAGAGTTAGCAAAAAAATAAAAAATGAATATATTCTTTTAAAAAGGAAGAGGAAAAAGGAACTTGCTGAGGAAGCACAGGTTATGGTGCTCTGGTTTGAATTAGCAGGGGGGAATTCAGAAAAGTAGAACAAGGAAGGAAATTCTTTTTATGGGGAATGGAAGGACATATGCATGCCTGCTCAAGAGTTACTGCTCTGTGTGTGTGTATACACATACACATAACCAATATTGGTAATGTAAACCATCTCCCCCTACTCTCATATGGAGAGACAACTGCCATCATCACTGCAAGTTCAAATTTATGTAATTTAATCATTTGAAAAATTGCAAAATGGGCATGTAAGGTCCATCAATTTTTCTTACAGAAGAAAATTGACCATAGCCTCATAAGTGGAACATAGGACATTTAAGGCTCTATATATTGTAATACTCTCACATTGAATATATTGAAATACTTGGACAGAGAACTATTAGGTGATTTTATTCTTGCAAAAGAGATTCCCTCCTGCCTCTTTTTTTTTTTTTTTTTGTTGCTACAACCATGATGCTGAGGGTTGCTCTTGCCCAGCTGACTTCTCTACTCTTGAGGATTGAGTACTTGCCTAGAAAAGTAATGCTGTTTATTTAGCTAGTTTGGGTGAAAACCTTAATTTCTGATGATATTTCTGGAAGGTGGTAGTTAGCTTTACTGAGAGTTCTTGATGGGAAACTTGGTATAACTACTACAAATGGCAAGGAAGTGCTATTGCTATGGCATCACCCAAATGAGAGATTCTTGTTTTGATCTGAAGACTCAGATCTGTGAAAATATTTAAATGTAATACTTCTCCTGAAATTATTGCAAACTGTCTCTTTGTTCCTTTGTGCAACTGTTCCTGACAGAATGTTAGAAAGGAAAGTGGAACTAAAGACAAGGCAAAAGGAAAAGGGAAGGGAATTTGTGAAGAGGCTCAAATCAGCACTTTACCTGAAACCCTGGCAGCTCTTTGCTGTCCAGAACTGTGATAACTCTGCTGTGTATTGGATACTTCACAGTTCATTGTTTCAACTTTTGCCAGATAATGTTGGCTGTGCTGATCTAGTTCTTTTGCACTCCTTCATGCACCTTCCAGCATGGTGCCTTTTGTCTTAAACCCTTTCTGTAAGATCTCAGAGCAATGGTTAATCTTTTCTGCTTTTAACTTCTCACCCAGAATCTGAGGCAATGCAGCCTTTTTTCTATTTCTGCCCAAAATTCTGAACATTGCAACCACTGAACTAAAATTAATTGTTCAGCACTAGAGATACAAATTAATGATCTCAGATGAAAGTTAACTTTTTTTTACAAATTCTAAGATTTGCTGTCTATGGCTGAAGAGCCAAACCCCATTTTAAGGTCTAATTGTAATCTCAGTAGTCCAGCCTGCTGACATACTTGTGTGGATAGTAATCATGTTAATGGTTGTTTTCATGAAGCGTTTGCATCAAGGAAAACTCCTCGTGTGGGAATTTTGTCTTGCAAATAAATTACATGGTCTTTTCCAAAACAACTTGGTTAATGCTGTCTTAGGTTATAGGAGAAATACTATTCACTTGGGGAAAACAAAATGATCTCAGAAGTGGGATCAAGGTAAACTTAAACCAGGATCATATTACTTAGTTGGTTTTGGCTTGAGAGTTGTAATTTCAGGAAAACAAAGGAGAGAAAGCCTTGGATTTTTGCTAGATAATTGACTAATCTCAGCAAGTGACATTTTTATTTAATTGAATCCATATAATTTGAGAATTTGCTTTGCATATATCTCCCTGGAGATCATCTCTTCATACTGCATTCTCCTTTGACCTTAATGTAAAAAACCATAGATAGAAGCTAAACAGACAACACTGAAGCTAGATGGGCTACTTGAATGTTTTGGGAATTACAGTGAGGTGCATCTGAGGTGCTTGGGTAGTGTTTTACTTGTGGTAAAGCCAAGCTTCCCTGCTATTGCCAAGAAAGATTTGCAGTTTTATATTTGTTTTCTTTTTTTCATTTTTTCAGCTTTCCAGAATGCTCATTTTAATCCCTTTGGTAGAGTTTCAGAGAGCTGCTACAACATTTGAACTTCATCTTTCTTTGACTTGCCAGGCTTCAGTTAAAAAATAATGTGGTGAATTCTTTGGCATTTCTGATTTCACATCAGCCCATTCTATTTGTTTCTAACACTGAACTCTGATGGTTTTCTCTCTTTTTTATTTGACCAAAAAATTTTAAAATGTATATTTTGGTTTGGTGTTTTTTTATTCAAGTTGCAGTTAGATCGTAGTTGGAAAATAAATATTTTTTGCTTGGATTAAAACTTGAATTAGAGGGAACTGAGTTTGAGCTGATAAAAATTAGTTGGTTTGCCTGATTTTGTACATAACTTCAGTGCCTTTGTGGGACTGTAGTTTGAAATTGGCATCCACTATTTCTGTCTTCAGGTTTAGGGCCCACAGAGAAGAATACAGGCATGGGATCCTTCAACTGCAATTTGCCTGTCCAGGGTAAGACAGAGTTCCCCCCCTAAGTGAGAATTGAAACTGTGCCCTTTTTACAGGGACACTGAGGATCTGACAGCATGTTACCTGTGTTTCTGTTCCCATCTGGTGAATTCTTCTTTTTCTCTTCTGGAATTCACCAGTAGCTTTTGAACATTAAAAGGTTTTGGGATTTTATTCAGGAGGCAGTTAGCTTCCCAAGTATTTCCTCCCCACTTTTATAGTTTTTGAAAGAGCCTTCTACTCTGCTTTCATCACCCTGCAGACAAATGATTTTGTGGTGTACTTGAACAATGCCAGACCTGCCAGAAAGAGGAGCTTTATATGCCAGGAAGTCTGGCATGTGGGGCAAGGCTGTAGGTCCATTTTTTGGGTTCAACCCTTCCAACCACAGAACTGGCAGCATCAGTTTCTGCAGCATCAAGCCTAAAGCCACATTAGTCCTGCTGAAGAGGAGCGCCATTCAGGTGCACAATCTCTGCTTCAGCTCAAAAGAGGAGGAGTCTGCAGCAGGATAAAGGCTGAAACTGCTGGCAAAAGTGGGGAGTAGCTGCTGCAGGCTGTGCTATTCGTGGTTCTTCTGACAAGATATCATACACAGGCCAGACCAGAAAGTGGACAGATGTGAAGAATTATGTATGAAAAAATTACTTGGCTTGACTCCCCTGTGTCTTTCCCTACCCAGATGCTTTGACAGGAATGTTTGTGCTGCTTGTATTACAATTGCACTGACTGCTGGGAGATGTTGGGGGTTTTTTTTAAACGTTGTTTCCACAACCATGTGCTGAATTTCCACATTGGGGTATAAATTTTAAGATTTTATTTTTCCTATATTTGTGTGTATTTTCCTTTGGTTTTAGTCCTTACCTCACTGAAGTTCAAGTTTGAAAGTTTATCTTTTGTCCATCTTGCCATGAGCAGGGAAGCCAGGTAATCAGAATTTTTCAAGTATTACAGCGTCAGTAACAGCTTGCAAGCAGTAGATGGCACAGGAGAGGTACGAATAAACTGAGAACAACCCCTTCTTACAAGTTTCTGCCTGTGTCTTTAAGCAGTTTAGGAATACAAATAACCAAATTAGGAAGGCTTGTATCTAGCCTGTAGAGTGGCTGTTATGCTTGTTAACTTGATCTTTTATCCTAGATTAAGTGAAGTCTTTGAATTGGAAGTATAATACCTTTTCACGGTGGGATATTTAGAAAACGAGTTCTCTCTTTACGTTGTACCGTCTGCTAAGTGAGAACTAGACACTGTATATGCATGGAATAAAAGTTACAGGGATCATATGCTTATACACTTCTCATCCTTCATGGCTTTCCCAACGAGTACATGCTGAATTCTTGTAGCTGTAGTGTCAGGAAACAAATCTCAGGAACACAAACCTCACACTACTTTCTGCTGTGCAGCTCCCAGGGTTGTGATCAAAAGTGTTTCTCGGTTCCTGTGCTGTGTAACACATGTCCCAGGAAGTGAATAGGTATTTCTAAGGACACAAATGCTTGTTTTATTTCCTTTGATTGAGGAGTGAAAAGTTACAGTGTAAACAAGGCTCCAGGTACTGGGCTAATGATCACAAAAATACCCCATCTGTTTCTTACGGCAGATTGAATTTTTTTTTTTTGTCTTTTCATTTGTGTGGGGGGAAAAGCTTCAGGAAGGTCCTGGAAGGGAGAAGCCTCAAGGGAACATGGTTTGTCAGTTTGTGTAGGGTCAGGAGCAGGGAACTCATCTCACTTCTGCTACTGACTTGGTGTGAGACCTTGGACAAACCACCATTGCTTTGTGAGCCTTGCCCTTGCCTTTCACTGGACATTGAAAATTTTGTCGTTCAGAATTGTGTAAAATGCTGCTGTTCTGATTTGACACCCTTTTTATCTGTTCACTGTGTTGGATAGGTGTAAGGAGTCAGGTCCTATTTGCTTTATCTCATTTATATCTTCTGGGGGTGTTTACTTGCTCTTGTTGGTACAGCCCCAGTAGATTAAAAAAGGACTTGACTTTTGTGTCTCAATGCACAAGATAAAAACCTGAGAATGCAGAAAGTTTTCTCATCTCTGCTGTGCTTTTGAGGTTAAATTGGTATGAGTTCTTCTATGTTACAATAGACAGGGCCTTACATGTCTCAGATATTTACAGCAAAAAGAGAATTTTGAGTGTGAGGGAATAGACAAACAAGGCACAGAATTTCAAATTTCTTGTGTACAAATGGAAACTTAAAAATACCTCTACCCCAACCAACAAAACCAAAACACCTTCTCCCCACTAGATGCTAGCAGAGGAATCATGGAAGAGATAAAGATATTGCTGGATTTTACAGAGGTTCAGCTCTGTTTCCTTCTGTCAGTGAAATACTCAGACTAATCTGTAAATAGCGTCTGTTTATCATTAATTGCTGTGACTCTGTGATTCCTGCCTCCCACTAGGACTTCCATCAAAAATAAAATGGTTTTGGCCAAACAAAACTCCATGGTGGAGGAGGAGGAAAAATAAACAATTAGCAACAGTGTAGGGCACCACTAGTATTAAAAAAAAAAGTAAATAGCAATGGAGAAGAATGTCCTGAGATGCTGTGTAAGAGCAAATCAGTTGTTGCAGCAGAAACTGATTAAAGGCTGTACAGCAATTCCAGTATTGTGGAATTGTTTTCCAAATGCCCTTTCAAATAGCAATACAGATGGAATGAGGGTGAAATTGCTTTTAGTGGCAGATGGAAAGTGCTGTCCTGTCTGAGAGAATCTGTCTGGTGGCCCTGGATGAGACAGGCTGGTTTCCTTGCTCCTTACTCATCCTGCTCCATATGGCTCATGCTCTTGGGTATGAGCCTTGGCCATGTTGCCATATCTGGTTGGAAAACAGTGGATATGGAACATGGTAGGTGTTTTATGTCAAAACAGTAGTAAAAATTGGTGTGCTGTGCCACTGGCTTCTATACAGTTGTGTTTATAACATCAAGTGACTAAACATGTTTTGATCAAAGGTTTTTCAGAATGAACTTTGTACACTCAGCTGACACCTTTGCATTTAGAAAAATATTGGATATGGCACTCGATTCTGTGGTTTAGTTGGTGTTAGGGCATGGGTTGGATTCGATGATCTTGAAGGTCTCTCTCAACCTACTGATTCTGTGACTTTATTCCAGGTCTTTTTTTCTGATATTTTTTTTTTAAGTTTTTGAACACTGGTCAGAAAAAAAGCTGGATAAGAATAACCCTCAGATTTTTATTTCAGTCATGATGAAGTATTAAGAAAAATACACAGAATTGAATTCCTGAATGAGATTGATGATCTATGTTCTTTGGTTTTCCTTATATGTTATTTAACCAAGACTAAGGGGAGCTAATTGGCCAAGTTCACTGACTTAAAACAGTCTCAAGTGTACCAAAGTTAAAGACACAGCATATTAAACACTTCTAGTCAAAGTGCTGTGACTGTAGCCTCTTCTTGGATGTCTATGGTCTCTTCTAAAAGGATTTTTCTCTTGTGTCTAGTAGCCTTAATGCTGATCTGGTAGTGTTATCCTGAAATAAATCTATTCAAAGAGATTCCTTAGAGCCAGCCCTGCTTTCATACACCTAGAAATTGTTCCTCTGCTTCCCTGCATGCTACATCTATTCTCACTTATGGAATGCCCCCATATAACCATTAAAAGCTCAGGGTCAGTGTCTGGATCCTGGGAAATTCAGATTGACTCAACCCATCAGCTCCACAGGGGAAGAGTGTGCAAGTGAGACTTGTGTTTCTGTGGTTTCTATTTTGTCCCTATAGCCCATCAGCAAACTGAAAAGCAAGTTGAAATTTATAAAGGACTTTGTCTGACTCGTAGACAGTGACACAAATAAAGATGGTGCCTGTCACCTGTGACAGTGGTGGAAGCAGAGCACAGTTCTCTTTGAGTTTATTTATGTATATGGCTTTTTCTACCATCCTGTGGCAGTGAGTTCCATGGTTTATGTTGTCTGAAGAGTGTTTTCTTCCCTTTACTTTGAACCAGGTGTGTGATAATTGCATAAATGCCCCCAATTCTCATTTAGTGAGGAGAAATTGAGAATTTGCATTCTATGAATTTTTCTACACCATTTTTACAGACTTGTGCCATGATCCAGTGAAGAGCTGTCTGTATTCTATATTGAGTCCTTACCTTTTATAGCCTCTCCTCCGACAGGAAAAGATGTCTCATATGTGTGATTCACAAGGCCATGCTTTTCTGTGGACTAGATCAAGTAACCAAAGTGACTCCAAGCTCTACTTGGTGCTTAGGAATGGCTTAATTACAGCCTATTATTAACACTATGCACATTAATTTGCACTTTTCTACCATGCAACTCAGAATTGTGGGTTTTTTCCTGTCAGTCTTCTCAGTTAGCTTTAGTTCTAGAAAATACTTCACTTCATTAATATGCTTGTCTGTAATGTGCAAACCTTACTGTTTCCCCCCTCATTCTCACCATATTGAACAATTAAAATCCCAGTTGCTCCCACAGGGAAGTTCTACACTTTACTTGATGTAAAATCTGACCATTTATACCTATTGTCTGTCCTTAGTGTTTAATCAAGAATCACTCTGGAAGAGTACAGTCTCTCTTGTTTGATCACCTTTGGTATAATGTTTGTTAAAAAAAATCAAAAGAAAAAACCACTCTGAAAATTAAAAATATGTTTACCTTGTGATCCTTGCATATATATTCAAGTGTCCTTGAGAAACTCTAGATCTGATTTTGAGTATCCCAGAATATATCACATTCCTTCAGCATTTTTTATTCTTTATTACGTTTCCATAAATATAATATGGAAGTCAGAAGTCTGTGAGTCATAATGTTTCTCCGATCTGTTACTAAAGATCAATGTCCCTGAATTCATGACTGAGCTTGTATGGTACAGGTTTGGAACAGGAAATTCCCACTCTGCTGGATCAATATGATTAATCTTGGAAGTGGTGGAAAGTTTGGTATGGTTTCAAAGGTCATGTTTTCTCAGTCTTGCTTTCTTGGGTTTAGTAGAAAACTTCATCCTGACTTTCATCAAAAGCAGCAGTATAAGAACTGTCAAGTTATTTCACCAAAGCCACTGATGTTAGTACTTGAAGAGTGTTGTGGTACAGGGGGACTGATGTGTTCTGTTGTCAGAGCTCCACAATTAAGGTCTTTCTTGGATTAATTTTAAGTGAAAATGGCACTTTTCTGCTGGAATGAGTTTTGAATAAGGGCAGGTAAGCTAGAAAGTTACAATATTGTATCTGCTCACATTGTTGTGAGAATGGGAAATACCAGGGATGATAATAGAAGGGGAACACATAAAAATAAAGGATTATTTTTTAAGTTGAAGAAGCAATTTGCTTTTGCTTGTCCTCCATTTGGCTGTAGATGAGAGGCATTGCTAAAAACGCTTCATTATCTGTGAGCTAGTAAAGCTTTTCTTTCATCAAATAACACTCACTTGATGGCGGAAAAAATATTTCCCTACTTTGAAGAAGATGGCAACACACTGTCATATGGCTTCAGAAAGTGACAGCGCTGACATAATGGGTTTTTCTTTGTGTAACTTTCTTTAGCATGAGCAGCATTTGAAACAAATAGTTCTGGGTTTGTATATATAGACAATTTCGGCTCTTTGGATGCCAAATCAGAGGCAGCAGTTTAAGGGTATTATCCAGAGGTGTTACAAATATGCAGAGTACGTTGGTTTAGAGTGGTTTTGGAGGCTAGAGGAGTAAAATGATTCTGGCATGAGTGTCATGAGGCACGGGGGAACTAGAAGTTCTGTGATGTGAATTCTGCAGTATGGCTGTTTATTGCACTGGCTGTAGCCAAGACGCTTCAGTCAGATGCTACTCAGGCCTTTTTCTTGGCCATCCTCACTCCTCTCTGCTCTTCTATTCACATATAATAAGTTTTATTCCAGAAAGTATTAAGTTGGTATCAGAAAGTATTAAGTTCCTGTTCTGGAGTCTTATGCCTGTCAGCACATAACAAGTTGCTCAATTAAAAATCTTTGCTAAGGGGTGTGGTGGTGCAGAGGCTTGACTTTGAAGAGCTGACTAAGAGGAAAGAGTTGGTTTTTTTCCTTGAAAAACCCACTCAACCAACCAACAAAACAAAACTGAAAAACCCAAAAGCAAAACCACAAACAAAATTAAAAAAAGTGAATCGCTTGAGCTTGTTACTATGATGACAAAAGTGCTTTTGGCATTTGCTCAATAAGCAGTACAAGAGATTGATATTGACTTTGTCTTCCTCTCATGTTTTCTACTTGAAAATCTACAGGCACTGGAGATACATAAGGCAGTCCTGAACCATCTAATGCATTGTGGAGTGTATCTCTTCTTGATCACCAGATTATTAGAGAGAAATAAGCATGAAGTATCTCAGAAGAAAGCTTCTGAGGTTTCTGTCTCTTCTTCAGTGCTGGAGTTTCTCAATTTGATAACTCCTAAAAAGCAGGGTATGCTTAGAACCTGTCAGGCCCAAACCTGTCTTCAAACAACAGAATATGGTGATATCTGTACTATGAGAATACTTGATTTTGGTCATATGAAAGAGTATAGAAATGCAAGAATTGTACTAATTTGTCAGCTGTTGTTACTATTTAAGAAAACTATTTATTTTCTTGTCTCATGTAGGTCTATGTAGGTCTTAAGGTTTCACCTGGATCTTGAAGGCACAGACATTTATATTGTCTGTGGCCAAACTGAAGAAGGATGGAAATTCTAAAATCCCTCTGCAGTGAGGTCTTGACTTTCAAGATTGGGTGAACACGAGTCTTTGTAGGGGGGTAGTCTGAATAAACAGAAGGGAAACAGAACAGTCCAGTAAGAACAAAAATGTCACTAACCTTTGAACCAAAAAGAAGCAGGTCCCATTGTTGTGTTACCTCTCAAAGAACTGCCTTCCTGACTTATCCTGCCCTGCTTCTCTTTTTAGTCTAGCCAACTTCCTATGGAGGAACAACCTTCTCTCCTTCCTCTTGGCTGAATCCCTGTCGAAGGCTTTCAGCTGGAAATCCTGGGGTGGTTGGAATTAATATACTCAACATGGCTAGTCAGAGTGCCTAATGACTTTCTGCCTGAAACCAGCATGGCCTTAGTTTTGGATCTCATCTCTTTGGGCAGGAGAGCTCTGCTCAGATCTCTGGAGGGGGTTTGCCTAGCCAAGATGAACACTTCTGCAGCTGACGGGGAAGATAAGCACATGTGTACATCAGGACATTGTGTACATATGGATGTGATATGTATGGTAGCTGCCAGCACAGAAAATGAAATGTAGAGAGCAAAATTCTCAGTATTGGTCTTTCATGAAATACATTTTTGGGGAAAGGTTATAAAATCCATTTTCTTACCTAGTTTGAGTTAGTGGGAGCGGACTTGCTTAATTATTATGAGTTTGGAAGCATCCCTATCCTGTGTTACTCATGTGGAAAAAAAATTTCTAAATTTTCTCACAAAGTTTAATTAGATTAAAATGACAGATTTAATTTAAAGAGAAGGGTGGCTTATGCCTGCTTTATGCCAGCTGTTGTTTGTGTATAGTAGTAGTCTTTGATCTTTTCATCTAGGTGATGTTTGTTTTCACTGCTAGGTGAAGGGAGATTGTTTTAACAATTGGGTCAGAATCCCTGCATGAAAACCACAGGGAGAATAATTCATGCCTAGATGGCTTATGCCAATATTAAGTGACAATTCTAACAATTTTGATTTTGTGTGTTGAGGTGGGTAGGCTGGTGATGTAAACCTTCTTTCCCTTAAGTCTTGAGCTCAAAGGAAGGAGAACCACCTTAAACTACATGCAGCTTGTCTCCTCTCTGTTAAGAGTGGATACAAAACTTTTCCCTCCTTTCTCTTGGAGAGTGAGTGCTTCTCTACTACTCCTTTCCTTGTGATTGTGGTGGTAGAGTCTTTCCTCCTGCATTTAATTTAGCTCATGGCACAATGTGTCCTGATAAATGGTGAAGACTGCTATTGACTGTTGGTTTTGATTTCCTGAGAGGATGAGCACAGTTTAGGTACTTAGTTATTTCTGGTTTTTTGGTGTTTGTTTTTTATTTTATTTTTTTTTTCTCACCCAGCCAATTAACATGGAAGCTGTGTGGGAACTGAACCATCCATACTGTGGAAATTTTAATGTTTCCAACTAATTTTTCTTTGCAAAACTGAGCTCAGGATGTCTGCCAAGAAGACTGCCCCCTCGGGAGCTTGTCTGTGGGTGGGCTGGCTAGTCTGTTGGATCTGGCTTTCATTGAAAGATTTTTGACAGTATCAGTTCCTGTAGAAGTTTGTTTCTACAAATCAGCATTTTTCTATTGGAATAAGAAAATTTCTTTCTAGGATTTCTCACTATAGTTAATGAAAAAGAAACATTGAAGGGAAACTGAGGAATTTTATGACTTCACCTGACAATGCCCTCTAAATAGGGAGTAAAATAGCCTGTACCTGAATGGTCCAACTGGCGGGCTGCAAGCCCAGTGCTGCCTGCAGGCTGAGTTCTTTTGAACAAGCTGCCAAGGTAGATAACTGGAGACAGTGCCTTCCTTGCCCTCATCTGGTGTAGAAGAATATGTTGCAATAGGTAAAGAAATAAAAGAGGAAGAGTGGAAAAAGAAGACAGAACTCCCTTTTGCTCACCCAGATCATCCACTGCTGTGTAGAGGATTGGTCTTGGCAGGATTTCCTGTGTGAAATGGGCAAATGGTTCCTGATGCCATTTTCTGTTCCCTACAATTTTGTGGCAAAATGCAAAATGCCAGTGCTGCTGGGGAGGGAAAAGTCTGCCTCTCAGAGGAGCCCTTTGGCCCCAGCGTGGAGGTGTGTTCTTTGGTGTCCAGTCAGGTAGTTTAACAGTGGGCAGCTGGCAGCACACTCCTCCTGCCTTGTGCTATTCCCACTGTGTGATTGGGCTGTGAAATTCCCTTTTCTGCTTATGGAGATGCCTTGGAACTGCCCCCACCATTCCAGACTGAGCCATTATTCCCAGTCCTAGTAGCAGTGCTGCATGGATATCTCTTTTGTTCTCCTGCTGGAAGGTAAAAGTTAGCAAGACAGCAAAAAGATTTTATTTCTAAGGTTAGAAGAAATGAATATGGGAAGAAGTGAATTTTTTTAAACCAATAGGTTAGAAGAAACTTTTGGATACATCACAGATAGGAATATAGTGTGAAGGAATGGAAGTAGTTTGATTACCATTAAATCTTTCAGAAAAAAACATGCTTGCATTTTGAGTTTATTTTTCAAGTTTGATCCATTTGTGTTTAAAAACATCCAGCACTGGAAGAACAGTAACTGGCCATAAACGCTCCCCTTCTTTGTTAAATAAATGTAAATTGCATGTTCCTTTGACTTCCATAACCTTATAATAAATTACTGGCTTGTGAAGGATCAGATCCAATGTATCCTTCATCAATGAAATCTCCACAAGTGCCCCAAAGCATAATATATTTTCATGCTGTTGCGCTTGGCCCAAGTCAAGCTGTGCTGGTAAAGCCGCCTTTGGCTGCGTGCAAGGCTCATAATCCACAGGTTATGGCTCTGCCAAGTCTAATGGGACTTGGGCACAGCATGAAAACACACTGTTCCAGCATATGCCTGGCTGCAAGAAGGGAACCCAGCTCCACAGGTCCTGCCCAGTAAACATTTGGAGCAGATTGCAGCGCCCTTTTATCACTGCGTTAGTGAGAATCATCAGGAGCTCTCAAGAACTCGTTAATTATATTTCTCTGAGCAGAGTGCTTTGGCATTTTGAGTACAGCTAATTACAAGCAGATCTTAATCTTGGAATTTTTTTCCTTGTAATTAATTATTTCTTCATTATCTTTAAACTATTTGACTAAGCAGTTTACATCCTGCTCTTGCTTCTTTAGCAGATGTCTTGAGAAAACAGATGTTTCTGTTTTCAAGAGAGGAAGGTTCATCCTCTTCTAGATGGAAGAAAACTCTGCAGTCTGTTAGCACAGAAAATGTAAGGGCACAAGCACATTGGGGTTTTTTGTGCTAAGCTAAATATCTAACACTGATATTGTGACTGGAATATATATATATAAAATTAATGTTCCAGTAATAACTATTTCTTATATATGCATATATATATAAATATATAAAAAATATATACCTTGAGGGTTTTCACCTGCTGAGTTCTTAAATATTTTGACTGGTGTTTTAAAAAGATACATAGATTTTTCTAGTATCTTTAAAAAGATTCTAGACTGTTAAATCTAGTCTCACTGAAACTGGTGGCAGGCTTGACAGTTTAACATTTCTGAACTGAGTAATTTGTTTAGAATCTTCAAGTGCTGTTTGGACAGTGTTCAACCATGTGCCTGGTGGATACTGACAGCAAAAGAGTTAAATTTTTAAGAAGATTGTATTTTAAAATGTTGCCTACAAATAATTCCTCATCTTATTATTTAAAACTGCTTTTACTGACAAATTAGCTCCTGTGGCCAAAAGATATCTGAAGTTAGTCTTTAATAGATATTCAGAGATAATCTTTGTTAATTAGGATTTATTAGCCTTCAGCCAGTGCTTGATTAGTCTAAGTTAATTAAACTCTTAAAACTGTCTGACTAATCAAGAGGAGCTGTCCTACCTAAAGGTGCAGTTCCTCATAAGTGGAATCAACGGGCAGTTATTCTGCTCGTGGATTTCTGGATTGAATCCAATAAATTGAAATTTGCTTGTGTAGATTTTGTGGTTTTGGATAACAAAGGCATCAGATGTGCTGTGCTAAGTTCTGTTGCCATATGCCCTGTTTTCGAGACTGTGGCAATAGTATAGATCAGTTCAGTCACTGACCTGACACACAATGAGAATTTTTTCATTAAAGCTTTCCTATCACAGTAAGGAACAAAGATGATCCTGTTATGAAAACCAAGCAACAGTTGATTGCAGTGTTTTGGGCCACTCTGAATCAGAATGATGGGTATTTTCTTGTATTCTTTAATGGAAAAAAAAACCCCAAACCTTTTGTGAAATCAGGATGAAATATACTCAAACACTGACATTATTCCCTTCTGCATGTTGTACAGACATTTTACAAGCTTGGCTGTTAGCTGTGATTCAGGTGCTCATTGGTGCATGTGGTGACTCCTTTGACCCCAAACTCAATATGAATAATGTGTTTAAATGCCTCAATAGCTTTTTGAGTTCACTCTTGAGTTTTAGAGGAGTTTTGATTCTGCTATTCCACAGCTAGTAATTTCAGTGGGATATCTGGAGATAAATGGACTTCTCCAATGTCTTCAAATTATGGAGAGACAAAAGACTTCTTGTAGAATCTCTTGGAAGTTCTTTGTACATAGCAGAGGGGTTGTGACTAGCAATGGCCTCACCTCTAGAGAAAAGTGTTTGGGTTTTCTACTGCTGCTAATCAGCAGAAAATTCACTGCTGCTTCTGCGAGTGATCCTCCTGGCAGGCAGGATTTGCTCTAGCAGGGGTTGGCACTGCTCAGCTCTCATTTTCTCTATTCCCTTCTCTTCTGCAGGCCTTTCAGTATGATTAAAGACTTCTTAGTTGTGCGTGTTTCTCATACCATACTCATCCATGCAAATCTGTCAGAGGAGAATTTAGTCAGTGGTACAATGCAGTTGCATACTCTGGTTTCATGCATTGTTTTGGCTTTGCCTGTTCCACTATGAAATGTTTTCCAGGCTTTTGATCTAAAAAACACTTTGGTAGAGATGAAGCTGGGAGTTAGTATTTAGAAAATCTCTTATTAGATTGTGTTTATAGAACATTGTTAAGAAATTAATAAATTTGAGAAATTGCTTTGCTACTTTCTGTGAGCCAGGCCTTGACATAAGGTTTGCAGGCACCTGGAGAGCAGTTCCTTGTCCTCAGGCCCTGTTTAAAATGGGTGTTTGCAGTGCTGTTGGATGAGGCTGTTGATACCACGAGTGACCTCTGATACTTTGTCGGGATGGGACAGATCTGATGAGGCTTGCAGCTCTCAAAATGCTGCGGGAAGTATCTGTCTAAAAGGTTAGAGAGGAGAATTGCTGCCAGCACAGAGGGAGAGTGTTCCTCAGAAGGGATGTGTGCACACAGATGTTTGGCTCTCACTGAAAGTTCACTTGATTTAGCATTGAAATGTGGTGTTAATAAACTGAGCAGAGCTGTAACTGATGTGTTGGCCAACTGGTGGCTTAATATGATCCTAATTAACAAGGTCCATCATCAGATAAATGTGGCTAGGTTTGCTCTGATGTGTTAGTTCTATCATCTAAGAACAGAGAGATCTTTTCCTGACACTGTGGATGTCCAAACCTTCTCTGAGCTTGCCTCAAATTAGAGTGCTTTGTGTGAGGCTGTGCTGGTTGGTGCTGTCCTTAAATACAGCAGAAAAAAAGACATGGCATGCTTTTTTAAGGATCTTGTGCCTGGCTTTACTATGACCCCTCTCTACAGCAATTTGAGAAAATTCCTCTGTCTTGCCAGACTTTAGGCTGGAAATGCTGGCAGTTCATTTTGTTTGTTGCTATTATCATTATCTAAAAATGAATGGAGAGGAATGAAAGATGTTTGAAGAACATACTGGCATAGTGAAATTGTGGTTTGTGTTTACAAGTCATTTAAGTAAATCTTAAGTTTAAAGGAGGACATTTTTAAAGTGTTCTTTATTCTTAAAGGCTGACTGACTAATTAAGAAAATTAAATCTTTTTTCTTCCACATTGTGGCTGAAGGTGTTTGCATAAAATAAGCACTGAAGCCACTTGTCCTCTAGTGCTATCAAGTCCTATTGCTGATGTGTTTTCCTTATGTGCTGCAGGAATGCTTCTGTTTTGAGTTGCAAACTAAATTGAGAAGGTTTTTTCATAGCTTTAAATCAATTAAACATTCTCACTAGATTTTTATGGACTAGGTTGTGTTCCTTTATTGCCTCTTAAAACTGATGTTTCATTGCTGACTCCTTGGAGCTCTAGGGAACATACAGTTTTTTTTCCTTAAGCAACCATCAGAAGGCAGGTGATAGAATATGAGGAAAGCAAGCTGTGTATTTAGTCAACATTGCAAATTGTCAGTCTTCATAGTTTGAAAGAGTGTGACTAATACTGTATTCATTACAGATTTACCTTTTGTCCTTATTCCGTTTTTATTGACCTGTACAATGTAATATGTATTAACATTTTGGGTAAGTTTAGCAGAACTCAAATTTCAAGTTTTTTTTCAATTTTTAAGTCTTTCATGCCTTTTATATTTGGGGGAAAGGCATGAGGAATTGACAGGGTACTCAGCTCAAGTTCAGGAAATGGAGCAGGAGTTCTGAATCCTGGAGTTTACATTCTCATTCAGGACAAAACTTCTACAGGCGAGGTCAGTTTTTCTAGTTAAACACCACATTCACTTAAACACTGCAACCATACTCATTTTGCCTTCTGCTCTGCTTTGCAGATGAATTCCATTATTGTAGTTCATGTCCCTTACATTAATGACTGAAAGAAAATGAGAGATACTGGAATACCTTAATGTATGAGCCTTTGTGTGGTAATTTTGGGAACCACCCAGAACAGAGGCAGGGTGTTGTTTTCACCTGAACCCTGGACACTGTAATACATGAAATCAAACTAAATATTCACAGACAATCAGCCTTCACTTGGTGTTTATATTTTGTATCAGAGGGCTTGTACATGATTAAATGCAATCCAGATGATGTGAAACTGGTCCATGGACTCATCCATGGTTTCCTTTGATGAAATTCCAGCAATTTATAGATACTTGTTGCCTGCCTTTTCTTTGTGTTAATATTGCCAGTTGATATTTGTGTCTTCAACACAGATACTTTCAAGGATTGAATGTTGCCATGAAATCATAGGGGATCCTTCCAAGTCTAGGCTTCACATACCTGAGTAGAGCATTACTGTTGGTTGTCCAGTGCCTGTCGTGGGGAAATAAGGGAATCAGAGTTGATTTTTTTGTTATTTTTGATTATTACTCATCCTTCATGAGTAATAATCTCAATAACAGATAATTAGCAATTCCAAACTAACACAAAATGCCAAAGAGGTGCTAGAAACAGTGAGTGACTACAGTGACTCAAAGCTGAAAGTGTCTTATATTTTAAAATGTGGTTTTCCTTGGGGGGAAAAAAAACCACCAAGGAATCAGTTCTGAAGGATATGGGCTATGGTAAAGTTTATGGCTTTTAATATTTTTTAGATTTTAAATACATTACCTTAGGAAAAAAAAAAAAACCCAACCCCTAACATCAAGATTCCAGGTCTCACCTGAGATGGAAATGTAGAAACATTATTCTTATACTGGAATCAAACTCTAAGTCTGCAATTCTTCTCCCAGAGAGTAGCTGTACATCAATTTAGTTTTGAGGAAATCAATAATTCATGAAATTATTGAGTTAGAAAATCCATTCTTTATGTTCCTGTTGCAGCTTGGTATTGCAGCACAAACCTGTTAAATGTAACCTCTTGGCTGCTTTCACAAATGTTTCTTGCTTCCTATCAGGAGATCTAGGGAAATTAGCTTAAACAAACAGAAGCTCATTTGTTTTATTCAGTTATGTAAGTTTTATTTCTGCTGAATATAACCTTTAATGAAGTAGGGGAGGATGCTATTCATTATCACCTTAGAAAAGAGTAAATTTTTTATTTTTTCTCAGAGTAATTTTGAAAGGCTGTGCTGCCCATCCACATATTATATATTGAATAGAATTACAGTGATTGGGAGGAATTCTTGTCATGGCATTAATACTGCTTATTGCAACCAGCACTAGATGGTGCAGAGGTTATACCTTGAAGCTGGCTAAAAAGGCTTTTTTTCCTTGTTTATATTTTGGGGTGAGTTTGTTCAGTTTTTGTTGTTGTTTGGTTTTTTTTTTTTCCCCTTGGCTTGGTTCACAACAACTCTTGAGACTGACAGAATTGCTGAAGGAGGTGAAGGACCTCAGCTTGAACCAGTTTATTCAAGTCTGTATCCATTACATTCAGGCACATAACAGTATCTGGTATGTAAGGAATAAATGAATTAATAAAAAGTTACACCTGAAAAAGCATTTTAAAAATATGGGAGTTGATCTTTTGCATTTTGTTATTTTTGTATCTATTACCTCATTAACAGTAAACAGCCTGATTCTCTTCTGTGAAATTCTGGTGAAATTCCAGTAAAACTGCTTAAATTGTGTTGGTTTCCTATAGAATTAACAGCAGTTTTCATAAAGGATCAGGCCTTAGAATAGCATGAAACAATTATCTGAAAGTGTTGGTCAACAAGTATGTAGTCACAGGCTGAGGAGAAAGGAATTTTAGTAAAACTGCATTTCTGATTAAGAGTTTTTATTTGTTTTTAAGATGTAGCAGTATTTACCCAGTGTCACCAAATGTGGCCCAAAATGTGGTATGTTTGCACTGCTCTGCATGGGGCTCTGGGTGGGGAATTTTTTATTTTGGCTGGATGCTATTGCTCAGACCTCATGACCTAATACAAATGAGTGCTCCTCCTTCTGGTACTTAGGATGTAAATATATAATTTTAAAAATATTCAGCCAACCCCTGAACTAACTACAAGAAAAAAAAAGCAAGGCAGAAATTTAATAAATATAGCTTTGCTTGGAATTAGTTTGGGTAGCAAGGCATAAGAATCTCTAGGCCTGTTGTGACAGATGCTCAGGGAAAAGAAATTTACTGATAGCTTCTTTTTTGCTAACCTAAACCAGGATTATACAAGTAAGATAAATCTTATCTCCCTTAACTGCTTGTTTTCCCACTTAAACCCTTGTTTAAAGGTTTTTGAGGATTTATCCAGATTTAAGAAAAATAACCCCAAACCCCACAGCAAATACCATCTGAAAACCCCAAAGCCTAACCCAGACATTTGATTATTGCCCTGGAAGAGGTAATACAGCATAGCTGCACCACTAACTCCTGAGACAGCCTTGGAGGATCTGTGCCCTCAGCCTAAACAGCTTGGGAGAGAGGTGATGCTGCTGCATCTGTCCTCACAGGGTTCTGCACAATCCATTCTCTTTTATTAAAAAAAATGAACAGAGGGCTCAGCCACAGGCAATTAATGTAGAATTAATGTCCAATCCTATTATAACATGCTTAACCTTTACTAGATTGCTTAATTTGGTTTAATTCAATCCTAATCTTCGTTTGGATCAAAATAATTCCTATTTGAGAGGTAATGAGGAGGACTATCTTGGGTAGGGCAAGGTACAGTAACTACTAATGGCTGCACTGATGTAATCAGGGGATTTCATCACCAGTAATTGTACACTAGAGTGTGTTTATCTGGCTGTGACTGCTCTGTAAATAGGTACTACCACAACACTTCTCCTGCCCTCTTTTTGAATTGAATAGTATGTGCACAGTGCTTCAAGATCTTATAATAAGTTTACTTTCAGGTCTGGACTTCATAAAGACATTTAAAGGCATCTGAATATCTCCATTTGTGTTGTTAGCCATGTGCACATTAATCAAGTTAGGATCTCTTCAGAGAATCATAGAAACTCAAGGGGTTATAAGGGTCCTTAGAGATTATCTAGTCCCAACCCCTCCTACCTCCCCATCTCCTACCAGGCCAGTACTCAGTGACTTTGCTGTCTTCCTGCAGAGGAAGAGATGGGGAGCACCCTTTTGGAGGCTCCCTAGCTTTGTTATTGTAACTGTGGCTTCTACAGCAGCCATGTGGGCAGAGAAGAGAAGATGGGGCTGATGAGGATTTATCACGTGGGGTTACATTCCCCCTTCTGTGTACTTTTATGTTTCCCATGACAATAGAGCTGTCTCCTCTCACTGTCCAGAAATAATGACACACAGCAAAGAGATTCACTGTGTTTTCTCAGTTGCCCTCAGCTGTAAACATCCTTAGAAACCATGTTGTGTCTTTGGATGAAAAATTATTGTAAATAAACAGGCTGCTTGGGAGACAGAAGAAGACTTTTTAAACTATGATTTAGTCCCTACCAGTTCATTTTCCAATTCAGATTGTGTTTATCCTCATATGCACGTGATGCAATATACCACAGACTTGTCTTCTACTCCACCCCAATGAACATAAACCAGACTTTTTGGAGACCAAGGTCATAAAAATTGCAAGAGGCAGTTATTTAAGTCATTGAAGTAGTATGCCTTTTAAGGTAGGTTCATTCCCAAGTGTAGATTAACTATGGGGTTTGAAATTTTTTTTCTTTTTAAATGATATTTTGGAAAGAACAAATCTTTGCATTCCAGTTTTAATAGGGGATTTTGATAGGGAATGTAATAGACATCTGCAGTAGAACAAACTTCTGGCAGAATTTTGAATAGTATCTGTTTTGAGATACTTGCTGTGTCTGAATTTCTCATCTGACTTCTTCACCTGTAATGCTCTGTCCCTAGGAGTAAAGAACAAAAGGCACTGGGCCAGGTTAGCTCCCATCCTTTCAGAAGTTTATTCTTTCCTCTTGTCTATCTTCATTTTTCCTGTCCAAGGGGATCTCACAATTTCTATTTTTTTCTTGCCTTCTGGGCTCTGTAGGGCACTTCTGTGTAATTTTGCATCTCTGCAAGTAGACAATGAAGACATCAGCGAGCACTGCAAACATTCAACCCCTTCATTCCTTTCAGTAACATATTACATTTTAGGAATACCTTTTACAATTGAAAAATGCTAAAGGAATTAAGGTTTGAGATCAATCTGTAAAGGCCTCTGAGGTTACAAAGAGGCACAAGAGCAGCAATCATCTACCCCAAAATACCAGTGCAAATCAGGAGAGAGCAAGGTATCCTTATAAGAAATATGGTGGAGGAAAAGTGAGCATGTCACATTTAGAAGGAGGGAAGGACAACCTCAAAGATGTCCCAGCCTGAATCTTTTGAGATAATCTTCAACCAGTATTTTATACCTGCTTTTCTAAGGCTTTCAACATGCTTGTTTTTAATGCAAATGCAAGCAGGCAAAGCTCAAACTGCATGAGGATATGACTCATGTGGGGTCATAGCAAGTGAAGTGTATGTGTGGTAGCTGTAACCCCTCAACTGGCAACAAAAACCTGATGGTCACATCACAACAGTTACTGGAGCTGCCCCTAGGTAGTCTTTGAAACAGAAAATTAATTTTATATGTACATATTATATTGAAATGGAAAATGAATTATAAAAAAGTGCTGATCAAAGACATGTGGAACACCAAATTAATTGTACCAAAAAATAAATTTCCCACCTGAATTGGTAGCCTGATGGTTCTCTCCATCTGTAGATCATTTGCTCAATTGCAACCTCATGAAGCCTGTCTATTGTACAGTGACTTGCCTCAGAATAAATTGGTTTCAATGTGTTTCATAATGAAGAGGGACTTCTGACACTTGTTTCAGTCCTTGTGGTGATAGTACTGACAGGAGAGATGGTGCTGGTAGCAGTCACTGCCTTGAGAAGGCAGCTGTGTCATAAAATGGGAGGATTTGACACCAAGTGTACAACCCAAAAGGCATGCAAGAACATTGCTTTAGACTAAAAATAAAATTGTCATGATTTTCCTTCTCTTGAGTATGAATTGGGCTGTATCTACTGTCCTGGCAGTCACTGTGGGACCTGGAGTCAATGTTAATGCTGCTCATGCTTTCCAGGGGAAAAAGGGAAGGTTGCACCTACCAGTCTCTTCTTTTCTGGCTTCTACTTGTCCATATCCTGGTTTCTATGGAATGGGATGGAGATTTAGGGAACTTAAGTCAGGTCTCAGCCCTTTATTTAAAACTCATCAATCAATTGTGACTTTCCAGTGCGCTGGTTAGCATACCCAAACATATGCTCATGAAACTACCTGTAATTTGAAACCTGGCCAGACATTTCTCAGGTTCTGAAATCCATCCAGAATATTTTTGTAGAAGGAATATTTCCACAGCTGTGTGTTAGAGAAATAGGTGTATGGATCTTAAAGAAAAGAGAAAGAAAGTGAAATATTGAAAAAAGTATTGGAAGAGAGAACTATCTAGTATTTTCTGATTAAAAATGTATAGGTTGGATTTCATCAAAAAGCAAACGCTCTTTTATAAAAGAGACAAAAACTTCTCACTGATTTCTTCTGAGGTCTTTTGACAAATATTAGTCAGGGGAAAAGATTTAATCAGACAGGTTAGTGTGTAGTTTGGCTAAAAAACTCCCTTGAGATTCTTCAGGACTAACACCTTGAAAGGAAGCTGCCTGTTTTCTGCTTTGTCATATCATTTGTAAGTTAGTTGATTCTTTTTTGTGGCTTCCTCTTTGCTGAAGACATTTTATTAGAAACAAGACAGAAATGTTTATAACTACATTAAAAGTACTTTGCACACTCAGTTCCTCTCCAGTACATCAATTTAAAATATTTTTTTTCAAGCTTTCCAACCCTCCCCTAATGTATTGGAGTAACTCTTAGTAGTTGATGTATAATTTTTGTGTCAATCTAGGCAGAGTGATAGCAGTCCTGTGCAGTGCAGGATCTGTGCACTCAAAGATGACACCATGAAGTATCTCGTGATGCAGAAGTGTTTTGGCAGATAAGGAGGACTGGTTGAAACACATGTTCAATACTCTTCAGTATCAAGTGATAACATCTCTGTAGTGTGCTTTGGGATGTCTGCAGATGCATTAAAATCAACTTAATTGTCAAATCTGAAACCCCTTGATTCTAATACATATTTTAAATACTGCTAATGTGGTTCATTAGTATTTTGAGAAAAATCAAGCAGACTTTTCAACACTCAGCCACAGAGTTCGGAAATATTCAAATATTTCTATGTTTAGAGGCCTCTGTGGCCACAAAGAAAAAGATGCTAATTTCAACCAGATCTTTGTGTTCTCAGCTGAAGTAGTAGCTAGTATATTACAGGCATATACAAAGCTGTTCTCCTCCCAAGAGATATTTTAGCTGTGAATGACTCTTGGAAAACAACATTAACTTGCTGCCACAACCGGATGAACTATAAAAATGAGTACAGATAATACTGTGTTAGGTTTTCTTGCTTCTGCAGCAGCCAACTTGCATTTTTGCCCCTAATTTCTTACAAAGAAAATAGCTTTCAGGGCTTTGCTTCTAGAAGTTGTGGTGGAATTGCTTTTATGATCTCTTCCATTTTCTTGCTGCCATACATCTGGCAGTCAGGCGTGAGCCTCTAAGGACTCTGTGGACTACACTCAAGCCTTTGGCTGCTACCACTACCTTTATGGTGCTTGTAATGAACCTTACTGTTCCTCATCAAGTCTTTTCACTTTTTTTTTCCCCCTCTGGAAAATAAGCAAACTTATTTTTTTAATGGGTGTTTGTATTCCTTGTGAAATGTTGTTGTCAGTTACTCTAATGGTCAAGCCTTGGTCGCAATTTTACTGATAGGATGTACATGCTTCACACTTTGTACCACCACACAAGTGTGAGCAGTTGTTCTGAGTGAGCCACTCCTGAGAGACATGGATCTGAATTCAAGGTATGGCTTCTATTTCAAGTTTAATTCCAATTGAATTTCAGTTTTCCTTTCATTCCAGTAAAACTTCCTGTTCAGTTCCATTTAGGCTGAAACAGGGGCTTCTAGGGAGTTCTGGAACAGACTTTACTCAGAGACTTCTTCCTTCCTGAAGGAACTGGCTTGCCACTCTCCTTCAGGGACCTGCCTTGGACATGCTTATCATACCTTTGTAGGGATGCCCATACAGCACATCTTTGCTGTTTGCATTAAAGAACCTTCTCTCAAATAATTTTTGCCTGCCTCATATTCTGGTACTGAGTTTACAAGCACCTGTGTCAGCAGAAAAGTCTCAAATGTGAACTCTCATCCCAGATTTTTATTTCAGGTGAGCAGTTCAGTGTGATCACTGTGGGCAATGCAACTGGAGAACTTTGTTCTTTCTTTTTTTCACTCATCATGTGCTATGACCAGATTTCCTCAAGATGAACAGTATGTTGAAACAAGATTTAATTAACATTGGTTAACACTTTCCTGCAAAAGCTTATGTTTGTGATTGAGCTTTCCTTTTTACTCCTGTTAGTAATGAATGAACTTGGACAGACTCTAAAACTAAGTGACAGTGTGGTCACCCCACCAGGAGCTTGATGTCTGGCAGATTGGGAATACTCTCAGTTGCATCTCTGCCATTAAAGCTGCCCTGGCTGTGGCCTTTGTGAGCAGCTGGGAAGCCTCAAACAGTCAGAGCCACAGCCCTGTGCTTCAGAACTCCCTTGTGATAAAAGGAGCTGGGATTAGTGTGTGGGACCCAGAGCTGAGCAACCAGGCTGGCCCTCTCATGATAGGAACAAAAAATGGGGGCCCAAGGATCCCCTAGTCCCTCCCTAGCCCTTGACATGGGCTGGGGGTTAGTCCACTTCATTTCTACAATTTTAAAAACGCGTGTGTTTTTTTTTTTTTCTTGGACACAGGAAGAAAACACAAAATTAACACCCATTAGTTTAATTCTTCTACTTCTGGAATGAAATTAGGTTTTATCATTTGTGTCTTTGCCTTGTGAAGAGAAGTGTGGGAAATTCAGGAGACCTGATCGTGTTATGGTTCAGTCCAAGTGAGACAGAAATGTACTGTAGTCAAGCTTACCTCCCTGCCAGTAAATGCTGTGCTTAATTTTATTTTTTGCTTGTGGCACATCCAGTGTTACCTTGCATGATCTTTTGCACAAAAGTGTGAAGTCTCCCTCTAGATGATCCATTGACATCTGTTTGTGTTCTTAACAATTTCTCTGTTTGAAATTCAGTCAAGGCTTTAGGCTTTCCCAGGTTTTTCCAGAGATGAAGGCAATGGACTTTAGGCTTTTCATGGAGACAAATCCTTCATGACCACAACAAAATAAAAGCTTATAAATACAAAGAAAGCAAATTCTTCTTGTGAACTCTTTGTGAAAGAGGGAGAATATGACTGCTCAACTGTCTTAAACCTATGACCTTCTAAACACATTTTTCTTGCTATTGCTTTACTTTTTGAGGTTATGAGTACTTTTCTGTCTGAGAAGTTGAATTCTGCCCTTGAGAGCAGAAGCTGAGGGCAGAGAAAATTACTGAGAGATTTGTTGTCCACGAGATCAATGGCTGTAATTTCTACTTGAGATACAAATATATAGGTTCTGCTTGACAGAAGGAAGAGGTAGATGGGGAATTTTGCCCCTGAAAAAGCTGTCTTTTGCAGTGGGAAGTTTACCTGGATGTGAGACCAAGTGCTCTCTGTGTCTTTTCTCAGGATGACACATACATCTCTTCTTGCTAGCTTATCTCTTGCAACTTTTTCTCTTGAAAGTCTGATTATTCCATAAGAAATAGAAATAGAACACAAAAGTAGATCTCATTTTGACTAAAAGGGAATTAGTTTGCCATTTTGTGGGAAAAACTGAGCCATGGAAATGCACATAGATTTTCTGTTTCAAATGAACAGTAATAATAATTATAATTAATAATAAACATATAGAATAATAAATATAATCATGTTTATTAATTCTTTGTGTGTTTTTCCCTTCTGTTCCTTGAATATTTTAGATCATCAGGATTCCAATTATAAATATTATCTGAATAAGAATTTTGATCTATTTTCCAGTTTAGTTATTCCTTCCTTTCATCAACAGGCTTGACATTATACAAGAATACTGAGCTCTAGCACAGTACACAGAGAGAAAAAAATTAATCACACTGTATCTTTAAATTCAAATAAACAGGGTTTTTTTGATCTTTAAAAAATGCTCTTGGCATAGAATTCAGATTTCTCTCATTCATAAGCTGCTGTGGCTCTGAAAGATTTGATGCTTTTGATAAGAACAAAGGTGCAACCCAGTATTATTTTACCTCTCTGCATTTCCGAGGCCATGTGGCTTTGGGAAGTGGCACCGATAGTGGTTTTTGAGTGAATGCTTTGGTCTGCTGAAAACGTGTGCGATTTCCATTCCGGAGTGCAGCAGCAAACAAAAGAGCACTCAAATCTTAATCAGTGACATTTTCCCCTGTGACAACAGCTGTATTCCTTCACCTCCTCTCCTTCCGTAGGAATCTCGCTGGGATGCCGGGATGCCCTGCCGGTTCACCAGAAACCGCAGACGCATTGTCTGTCGCGTTAAGAGGCAGAGTGTGTGTCACTGGCTGCAGTCTAAAGCTTCTGATTGGCACTTGGAAATATTTGCAGTTATTTTCAGAGTCGTAATGAAATTAGTCCAGCAGCAGTTTCTATGCTAAGTGGATGGGAGAGACTGCATGTCTGTTACTGTGTTTATAAAGAAAGGCTTGTTTGTGTATCTATAATTTTTTTTTGAGTGCTTACATCTTGCTGTGACATTTACCTTATTTTTATGTGTGTGGGAACTTGGTGATCTTTCATTAATTTACAGTTTAAGTGTTCAAGAGCAGAGCAGGACCCTGTGAGAAGTCTTTAAAAAGCCCAAAATCAACCCACAAAACACCCAACAAATTTAAGCTGTGTTTTATTTGTGCTTCAGAAGTTAAAACCAGTTTTCAGGCTTACTGTTCTAGCCTAAATGCCACTTTGTGCTGATGGCTCTGCTAACCATGCTGGATGTGGCAAAGTGGCTTGTCGGAATTCCCTTTCCATAAAGGTGTGACCAGCAATAACCTTTCATATGTGCTGTATAACAGAATCTAATTTGCAAATAGGCTGAGTTTGCATGGAGTGTAAATTAGCTGGCTGCAATCTTCATGGGTGAGAGTGGCTTACAAGGCATCAAAGCACAGAAGACCAGGGATGTATCTCAGAGTTCCTAATAAACTTTCTTTTCCACAAAACAAAAAGTCAAGATGGTTTTAAGTATGATGTGGAGTGATACTCTGGTATCTGAAGGCCATTGGGTTGGACTTTACTGGACTTGAACCTGTTATTAGAGATGAAAGAGGATTCAGGATTTCAGTTCATGGAAACTTTGAAACACTCTTACAGAGGGGAAATTCTTAATGAGGGGTCAGGCCTGTGACCAGCCAATTGGGAAATGCTGCTGAATCATTTAAATGGCATTTAGATCTGGTCACAGCTATTAATATTCTCTGTTCTAGTATATTCAGTGATTCTGCATACTACAGTAACTCAGCCAAACCTCTTCCTTACTTGAATGTGTACTAGCACTGCCTTCAAATTTTGGCTGAGCTTCCTTGTTGTCATACAGAATGCTCTGTTGTGTCTATTTTGTTTACATTTTTCTATCTGGAAAAACTCTGGCACTCAGAGAACTGCAATTCATGTCATCACACCGGCATTTAAACCCTCATGCAGCAGCACCAGAGCACTCTTGAGAAAGAGTTTTGCTTCTGAAGGCACAACGTAAGGGAGAGGCAGAGATGCGTAGAAAAGAAGGAAAAAAGTGTATGGAGACAAATCCAGGATGAAACTGAAACCACATGGTGTTAGAGAGTGAGAATTACAACAGCAGCCCTTTGACAAGAGAGTACTGCTCTGGACATGCAGGTAATTGAAGACAGACAAAAGGATGGTTTTAAGCACAGTTTTATTAGGTTAAAAGAGCAGGAATATTTCCGATAAGTCCAACATGGTGTTATGGGATTCTTACCACATAACTCATAACTCGGGACCACTGTTCCTTGGTTTACCCACAGGATTTAGCTTGTAACCAGAGTAAAACCCAGAACATCAAGCATATGGCCTAAAATAGCACAAAACCTAATTTTCTTTTGCTTGACCAAATTTATACTTAAGCTATGTTTTAAACTGCAGACACAGTGGAAAGTACAGGTAGTGGAAAAGCAGAGTAACAAATGAGGAAATCTCAGGTAATGGTATTTTTATTTCACCTCTGTATGGGTGTGCTTGAAGCAAAATCTGATATGAGCTAAAAGTCAGAAGCTCATATGACTGAATAATAAAGTATGTTATGCTTAAGTAGTGATAGGCTGCTTAGGCAAAATATTTCTGAGCAGTTGATTAAAAATGTGCCTCAGGGATTCCAGTGCTTTATTAACAATATAAAAGGCTAACTAGGAAAGAGATCAGGGTCCTTTATAAACAGTGTTCTCTGAAGTCTCATTTTTGCCATCTCAAAGGTACTTGCTGATCAT
Source organism: Catharus ustulatus (assembly GCF_009819885.2). Classification (NCBI taxonomy): domain Eukaryota; kingdom Metazoa; phylum Chordata; class Aves; order Passeriformes; family Turdidae; genus Catharus; species Catharus ustulatus. The sequence continues at coordinate 5,845,977 of NC_046225.1, read as the reverse complement.
TGTATCTGTTTTAGTTGCTGTTCATTAGTGAAGCAGTTAATAAATGAAATGTTTGCATTATAAATCCTATAGATTCATGTGGATTCCTAAAAAGTATTGTATTCTGGCTCTTTAGTGTCAGAACTCATTGTTTTGAAGAGTGCATTAAAAAATGAATGATAGATCTACAGGTTCAGTCTTTAGGGGTCCTTCCACATTTATATGATACAAGTTGGGAAAGAGTGAAACTCAAGCTTTCCAGACCCTTAACTGTTTCTTCTCTAGTCTCGAAGTCACCCAGGAAAACATTCTATCTCCTGAGAGATTTTATGGGTTTTGTTTTGTTCATTTTTTTAATCCTATGGGATGTTGGCTGCTATCAGAATAAGGAAAAAAAAAAGATAATTAGAGTAGGTAAATGTAATTAGTGGCATGAATAATTAGTGAACTATCAAGTACCAAATTTCTAAGTCCCTACATCTATGAGCCCCTCTGCCAGTGTTTAACTGATGACTTAAGAAAGTTTGTAATATTTTTTTTTTTCACTGTTCTAATAGAAGTTCTTGATCCCTAAAGCAGGGGCTGAGTTAGTTTAAATTGTGCTAAGAAGTTCTGCTGTTATTGATGAAGGAGAAAGATAAAACCCCAAGCCAACAGATCCACTCCCCCCACATTCTTAGAGCTGGGTAGTCAAACCCTGTCTGCATCAGAGAATCTGGAAGTGTTTTTCAAGTTTGTAGCCCCATTTAGGTTTCTTGGGCAAGTCCCTTCTTGCTGATGCACCACCACCCTGATAACTGAGGATGAGAACCATGGACTAGAGCTTGGACCTGTATGGTCCTGGATGACTGAGATGGCTTGGTCCTCCCAAATACCTGCCATTCTGAGCTGCCTTAGGATGAGTGGAATAGGACACATCTGAGAAAAGAGGGTGCACTGGTTGAAGTTCAAGGAAATTATTGGTGGATAAAATGTGTTGAACTTTGTGTCTCAATTTGAAAGATATATGGGCACATCAAATGTAGAGGTTTGACTCTAGCAAACACCAAGCCTTTCCCTGCTAATCAATAATTTGAAAACTTAATTTTCCCAGAAAAAAATTGAATGTGCTGTCAAAGACTCTTCTTAAAAGGTATTTCTGGCCTGTGTGTCTCTGACCTGGGACGAACAAAGTACATCTAGGGAATATTCTGGTTTTCTTCCAAACTATAAATGAACTACTGCAGGTGAACCTGGTTACATGTCAGTGATCTGCTGTACTAATTTCAAGAGGCTTTAAGCATTCAATTGCTAATCTTTGCAGGCTCTAAAATTTTAACTCATTACTCATAATTTCTAAAACATACAATCTTTTGGATTCCAAAAATTCAGAAAGTAATTTCTGGTGTGAATGGCAGATTATTTGTTAAAACAAGATGAGAAGCAATTCATCATGGTTGACTTTGAGTTTTAGCTTAATTGTTGGAAATTATTTCAGTTAATACACATAAGAAAGATCAAATTTTACAGAGGGCTTGAGAATTCCTTGTTAATTCTGTGCATTGTGTGCAAAGAGAACCTTTCCCAGAAACTTTGAAGCTAACCCTACACATGGCAGCTCTGTGAAAAACTGCTGCCACTCAGTTCAACCATTTGCAGCATTTCTTTGAAGTGATGGTTTGGGCCACATTCATCCCCCTCTGGAAAAGTTACTGGGCCCATTAAATGAGGAATATGGCCCCAAGTTCTTGTGCAGGTTTGCTAAGGAACATTGCCATATGGGGCAGTGTGCTACCAATATGGTTTAAAAGGCATCTGAGCCAGAGCAGGGCAAATAAAAATCCTTACATTTGCAAACTGTGATTGTGAATGTTGGTTTGTATGAGCCTCTAGATTTGAAAAGAATTCACTGTATTCCCTGTTGCTTCTAAGTTCTTTTAAACTTTCTAAATCCTTTCTTATCCTTTTGATCTGAAACAGAACAAATCTGATCTGAAAGAAAGCTATTTGTCTATAGAATAATAATAAAAATATAATTTTTTTCCTGAGGCTTTAAGTGTGAAAGCTTTTGGGGTTTTGTATGATCCATATTTTGCATTTACAATGACTTTGCCTCTCTCCACCCCCTCCCCCACCTTCTATTTTTTTCCTCCTTTTTGTGTTCCTGTAGAACATTTTTTTATGCTGCTTGGGCTTCTTTCCATGCACTTTTACAGTGTGTGTGTGTAGTTAAGAAGACCATAAACTGGAAAAGCGAGGAGAGGGTTAAATATAAACTTCAGTGCATCAGTGGTCCGAGGTGCTCTACACTGGGAATATCATCCTCAACTCAAAAATTTGTCATTAAGAAAGGAAATCTTTGGAAATGCTGTTATCCCTGGCTGGTCCTAGGTGTGACATTGAGTGCAGCACAACCTTAAGTACACTCTACACTGCTGCACTGAATGTATTTAAAGTACTTGTCAGTCACTTTTTGACTCTTTGGCCATAGTCCACTCAATGTGATATCCAATTGCTTGTGAATGGATCCAGTGTTTGTACCTGCAGAAATCTGCTTCTCTGGCTTTTATAACTATTCCTGGTTTTTAAAAAAATTTATTTTGCATGCAACAGAGCTTCCTGACATCTGCTTCAAATAAATTTTTTCTTATAATATTCATATATGCCCCCTTGTCCTGTCATGTGTATTACACTGAAAATAATTCTTGAATAGACATCCATATCATGTAGGATTTTGTGTACTTTTTATAAGCCATCTGGATTTGATCCTGCTGTAGAGAGGCAGGATGCTTTGTTTCTTGACAAAGTTTTCTATCAGAAACACTGTCAGGAAGGAATCCGTGGGCCTTTCTTCCTCTCAAACCTGAGATAGTGTCCAGTCTGTCTAGAGCTTTACTTCAGTGGCTTTTTGAAAGTCAGAAATCCACAACCACAAAGGGTTTCAATAGCCTAACTAACTCAGGAAGGGGTTTCAGTAATGGTGCCACAGACTTGCATTTATAGAGGCTGCAGAGCTGTAGCAGGCAGCTTGCCAGGGCAGCAAATTAACATTATTTAACATTTCTGAAACTTTTAATTAAGCTTGTTTCAGGCTTGCAGGCAAACAGGATCATATATTCCCATCCCCCACTTAGGAATGTTCTTGGCTTCTTGATGAGCTCTCCTAAGTGGTCCCAGCTCCTATAATTATGTCATCCTAACGAGCTGTGCAAAACATGGTGTGTTTTGTTCTGGGGGCTTCATGTGCAGCAATTTTGCTCTCAGTCCACGTGGGTCTGCACCCCATGATTTTTATTCTGAGTTTCAGGTTCATGGGGAAAGAAAAAATAGAAAAAGCACTGTTTCACAGGGGTTTATGTGGGTTCCATAAACTGGCCCATATTCTCTCTAAAGATGTGTGAATCTTAGTTAACCTTTTATGAAAAGTTTTGTGTTTGTAAAGAAATTCAAAAGGGGCACATTGTGTAGTTTATGACTTCATTGTGAACATTTTTTACAGCTGTAATCCTTCCTTCTGGATGTTATGTTATGGCTGCTGCTCTTGCTGTATGGCTAGGGTAACAAAATGGTTCCTCTTGTAAAGCCCTATTTGCAGATGGCTTGTGAAACATGCAGCTTTGCAGATGAATTGTTCTATATCTTGGATTGTGGCCATGTATGCTTTTTTTTGGAAGGCTTGAGCAAAATTGGATCAATCACTTGTATGAGAGTGGGTAGGAAAACCCAAGTCCAGCCTTTAGAGCAAGGTTGGAAAACTACTTTTACAAGGAAGTATTTTATACTCTAAAAGAAGTGCCTGAATGTGTTTTAGAGGGGTTATTTCTGGTTAAATTATAAGCCAAATCCAGGCAAACCTGGAAAATGCACCTGTGGAGCGAGAGTGAGCAGAAAAGTTCCAATTCTTTCTGGATATTTTACTAATCTTTAATAAAGCTATGACTTGGGGAAGGAGGTGCTCCTCATGTTACATCCTTCAGCAAAGTAATCCATTACTTAAGAAAGGTGCAGGGAGCAATAAACACAGGGTAGGTTTTTTTCTTGGTCAAAACATGAAGGATTGTCAAAGCCAAAGCTTCTCAAATGTTTCTGAGTCAAAGCAGAGTCCAACTGGAAACGTTTCAATCAAAGGAAGAATTGCATATGGAGGAAAACAGATGAGATCTCTCTCCCTCCTGCCTCATTCTGGGCAGGGATTTATATTGTACAAAAGCTCTAATTCCAATCCCTTTGCTAAAGAATATGTCATTGTTGTTATAACAAGTAGAGAAGCTCCAACAGAAGCAACCAAAGTTTGATGTCAGCATAGTGAATTCCTTGAAGATGATCAGCTTGCATGGGAAGAGCAGTGGTGGCCTGCATCAGAAGCCTTTTCAGGGAGTAGCCTCAGTAACAGCCTCCAGTAAGACTGGAAAGGGCTGTTCATTCTGTAATAAACACACATTTTTTGAAGCTGGTTTGCTGGGTGGTTCAGAAGTACTGCTTAGGCTGTGGTACTGTTCTTGCTTCACTTTATATCTTGAAAAAGTGTTGGTGATGGGGAGCTGATTTTGTTTTTTCCAGTCTATGCTTTCATTTGTGTTTTATTATGGTGTTTTGGCTGATATAATTCAAGAACTATGAATGTAACAGTTAATCTGTCGAATAGCTTAGCAACCATCCTCGTTTCAAAAAACAATGAAAACATTAGTTGTCATATAAAGCACATTGGGTTCTTCTGCCCAGTAAAACTCAGCTAGATGAAATACTGAAACTTTTAAAGTTTGATTAGTAACTTATGGCCTGATAATAGGACTTTGTTAGCAAAATGATGCAGCTGGAAAAAAAGTGTTTTCATTAGGACAGCATTCTGAAAATTTTTAATATGATTTTTAAAAATGTCTCTATTGTTTTTAAAAATGGGAGAAGAGAATTAAGTTTTGCTGTGCCGATTCATGTAAAAGTTGCTAAGTTAGGGGGCTGGTGGAGCTTGTAGTGTTTTGTGCTGACCTTTCCAGGAAATTTTGAAGGATCCTTCATATGAAGTGATGAGGAAACAGCTCCTGGTTTTGTGCTGTAAAATCCTGAGCCATTAATACTCTCAGCATTCTGGTAACAAGCAATAGAAAGGCTTTGGTATAAAATCAGTTGCACTGGAGTGGTTCTTGTTTATGTTGTGGTGATGTTAGAATGTATTATATACATCTCTGTTTAAAGGATGGGATAAATGACTTCAGGTTGGCCTGCAAGTATAAACCATCCTTATTTGAGAGCAGCCCTGTAAAACAGGAATGCACACCTCATTTTAGGTCAAAGCATTTGAACGGAATATGTCCAAGACACCTGCAGAAAATTAAAGCATTTACTCCCCTGTACACAAAAATTTCAAGAGGTAATTACCTTCAGTGTGAAACATAATACAGCTCCCATTAGATGGAGCACATGGAGTGAATATTGAATTGATGCCTTGTTGGGAGTGCTTCTGGGAATTAATAGTGCTGCTGAAAGCAGTAGTAGGGGTGTTTTCTTTGCCTTTGTGCTTGTCCCTATCCTTATCTTTTGGGGTTTATGATGAGGCTGTTGTCATTCCACTCAGCAGACAGACAGGACTTCCTCCATCTCACTCTCTCCTGCCAGCTGCTTTGTTTCTGCAGGGCTGGCTCTGCCTTTGGAGGCTCCCACTTGTCAGCTCCGTTCTTGGTCCCTGTGCCAAGGGCTGGCACTGAAATCTCTGCTTTTCTGTGACTGCAAGGACGAGAGTGAGAAACTGGGGCTGCTGGGTTCAGCATCTCACTTTGTTAAGCTGTCCTTTCATCCTTCGGGGAACTTCCTCTGAGGAGATGGAGCTGAAAGTTAAGATTCCATTCTTTGTTCTGGCAGCTGAGGCACAACTATCCAGTTTCCTCTCTTATTGTTTGACGTTTTGTTTATGTCTCTGTTACAGAAATAGAGCGAACAGTCTTTGTGTGCAGGTTTTCTGCTCCCTCCAACTACTGAATGACAATCAGGTTCGGTTCGAAGCTTGCACTGGTATTTCCTCTGTTCCTGCTAGTTTTGGAGATCTCTGCCAAGTGGAAGTTGTGTGCCTGCCCAGCTGCAGTGACTGCTTACCATAGGCTTTGTAGCTTTTCAGTTCCATCTGATGGAACAAGGCGTGAGGTGTGCTGGTTCCTTTGGCATTCACAGAGCCCTCCAAGAGGCAGATGGTGCCTTGGTTGATGGCACCCCATAACAGGGTGTCCTGCCATGCAACCTTCTGGGCCACCTTGGCTCTGCTCCTGAGCTATTCACTGGAATTGCTTGGACTCCTGCTTGATTTGAATGTTAAAACCATTTAAACACAAATGGAAACCTCCAGCCTGCAGTAGTGACTGTAAGTTTGCCCATGTGTTTCAAGTTGCAGCAACACTGTGGAAGGGTTTATCCACCAATTCATGGATGTTTTCAGAAGCTCTGTTGTGGAGTTAATTGTCAGTTTGCAGCCCTGTCAGGTGGGATTTGAATTGTCCCCAAGCCTCCCAGGAGGAAGGTTACAATTTCAGATGTCACAGAAATACCTCAGGCTCTGTCCCCCAGGCCGAGGAATGAGCTCCTATCGTTTAATATGTCATGGCATATTGTTGATTGTGTTTGGGATGGGTGAAATTCGGGATCCATCCAAGCCTTTGGCTACCTAAGAAGGAAAATAACAACCCTTTGATGCTTCTTTGCTTTTTCCCCTGAAACATATATAATGATTTGTCTCAAGGGATGGGGAGGAGGTTGGAGTCCTTGTGTACAGAGCTTTATACTTTCTTGGGCCAGACTTGTGGCAAGCTATGATTTCTCCTTTTGCCAGCCTTAAACATTGGAATAGTGAACATTCCTGCCTCTGTCAGTTCTGACATAAGTCCACTAAACACATTTGCACTGCCCCAAGATGCATTTCTTGTTCCACTGCTAGCAGTGACACTGGGTAATTTTCAGGGTAGAGTTGCATTTAATAATGTCCAGATAAAACCTGGTTCATTTGTGAGGAAAAATTTGGTTTTGCCAAACCAGACTTACAAGCTAAGCACGAAACTGGAAATCTAGATGCTAGCTGTTTTTGTTGTGCTGTTCTCACAGGGAACCCCCAATTTATGCCTATTATGTATACAGAGAACAATTTGGCATGTATGACAGCTCTGGTACAAATCAATTCCCAGTCAGAACAAATAGGTTTTTTTAATGCTTAGGTTCAGTAAGTGATAACAATCCACAGTTCCATTTCAGTCTGTAGTTCTTCCCTCAAAAACTTCCAAGATACTTTGATTAATATCTTGACTTTCCTTACAGACTTCTTCTCTCCATGTGAAATTAGAGACTCAGACATTTAATACACTTGTAATTCAGCATTTCCTTTTAAATAGTGGTTTAAAGATCAAAAGAGCTGTGAGCCTGTGTTGTCTGTATTTTTCTGCAATGGGAAACTTTCCTTACACTGCTTTAATTGTCGGCTTTTCCTGTCCTTTTCTTGCCCTCACTTTATATCTGTGCTTGCATTTAATTTAGATGGTAAAGTTGCTTGTGTAGTTGCCTGTTTTTGACCAGCATTTTGGGTGAAGTAAAGGTGATGTATGTCAAATAGAATCAAGCTGGATTCTGAAATTTTAGTACAGGTTTGAACTTGAATATTCCCCACACTATTTGGTTCTAGGAAGTTTTGAGAAGGACAAAGTTGTGCAATTTTGAGCTTCTGGGTCACTTTTCTATATTACTGTGTTTCTTGTTAATGCTTTAAGTGGCAAAATAATAATTCAACTACCCTTCTGGTCTGTATTCTGCTCCTAAAAGAGATTATTAGTGGTGGGGTTTTACCTCCTGTACTTTATTCTGTCATGTAAAACAAATTCTGCTTAACATTTGGCATGGTAGCTACTTGCAATTGTGAGATACTCTCTGGGATTTTAAGATATTTCAACAGATATTTGCTGAAAACCTAGTTCAACATAAAGAAAATGGTGTTTGGACAGCCCAGCATGCTCTCACTGCTGCAGCAATTCAGAAATGTGTTGTTGCAGTTGAAAGACCATCATCTGGGAAGATCCAGAGTTCCCTGTGCTGTGGCTGGGTTTCTAACTGAACTTATAATAAAGATCTGTGTTCACAGAAAGCTTTAATAACTTGGAATTTCTCCTATGCATCAAGTATAATTATTTTAGTCGCACTAGGTGGTGTGACTCTGGTTTTCCTCATAATGAGGGGAATAGTCTGATTTGTACCCAAAGTAGCAAGGTAAAATAAAACTGCCTGAGACTGCTCCTCTGTCTCTTCTGACCTTCAGCAGCCCAGCAACATCTTGCTCTTGTGGCCACCAAGGCTCTTGACTGCTTGTGTTACCATTTATATATCTGCTAATCAGTGCTCAAGCAGTTTGTTGGAGGTAGTTGAACTAGATTGCTTCTATCCCAGCTATTCCAGAAAAACAAAACTGCTTATCCCTTTTAGTTGTGATTCTGGGGAAATGTTTTCTCTATTTGGATGAGTACACACTGAAATATCTTAGGTGGTGTTGCAGTGTTTGCATTTGCCACCTTGGAAGCAGGCTTCAAATAACTTCCAGTTCACAGCAGAACATGAGGCTCAGTGAATAACATGGGTATGGATAGGTAATTCCTGGAAGTGGCTGCCCTCCCTGCAATGCCTCCAGAATTTTTCCTTCACCTGCAATTACTTCTCCTTCATAAATTTTTAAAAAATATACTGATGTGGTATTCAGCAAAATGAGACACTGACCTGGCTATTAGAAAGACATCCATACAAGTAATTATGAACTATAAAACATAACCTTGACAAGGAATAAATGCTGGCTAGGACAACTTTTCCTCTCTGGATCGTAGACAGGTGCTATCCTAATGGAAACTCCAAAACTGAGGGTAGACTGAAGAATAATTTCAGAATCTGATGTAAGAACCAAATGGCTGCAGTTCAATTGGAAAGTTAAAAGTAATCCCAAAAGCTGAATTAGTGGGCAAACAAAATGCTGGTTAAAGGTGCATAATAAAAATGAATGTTGTTACAGAGTTATACACAGTTTTCCATGGGAACTTGCAAGAATTTTGTGGATATGATTTGTTTTTGTGCATGTTCTTTAGCTTTTCAGTATGGTACCTTTCCAACAGAGAAGTAAAAGCAGTTTTGATAAATGGAGTTTTCAGGGATATGGTTTGTAAACCATCTGAGTGTAAGATTTCTTAATTACTTTTACAGGGTCTATGAAAACCAAAGTATTTTGCCCAAGAACTGATTTGAATGTCATGACTGAGCACTTTCTGAGTCTGTCCTGGTCATTTGTCCTAGAACAGAAAGCGATATTCCAAACAATATGAAAATTTCAGTCAATTTTAGAGTATATGGAAAGAGCTGAAGATGGAGCCTTCTAAGGTTTTTTTAATTTATGTCATGGTACTTGCAGTGTTGTTATTTTTTGTGGTTGTTTTGAACTGCTTTTAGAATAACACACCAGGTTTCTGTGTCTAAATATATATATATAGTTGTGGTGTTTGTGCTTATATATGTGCCCAAAAAACAAATGTGCCCCCTATAAAACCCATTAATTTTCGTACTCTTTTCCATCTTTTATTACTGTTTGTTTTCAATGGCCTCATTGTTTTTACCTGAGTGTTGTGCTGGTTGTTCTCATTATACATTTAAAAAAAAAAATAGACATAGGGAGAGACCTTCCAGACATCTGTTTTAAATTAAATTTGGTTTAATTTCCCCATATGCCATCTTCTCTCCATCATCTGTGCTAATCCTCAGTCAACATGTGCAGGATTTCATACATTGTCTCATAGGCACATCTTTAGCTTGTGTTTTCAACTAGTTCATAAACATGTTTGCTTTAACATATTCTTAGATTGCACTTATTGGGTTTTAAATCCAGAATCAAAGGCGCAGTGTCCTTCAAGTGTCATTTCATTGTGCTCAGCAGCTTTTATTAAAATGCAAGTTAAACAAACCCAGCTGGCAGTTCACAGGATGTGTTTGGACTTACATTTTACTTAGACCAACAGGACTGATTCTCAGTTGCAGTTGTAATTGTGCAAATCCACATAAACTTTGAAGCTGTTCTTCAGATGGTTCCAGAAGAAAAATGGTTACATCTCAATGTATGAGTGGCATTGTCTGCTCTTGATGTTCCATAAAATTTTCTCCTCTTCCCCAGCCATGCTGACTGGATGACAGGTGAAATATTAGGCAGTATTCTGCAGTATGCCATGCAATAAACTTTGTCATTTTTAGATCTGTTTTGAACTGATTGGTTGTCTAATTCTATTTATAGGAGAGACTTTCTTTTAAGTCAGCAAAAAGCTTTGAGTTGTGATTTTGTGTTCTTCTGTAGGAAAACAGTACTTTTAAAATAGCTTGACTTGAAGTTTAGGGCACACAGAGTAATGCCTAGGTATAAAATATCTCCTCCTAGGCTGGAGGTGCAGCTCCTTTAGGTGAGTTCCAGAAGTGATCTGAATGTTGGCATCTGTTTGGCCTGAATGAGAACATCATGAATTGAGGGATAGGTGAATGTTCTGTAGGAATTCAGAATGAAGAGCTTTAGTCAGCCAGGATTGTGTTTTATCAGAGACTGCTAAACTGGTCTTGGAAAGCAATTAACCACTAAAATTCAAAGATAAACGTTTTGCTTGCATCCCTTTGCATAAAAGTGAATGACTGAAATGTTGTAAGCATTTGAAAGGTGACAGTGTGAGCTGGAGTTTCCCCAGGAACAGAGACTGGCTAGCACAGCAGGCTTAGCTCCTGGAAGTTGATAGAAATGCAAATTACATGCCAAATTACAAAATGAAAACAAAAAGAAGTGCCAAGCTACTGAAGTGGCTCAGCATGCTAATGACAGGCTTCATTAGGGTGTCCTAACATGGACAATTGCTGCAACCCTGAGCAGAATAGATATAATGACCCTTCATTCACAAGAGAGTAAGCACTGTGTAGTAGGGAATTATTGTGATCTGTTTTCTTCAGAGTCTGTTTTGGACAGGCTTGATAGAATGAAACCTTAAAGGGTATGGTTTTGAATGATAGATGTAAACAAATGTCTTTTTTTGCTGCTAGGTTTTTGTAACCTGACATCCGCAGTGATTTTTTTATGTGCAAATTATTTTGGAAAGAGGTCAGCTTCAGAAAGCAAGGAAGGATGAAAAGATGCAAGACCCACAAACAGTAAATATGGAACTCTTTATGTATCATCCATAAAATAGTGACCTGTATCAGGAGGCCTGTTTGATTTGCTGGATGGGTTACTCCAGCTTTCTGTCTTCTTTGGAATAATCAGCTGAAACCAAGGGTTAAGTTTTACAGCTCATAACATAAAAAGGAAGTTACAGTAGCCACAAACCTTTTCCTTCAGCCCCCAAAAGTTTGATTTCATGCTAAGTATCTTCATTATTCCAAATGCACATTGAATTTATTACAGAAATTATTATTTAAACTAGATCTCATACTCTGTGTAGGTTGTGCATGTGGGTGTGTGCATGTGCATGTTATAATTTAATACTTAAATTTAAGACCTTTTTGATTCCTCTGTGAATGAACACAGTATTCCAAACACAGGAGGTCATCAAACTTATTCCAGGTGCACTCTTGTCTAATAGAAGAGCACCAGCACAAATGTGTTTATGCCTCTGAAACAAAAGTGTGATCTGTTTCAGATGTGCAAGAGAAAATGAAGTGTTAAACTACTTGCAAGCAATTGTCATTTTTTTCCCCCTCTGTTGAAAACGAAGGTGTTTTGGGCTTTGTACCATATTCTAGTGAGGCACACAAATCTATTTTGCAGAAATCTGGAGTCAGAAATTGTATAACTCCTCATAGAAAGATCATGAACAGTAGGAGGAATGCAGCATTTGAGGGCTAAATGGAAAATTTTTCTCCTGGAAGAATACTCACTGTATGGGCAAGTTCTAAATCATCACAGTATGCAGATCTACCTGAGCTACCTTGCCACTCTCCTTTTTAATTTTTTTTTTAAAACCTAAATAGGTTGCCAATAACTAGAATAAACACATCTCTAAAAAAGATAATGCAAAATTGCATTACAAAAACATTTTTTTCCATTGCTACAAAAATTACTTTTTTCTAGGCCTTCAGTACTGTAAGAGAGTGCATAGGGCATCTGGCATGTGTCTCCAAGTAATGTTCTCACCTTGCTATTTGTCTTTAATGACTCAAATGCAGTAACAGCATTTTATAAAAACGTTTCTGTTTTGGCAAATCTCAGCTTGTCTTGATATCTCTCCATGCACTAACAGTCTGGTTTTTCAGAGTGCTTGCTTTTTCCTCCTGGACTTCAGGAGCATCTTTGAGTCTTTTTCAATTTGAAGTCAATTGGATAGGCTTTAAGCAAGTCATGTTAAAGGTCTGTATTTCTTTTGTTGCTTTTAAGAATTGCTCTCTTACCTTATCTCTGTGTTGCTCCACAGATTTGGGATGAACTCAAGGCATGAAATCATCCTTATGATGATACTAGTTACTAGCTTGAGTAAATGGGCTTTGGAGCAGAAAGTGGCATCACAACTGGCATTAAAAGACAAAGAACCTAGGAAGGCAGTTTGATGCTATTAGGAGTGTGATTCCACAAGAACTGGCAGAGGCAGTTGTTATATCAAGCATAAAATATAAAATCTGTGCTGTACAATAAAAGTCATGCCACTTATGAGTCAGTAGTAGAGTAGGGCAGCAGATGCAATGTGAATCATCACAGGGAAGTGAAGCCAAGATAGACACCTTTAATATCTTGATGTGATAAAAAGATCAAAAGATCAATTTTTTCATTCTTATCTGTTTGTCTAAGATGTGTTGTAGTAAATGCCAGCTGGAAATGAGTGACCAAAACACCAGATGTGATTTAAATTGCAGCAGACCTTGCTGGGAAAGTCCCTACCTATGTTTCTGCAGACATTATATTTTTTTTTTAAAAAAATAGTTACAGATATAATTTTAAAAATAGTTACCTATTGATCATGAGGTATTTATATAATGATGCTGTGCTTGGGGCAAACAAAAAAGCATAAATGAAGAGGGTACCCTTTGCATCTGGATTTGTGCTGGGTTTCCTTTTCTTATCTGTTCAATAAATCCCTGTTCGGCTTAGTTTTTGCAGTAAAAAAGATAACTCCTTGAATCTCAGAAAAAATCTAAAGTCTCGTATTTATAAATTAGTTTCTTATCAAGTGTGGTGATCATTGCTGAATTGGTATTTGAGTCACATGGTTATTTTTTAATAATCCAGTGGACTTGGAAACAAGGGTATGGACTTTGTTGTACTTCAGGAGAAGCAAAGCAAACTGTAATCACAAAATCTTTTAGGCAACTGAAGTTTATAAAACTAATTTATTATTATTTACATGAACCATTTGACTTTGTTATGATAGTACTTGAAACATTTTATTGGTACGGGCAGATAATTTTTCAGATTTTGGATACTGTGACTGAATACAGGAAGAAAACTAGGAGCCTGTTTTAATCTGATTTGGTAAATTCCAGGTGCTTATGAAGAGCTGAATATGTCTGTCAGTCCATATAATGTCTTTATAAAATGGTGAGATTCACAGGCAGGAAAATGACGTATCCTTTCCAGTCTCCAAGGCCCTTTCTGAAGTCTGTTGCTTTCTGTAGGGAGAGTTAACTTTTGTGGAAATAATTTGCGATCATAAAGATATTTAAAAAAAAAAGGTAGTTTTCACCGCTGAATTCTCACAGTTTTTGTCCAGATGATCTAGCTGTGCAATGGATTGGGCTCAAATAAAGGTGATGAGGGACTTTGTACCTAGGGCCTTTGCGTGCTTGACTGCTATTCATTCCTCTTTATGGCTCCTGCCTTGACAAGTGAAATGTAGCTGCCTTTGCTTTCCAGACAGCATCCCAAGCGTTCCAGATGAGATGAAGCCAACTCATGAAAAAACATGTGGGCAGAGACAGCCAGGTTTTATGATGATCCCCACCCCACACAATCCCCTGTGGTTGACAGACCAGTTGAAGATGTAGATCAGCACAGACTTTGGACAACAATTTTTCTCTTCTGTGCAGTTGGGTTACATTATCTCTCAGCAACCTTAGGTAATACAGTGTGATGAATTATGCTGGTAGTTTATTATCTTTATTGTTTCTCGTTTTGCTAAGTCTGATCGCATTTTAAGCTCTCCTTTATGCAGACCACGGCCTTCTGCTCTGTTCAGAGAAGCTATTCCAGGAACTCTTGTAGTACTTCAGTCTCTGAACCAAGCATGTTGTGTGCCTTTTGAAGGACATGAGCTCCTTTGCCTGACAAGGAGGGCAGAGAAAACCACTCTGAGGATGTCACAGCCTGACTAAAACCTTCTTGGATGCTCCAAACACTATTATTTATTCTTTGGGATTGACTCCTCCCTGTCCCCAACAAGATGGTGTGGGACTCTTATCTAAAACAATACTGAGAGAAAAAATTTTTTACTACCTTAGGATGGACATTTGAGGTCACAATGATTTTTATCTTTATTTCTCTCAGATTTCTGCAGTTCCAGCAAAGAAAGTGCACTTCATTGGAAATTCACTTAGCGCTATATTTAACCTTCACGTTCTTTCCCCTCTGCTAGAGCTATGTGTAAACAACTGAGGGTGGAGTATTCTATATTAAAAGATACTTATTGTGGGTTTAATAATGAGAGTACTCTTTATTTCATGTCAGAGCTCAGTAATAGCAGAGTTTGTCCACTGGACATAAGTCCGCAAGAGGAACCCTCAGTGGGAGTCTAAAACGATTGGAAAATGTGAGTGGAGTATAAACAAGAGGAGTGATGCACACAACATGTGCTTGTTCTTCCCTTCAAGCTCTGTAAGCTGATCCCTCCAGGGCTGATTTTCAAAGTTGCAGGTTACCCTTTGGTACCCAGTGGCCCCTTACTGATTCCACCATTCACCTTTGAAATGCTCATGTTAGAGCATCTGAAGGTAACTCTCTTTCCACCCCTCTGAAGAGTATCATGCCTGTGCTTTTCAGAATTTCAGCTTCTCCCTGGATTCTCTTTTCTGTGTAAGCTTTCAGTGAGGAGGAGCTTTGCAAAGGGTTGAATGCTTTTTGTTGCAGTAAAAAAGGGAAGGTAAAAAGGGAAAGTCAGCTGAAGGTAGATACATAATACCTGAAATGGCAGTGATACTCTGAAATTAAATCACTTCACATCCCAAGCAGCCTCCAGGAATTAATCTAAAATTCTTTGGTGATTTCTTCAGAGTTTTGAAAATAGTTCAATTTGAAAATCGAAATTTTCATTTTAGGCGAATGTTCTGAAGCCAAGTATTTTGCAGATTTTATATTAAATGCTATCTTAATAATTTGAATTGCATCTTAAGGCTCTGTCAGTTACATGAATGCACACAGTAATTCTGTTACAACCTGTAACTTTGCAGTGCTTTTTAAGCCCATGAGTTCTTTTCCAAAACAGCATAATGCTGAATAAAACAAAAATCACACCCCTTCTAGGAAGAAAATTTCCATACAAAAGATATGACTTTTAAGAAGTTCTCATAACAATGATCAGGACACTCTTGGGACTGGAAGACATAGATCAAGTTTTTTAATACAGGAAGAGAGTCAGAACTTCAAAGATGTGTGTGGAGGAGAAGGAAGGAGAGAGCTTCTGACTAATTTTTTTTTTTTCCTGTGATTTTATGTGATATTTTTTTCTATAAAAATCTTGTTGCTGTACACTTGATGTATGTCCAGGAAAATGCACTTCTTCCACCAATATTCTGCTTTTCTCAACTGTTTGGTGGTTGATTTCTGCATCACAGCTTTCATGTTTTCATAACCTTGTGACCAGTCTCTGCCCCTGCATTATGCCATCTGTTGCCTTTCCTCCTTGTTTATTTTCTCTTTTGTTTTCATCAGCTGGGAAAGGAGGAGCATATTCCTGGCAGCTTTGACTCTGCCAGCACTGGAGAACAAAAAATTCCTCCCCTACCTCCCTAGTGCTTAGAGAAGACAGACTTTAGTATTGTCTGAAAGGTACAAGAGTGCCATCTGCTTATTGTTTATTTAGTAATTTAACTATTAAAATTCTGTGTAGCTGACATCTTAAGTCCTCTCAAGTGCTAATAAAATAACTTTTTGTGTTCCCTGAAAAAAAAAAAATGTTAAATTTCATCACTTGCTCCAGTTAAAATATTTTGAACTTGGCCTATAAAACACTGTGGACCAGACTCTAAAATGTTATGTTTTGTTTTTTTATATACAGTTGTAATATCTACAATTTAGCAGATAAAACCCCAAACATGTTGGTAAAAAAGCTTAGTGGTATTTAATAGTGTTTGGGCAAAGGGATGCTTCCAATGAGGTGGTGTTTGTGGTATTATTTACCTCCTTCACTGCATCTTCAACACTCTGGAGCATAAGCAGTTTTCAGGACTTAACACTTCCAACTTTTATAGTGTGTGGCATTCCTCTGGCTGACTACTGAGTAGCAGTTTGCCTCGGGCAAAACATGTTGTGTTCTCGATAAAAAAAGTGAGAATTTATCAGTGCTTTTTATCTGAAAAATCGTTCCAGATGAATGCACAACAGGCTTAGCATACTTTTAAAGCAAATCATGCCCAACTGGTTGTAGGGGGTTTAGTGACAAATAACAGCTCTCTGATCATGATGATCAGTTGGTTGAGAACTTTGCAATATAATGAGCATATAAAATGGGTAGCATTTCCCATTATGTAAATTCTGAAGGCTTGGAGGGTCTTCAAAAGCACCCCTAAACCAGAAATAATAATAAGTCAAAATAGGCAGAGGGATATTTGAAATAGTTTAGACTTGGCAAAACTCTGCACCATTCCCTCAGTGTAAATAAGTGTCAGCCTGTGTTTCATGGTCTTTTATACCAAGTCATGTTCCTCCAAGCCACGACTGTCAGGTCTGGTGAGCTCCATTCTCATGACCAGCTGATGGAAGTTTGATATCTTGATGGATTGGATGGTTGCTAAAATAATTCATACTATGTTAAATTAAAGATTACTGATAGACACAACACATAAATGCTCTGAAAAAACAAAGTTGTGTGGATGTAGGCTGCCTGCAGCATGTTATTCCAGAGCCTCAGCTGAGTTCTCCCAGTGCTGAATGCAGAGGCCAGGGTGTGAGAGCTGGAGTTGGGGATCTTTCTGCAAATGGCTTATTTCTACAAAGCTCTCACTTAAACTGAAGTAAATGTGAAGTTTTGGTTTAGCTTTTCCCACAACAATGAATAAATGAATGAACAAAATGGACAATGAATAGTAAAAGCTGCTAGGCTGCTTTTTTTTCTGAAGGGAGAAAAATGCTTTTAGATTTTTTCAGTACTAGGTGCTGTAGGTATTCATAAGTTTCATGTTGCTCATGTTCATTATCCATTATCTGTTTTCATGATTTGATTTAGTTTTAATGAAAGATCCTAAACCACCAGCATGAAACAGCTCATGCAAAGGATGCACAGATTGTAAAAAGGAAAGTTTGAAATGCAAATGTGTTTTAGAAATGTTCCCACTCTTCCTTATTCTGGTAAATTTGAAGCTGAAGGAGTCCCTTAGAACTCAATTGCCTGACAAACTTGAGGTGTGCATACTTTGATCACCAGATCAAACTCCTTGAACCTCTGGCTGCTCAGATATTTTGAGTTTCTCTGGAGGCTTTTACAGGACTCTGGCTGACTCCTGGCCCATCTTTGCTCCAAAGCAGAGTTGGGTTATTTGTATTTTCTCATCAAATTAAGGTATGCATACTTGTGCTAGCAGATGAGCTTAAATGAAAATAAAAGAGCAGCAGCATCATGGAAAATAATATACTGCAATGTTTTTTTAAACATGCATTGTGAAATCTTTATTATTTTTAATATTTGCTGTTTTCTTCAATTGCTCTGCATGAGCCAAAGAAATTGTGAAATGTGAACACGCTGGAAAGGAAGGGATGCAAAGTATTGAAAGGACATTTAAAACTAGGGTAAAATATTGCTTAATGTTTATTGAAAATGTGTGGGAAGTTGAGTATTTTTGTATATAATATGTTGATGTATTACAGCAGCATATATAAACTATGGGAATGTCACTGAAATTATGCAGACATAGGCCAGATGAGCAGTGTGCCTATGCTTTTGTGTATTTTTTTTTTTTTCTATCATGTATAGAAAAATGCATGTTTGTATCTTTTGCTAATTTGTTGGAGTTTTGGAAAGAGAGGAAATGTAGGATTGAGTCCATTTAAGTAAAAAAGTCAGAATTATGGGAGAGAAAATGGCTACATAGATGCTGTAAGTATGTGTCAACACTGCATGCAGTAACTACTTTTATTGCATAGAATAAATTTAATGTTGCAGTCCCTCTTCACAGGCACCTCTGAGCCCTTCTAGGATGCTGATAACTGATGAAAGTCTGCCTGAGGAATACTTTGGACAAATTCTATAAAGGCTTTGGAATTAGGGTTATGGCTTGAGGGATTTGTGAGAGGGAGGGGAAGCAAAAGACTGTTCAGTAAGAGAAAAGCAACTATTTAATAATATGTGAAAACAAAAGGTTGGCTCAGTGAGTGTATCCTGGACTTTAGAGAGAATGGCAAACATCTGTGTGTGTGAATCTGCCTTCCCCTGTACTCTCCCCTCCCAACAGTGGGCTGATAAATCATCTGGAAGTTGAGTGCCAGGTACATGACATAAGTTTTGGGAAGAATTAAACACTGCGCTTTATAGCAAGGAAGACTGAAAACCTTTCATGAACGTCTGACAAGTGCCATCTTTAGCAGTGATGTCTAACCTAATAACACTTTATGTCTTCCCTTTTTCATGTGAAAAAATAAATCCAGGCTTTGCTGTGGTACAGCAAGTAATTGCTGCTTGTCTGATGTTCTGACAAACACCCGCTGCAGACACGAGACAGAGCGGTTTAAGTTTTGGCTTCCTAAGTTGAAATTGCCTTAGTGTTGGATTACTGATTTGCAAATGAACAGCATGATTTTTTTTTTTTCCCCCTCCTTTTTAAAATTTATTTTTCTTACTGTCTTCTCCTGCTCTAATATTAATACATTTTTGAAATGGAAACCCAGTGAATTAGATCATTTTTCCTCGGTCTTTATCCCTTGGGATATCTAACCTATGTTGCTTGTTTTAATTAAATTACCACATTTTCCATATGATTAAATGCCTGAATAATGCAAACTTATGGGATTCAGTTTTAATACACCATGTATGGATACGAGCAACAAGGGGAAACATATGATTTTACTCAAGGTGAAATCTTTTAGTAGCAAGCGTTTCTCTTCATCTCTTTTCAGATAGAATGAAAGTTGTAGAACAGTGAAATAGAAAACGTGCTTTCAGACAGTGGTGTTCAATGGATGGGAGAAAATATCCTCTGAAGGAAGTAGGCTGATGGGAGGAAAAAAAACAAAAACTGGTGTCATGAATTCTGAGGATGTGCAAATATTTTCACAATTATGGTATAATGTGTTTTGGGTTTTGGGCAAGGGTCTTTGACCATATAGCAAGCTATGTCTTGGAGGAGTTTTTCAGGCTTCCATATTTTTTCACTTAGAATTGCTGGGGTTTAAATCAGACCAGGATTTGGCTTAGCATGGATAGGTACTGGGTATCTAATCTAAAAACCACACTAGTCATTTTTAAGCATAGAATGGTGAAATGCAGGCAAGAAGTCAGGAAAAGTGCATTTGGAATTTAGAAGTCCATTTAGTTTCAACTGCAGGGAAGGATAGCACTGCAGTTTTTCTGCTTGGTAAGCATATTCTTACTCCACTGCATTAGGACTGATAGAGAGAAAAGCGTTTTGAGTGAAGATGAAGTGGTGCAGACACCTACCCTTGCATGAGGTGAGCTCAGCTTTCCAGAAACAGCTGGGTATCATGCAGGACCAGCTTCCTATCCTGGCCTTCAAGCTCTTCAATGTCTGGCTTTATTAAAATTTTAAAGGCTGATAAGAAACTGTAGGCTGCTTCTGAGGAAACCAAACTTCAACACAACTGCAGGTTCTCAAACCATCCCCTACCTTGTCTGTGTCATGTCCTAATTACATCCAGGTTGTTTCCTCCTGTTTCCAGAAGGCTGCCTCCCAGCCTACTGAATTTAAAATGAAAAATCTAAAAATAATTTAAACTTGAATGTAAAATTAAAAAAAAATTCCCTAAATTATTTTTTTACCAGTTCCATTCAACCCATTTCTAACGTTGTAGTATGAGGTTCTTGGACTGGCCTTTCATGCTGACCCAGCAAATGAGAATTCTTTCTAGTTTTCAATCATTAGCAAGTTTTTTGTTTCAAACCAATATATAAAACCAAAACTATAATTGATTATAGAAACAATACCAGTATCTCTAACCTTGAGAAATTTAATTTCCAAATTTTGTTCAAATCAAGATTTAGCAGTACATCTAAGCAACATCTCCATTTTAACAATTTTTTCATGTGCTCTTATGTTTCTTCTATCTTCTTGTTTTTCAACCTTGAACTTGTCCTGTGATCTCATTATTTGGAGGATTGATTTGATTTCTACAGAAAGATCTGTCTTATACTGTCTGTTTCTAGTTGACCCATGTTGTATTTGATGAAATCTTTCAACTCCATGTCTATTTTGAATGTGCTCTGTCATAGTTTTTTTGGTTTTTTCTCTATTTAAATAGAGCCAGGCTTGTGTATTTATAGGTTTATTCCTTCTCTGTCCTTTTTAGCTATAATCACTCCACTGGTTGTTTACAGCTGTGATTTCACTGATCCCATGTAATTTTACTGGCATACTGGATGTGATATTTGCACTTCTCTGGTCTTTGAAGGAATTGAAAGCAGCAGGAAGTGTAGAGGATTGGGTAAAAAAGAAAGGGATAAATTGATGCTGCATTGTTTTTTGAATCTGAGAACTGTTGTTTCAAAATCTTGACATTTCACATCTTCCCTAGCAAGAAATGATGAAAAAATTTGTGATGGTCAGGCATGTACTGACTGAAACTGTTTAAATAATTTTCCTATAGGATTACACTATATTTTTGTTCTTATTTCATTGTAATGGTTCTTTGAGATGGTCTATTGTAGTTATTTTTCAACAGGGGTTGAATGCTTTCTCTTTGAGTGTCACTGACAAAGGATGGGTAGATTACTTTTTGTTTTGGAAAGAGGTAGCTTATTTTCTTCTTCTAGATCAGTATTTGATGTTCCATTCATGTTCTGTGAATGTTGTATAGTGTTCTTTTTGTTCTAAATTGACTTTCCTTCCTATTGTGAAGAGAGTTGTTGCTGTTGTAATATTTTATTAGGAATAAGTTCTGTGCAGGACATCCCTGTTGTGACATGGGCTAGGCTAGGAGAGGCTATTTTTCATTTTCTACTCTCCACTTGCTATTAACAGGTTTGTTGGATTAGTCCCTCTCCTTTTCTTGTTCTTGCTGTTTCCATACAGCTCACTTTTTCCTTCCCACAATCTGTCATCCTACTTTCCTACCAAACAGAAAAGATCCATTTGTAATAAATTTAAAAGTAAATGTTAAACAACCAGGAGTAAAGAAAATTAACAGACAGCCAAATAGTTTTCACTGATGATCTTTCCTGATCTTTGTCCCACGGCATAAATAAGGGAATAACTAAATTACCACCACATTCAGAGATGAGCAAAATGCATATGTGAATGTTTATTAGCTTTCCACTTCAGAGATTTATTTCCCTACTTGTTTAAATATTTTGAGAAACATACTGCAGCATTTAAACATGAAAAGTATACATTTCATATAGCTTTCCAGTTTCTGCTCTTCTATGGATGAAATCAAAAGTATGCTGGCCTCAAAGCATCAGCATTTCCATCCTGACCTCTGGATGCCCACTAAGCAGTGAGAAAGAAAGAATTTTGAGGAGAAAAAAGCATGTTTCATACTTGCATCTAATCAAGAGACATTGCTGTCCTCCAGATTTCTGTATCTCCACAAAACAATACAGTACTGATTTCAAGGCCAAATTTTAGACGTTCCTTCAACAGGTAATCACTGAGTCAAAAAGTATAGTTGGTTATTTTGAGTGGAGGATAGCATGAAAATCTAATTATGGATTGTAACTTGGGCTTAAGTCATTTCAGGGTGACTCAGTTTGATTTCTGTGTAAGGATTTGCTGAAGCAGATGAATATTAGAGTAATTGAAACAGACTTCTTAAAGTCTTTTCCACTGGTTGAAGAACTTTAGGACACAAACTTTCAGGGAAGAGCACTAATATTAGCATTAATTACCAAATGTTTCAATAAAGGTATTGGAGAGAGTAATTCAAGACTTTACAAGAAGTTACCAAAGGGATTAATGAGTTTAGAAAAATTGAAATCCTGTGGTATAAAAGTATTGGCTGATGTATTAAAGCTCCAGAAAATCCTTCAAATTCTGAAATGGAAGGAATTACAGAAACTAGACTGTTCCAGGTCTTGAGAAGGAAAATGGAATCAGTTATAAACCACTGTTCAGCCATGTATGTACAGCAATATCAAGAAGACAGAATAAATATGAAGAACCCATGGAATAGAGATTGGCTGAAGTACAATTAAAAATGAATACATGCAAATATTGCTTCACTTTCTCTTAAGGAACTTACTGTAGTTTAATAAGAAGGCAACCAGCAAAGACTTTATTAGAAGGTTGCTGTCATGATGGAGATGGTGGCAAAATGCTTAGCTTAGAGGGGTGAGAGCTGGGCAGGATGATGATGGAAATACCAGGGAAATAAAGTCCCAGGTCCAGACTGCCAGAATTTTTCATAAATCTCACAAATTCATGTAACTCAACAGTTACAACTTCATTGTGTGCACTATAGAAAATCAAAATAAATGCTTAAGCATTACTCTACTCTGTCATAAGCACTGCTATACTATTCCACCTCTCTTCAAATGCTGATTTTGAGCAGAAAGAAAAACTTTATAGCTTCTTCTGGATAGCTGTGGAAAACTAAGTTTTTGTCTGGTTTTTTTGTGAGAAACACAAGATCTAGAATACTATCTATAAAGTAGGTTATTTGGAGTGACAGATAATAAACCAGGAAATGTTGGGCTTTGGGAAAGGAAGTGCAAGATTAGAGGGAAATTGGTTGTTAGAGCTTTTCCTGCAGTTAGTTTTGGACATTTAAGAAAAAAAGCAAATTAAAATAAAAAGCTTGGAGGTACTTAAAACGTGAAGGAAGAACAAAACCAGGGGAATGATAAATTAGATTTTTTTGACTGGAGCTTGACTTGTTTGCTGTGGCAAGCAATAGCTGAAAGCAATAATGAATTCTTGGTATTGAAGCTTAAAATACTTTTTCCTATAAGAAAAGAAATTATTTTGTCCATAAATAAATTCAAACAAGAAATGAGAAGATTACAATCATCAGAGAGATTTTTCTCTACAAACTCTTAGGTTTAGGCGAGGCTTTTTGTGCTTAGTTTGAGTCGCGTGAGATTGTCTAGACTGAACTCTATGACCCGAGTCATGGGACAACTTGAGGTCTTCAGTGTTTGGGGATTTTTTAATGTATCTGTAGTCTGATGATATTGGCATGTCTGCCCTTTCTTGTGATTCATTTCTGTCTTTTGCTGTGTTTACACCACTGACTCATTTGGGTTAGAGTTTTGCTGTTGTTGTTGTTCAACAGGATATTTTTGGCGTTTTGAGTGGAGGAGGCATCTGAATTACTGAATTGTTGGGGATTACCTCCCAAGATATGAATGGACTGCCAAAAATGTAGGTACTTGAGGAACACAGTGGTGGTTAGAATGTCTGTTTTCCCAAACAGACAGCTCGGTCCTGACCTTGCAGTGTAAACAGCCAGAAGAACTGTAATCTGTTATTTTGGAAAAAGCTCTGTCCCACAAACATTTATCCTCGATAATAAACTCTCCCAGAGATGAAATAGTAGCATAAACATGTAAGGTATATTGACATCAGGCTTCTGAAATTCCCACCAGCAAAATATTTTAATACAAGTAAATGCCTAATATTCTGAACTTAATAGTGTTCTTCTGTGTAGTATTTGTGGCTCAAGACTGCCAGCATAGCTGCTTACTGAGGTGGAGAGGTTTTTTACAGATACTTATAGTAGAAATCTCAGGGTTTTTAAATTTCTTTTTTAATACCTAAAGTGACAGATGCTTGCTCTATTTTATCTATGAAACTGTACTGATGCAAGGTGAGAATAATTCTGCTGATCTCAGTGGAGTGTTTGATAGAAGAGAAATTGCTAAATCAGTGTTTACAGGTAGAAAATATGATACCTGTTAGGTCTGAATATTTCAAACAACATTTGTCGCCCTCTCTGATTCAAAAGCCTGGGAATTGCTACAGGGCTAGAATAATGCTTTCAAAGAAAGCTTTTGAGGCAGAGAAAATAAACCAATTGAACAAGAAAAACCTTTATACAAACTGTCTTAACAGATCAAAATCAACCTGAAAAATATCTCCTGAGCTGTCTGCTAAACTCCTTGTACTTCACCAGTGGGACTTGTAGAACTGCAATAATATGGCAAGAGGAACACAAGCATGAGCTTCTTTGCCTGGGGCACACCTACTTCATTTAACCCTGTCTTATTCTGCTCCCAGTTTCAGACATTCTGCCAAATGGGTGCCCTGACATCTTGCATTCTATACCCACATAAAAAACATTATTGCAGAGTTTTAAAATATGAGAAATGTGGGTGGTGGAGAAATACAATATGGTATTTTAGAACACAGGTATTCTTATGGATGTTTAAAGTATGTTGCTCATAAACCTTTGTTCCAAAAGGAATCGCTTACCTTCATCAACTTTTTCCATGGGAAAAGAGAGAGAGCAGGACTGAAAATTATTTTGTCCGGATATTTGCTTGAGGTATTTTGAGCAATGAGAATTATACTAAAACTTCCTGTGGCTCTGTTTCAAGTGTGACTTATTTATTTTGATCTAGGCTTTTAATCTGTGTCTCCATTGACTTTGGTCAGCTAAGTTGCCTCTTTGCATGTCTTCAGTCTTTGCTGTGAGGTGACCTCATCTGGCAGTTACTTAATTTTGCTTGGTTTTTTCTTCCTTTTATGTGTTTCATATTCCTCTTGTTTGTGAAAGTGGTGATAATACTTTTTTTGCCCTTTCTAGGTAGCTTTGCAAAGCAAATCCAGGTACAGTAAATTGGAGATGCTCTGTTTTGTAAAGTGAACTTCATCAATTGGTGGTATTTGCCATCTGCTTTTTCTTAAAGAGACTTTTCCCCCAGTGCTTGTAACCAACCATTGCACTAAAACAAATTACAGTAGCTTCACTGTAAAAATGTGCATAGTTTTGCTCACACAATCCTTAAATGAGCAGGGTCTTTTATATTTGTTTGGCATCAAAAGCATATAGAATCACAGAATCATAGAAAATGCTTCACTGGAAAGGACCCATCATCATTATTGAGTCCAACTCCTAGCCCTGCAGAGGACACCCCAAGAGTCACAACTTATCCTTGAGAGAATTGTCCAAATCCTCCTTGAACTCTCAGTCTTGTTTCTGTGACCACTGCCTGTTCCAGTGCCCAACCACCCTGTACATATATGCTAGTATATAGAAATTCAGATTTCATTTGACTTTTTGAGCCCTTGGATGTGAGGGCTCAAAATGTTAGGGTGGAAAAAGTTAAATTAGTGCTATGACACCCAAAGCAAATAAAATAACTTAAAATTATGATTCTGGAGTATGTTTGCAGTTCTGTGCTTGGGAATAAAAGTTTTAGGTGTCATGAGTTATCTCAGTGAAGCAGCCTGGATATATAAATTTAGTAAAGAGTAGGAATTGGAGTTAAATGCAATGTTTAGCTGCTAACTCCCAGCAGAAGTCTTCTGAAATACTCTTGGTATGTTAGAACTGGTGACAGTTCACTTGCCTATATTTGGGCACACTGGTATGTTTTTACCATTCATTTGGAGCATGTTTTAGCTGAAAGGGCAGAATTGTCTGCCCTTGTGTTTTTGAGTGTAGAAAATGAGTGGTACAGAGATCTTTCTGCCACTGGTGTATCTGAGAAGAAAGCATCTTAGTCAAGTGCCAAAATGTGGTTTAATGTACATCTTACTCTCAAAGTCAGTGTCTTCTAGTGTGACTGATGGTTTTGTGTATTTTTTTTGATTTATATTGCTCTCCAAGCAAGGAAAGGAGACTGTTTTCTCACCAGGGAAAAGCCAGCTTCATGGTTTAATTTTCACTTTTGCTGTATGTGTTGTTGGTATCAATTTATTAAAGGAGCAGCATCCATTGAAACTTGGGTAGTTTTGGCATCTAATTCCCCTCCTAAAATTCTTACCCTCTGTCTTTGGTGCCTTTGTTATTTTACCTGTGGGGGAGACACGTGAGGATGCTCACAGTATGATTGACTGCAGTGTGAATGAAGCCCTGAGACACTGAAATGGCAGTGGTGCTGCTTGCCTCTGAAAAATGCTGCCAGAAAGCCCAGCTTTCACTAGGCTACATGTGGAAAATAGCCAAGGATGAAAATGTTGCTAAGTGAATATAATGCTATATACACACATACACACTCACACAAGATTTTGGCATGAAAAGGGACGAGGAGAAAGCAACTGAAGCCAAGGGACAATATCAAAAGAGGGAAGGCATTATGCTGTGACTAAGAGACTGTGGTTCAAACCCCTGGGACTCCCTGCCCACCTCCCTCCTGCCACAGCTTAGCAGAGAGGGGATTTCAACTCGTCAGAAGGATGAAAAGCAAAATACCAGCTTTGTGCAAGAGGAAGATAGACCTGGGCAATTATTTTCTGGCTGCACAGCTATTTAAGCTACAAAGCAAAGTTGGGATTGGGCTGCTCTTTTACACGAGGCTGAAAGCTGTTCAGTGCTGATAGTCTGAGTGTAGGGCTGAGGTGTATGATGTCAGTCCCTGCTGAGTTAGCAACTCAGCCTTCTCCAGAGGGCTTAGACCCTGCTTTCTGAATTCCAAAACAAGGCAAGTCTCCTTTCCTTTCCCAGTCAAGACCCTTAAAATAGGTGTAGCAAAGTTTTATGTTCGATCAGAGGCAATGAGCTAGTATGCCAAATCCATTCTGAGTCAAGGATGATAGAAAAGCATTGTTGCTATTTCTTACCTCTCTAAGCCTTGGGAAAGCCAGGATGTTGTTAAACATCAGAGGGAACCAGGACAGACAGAGCTCCCTAATGATTGCTATTAATATGCTGCATGGAAGTGCCCTGTTCTATGTGAATTGGTTTGCCATTGACATGGGATCTGGGAATAACAGTGGGAAATCATCCTGAAAAGCACCACTGGAAAACTCTACGACAGAGAAAGTTGTCTGTAGGAAAGAAGACAGAGTTGGGGGGGGAAAGTCATCAAAGAAATACAGTTAGTGAGAAAATATAAATCTCCTATGTGGTGTTCTCCTCTTAATTCCTCATTTTTTGGTTGTTTCTGGAGAGAGGATCTGTGGTAGTTCAAGGCTGTTTTTAAGTAATGTTAATGGGGGTTATATAATTTAAAATGCATTCCTGAATTCTGCAGATTTAATGGTTTCTAGGAAT
This sequence comes from Catharus ustulatus, assembly GCF_009819885.2. Lineage (NCBI taxonomy): Eukaryota > Metazoa > Chordata > Aves > Passeriformes > Turdidae > Catharus > Catharus ustulatus. The sequence goes on along the minus strand of NC_046225.1, from coordinate 5,818,532 downwards.
TGGGGCTGTAAGCCTCTTCCTGTGCTTACATGGAGAATGCCAAATTTAAATTTCAGTAGTTAAATGTATGATGTCTGAGTGAGAGAATTCCTGAAAATGTCTACGTTTGTTGCATCTGTGGACAGTCACTGTGTGCACAGCAGCTTTCATTAGCTACACGCAGAAGGAATTTACTGTCAATGCAGGTGGATTTAATTATGCATGTATTTGTTTTATTTAGCTCAGTGCTCTTTTTTATTGGAAACTTGAGAGAATACTGTTATTGAAAAATAACTTTAGGGTTCATTTACCAAATTTCTGTGGTGCTGTCCCACATCACCTATCAGATAGAAGCACAGTAACATTTTTGGTGAATGCTGCATATATGTGTCCTCTTCTTTAGCTGACCTATGTCTGGCTCCAGATACAGTGCCCTTTGCTTGGATACTGAGACCTTCCCACTGGAAGAATCCCAGGGCTGGTTGAGCTGTAATTCTTGCAATGCCAAGCTTTTTCCCTTTTTTAGATCATGGCACTTGAGATGGGGACTGATCTGTCTCCTACTTAAAAAACAAAGGAGTAGGGAAAGGGTCTCTGCTTGGAGATGGCTTTGCCATGATTCCCATCCTTCCACATGTCTTAAGCTTTGTCTTCTCTTTTCTGAACAAGCAATGTGAGATGAATAAGTCCTTTTTTTTATTTTTTTAAAATCCACATTAGCTTTGCATCAAGATACCATCCTTGTTTTTTTAATTTAAATTCTCAAGGTATTGAAGCATCAACATTTTTCTTGCATGTTTTACTTTGGAACTTAATATAAACACATTTACAGGATTGTGTTTGTACCTACCATGGTTCCATCAAGTCTGAAGCAACAACCAAGAATGAAAATAGGGGAGCTGTTACTACTGGGAATGAGAGGGGAAAAGGAAAAAGAGCATTTGGCTGACTTTTCATGATTTCCATGGTATTTTCCAACAAATTTCTTTGAGAACGATGTAAAGAATAAATACATCAGGATGAACACAGGATATTGGCATCATGAAACTATTCTAGGTGTTTCACTGGAGAGAAGTAGATGGCCTGCCAATTCACCTGGTTTTCTGGTACATCATTTTCTCTGCTATTTGGCCCATTCTTCCTCCATCCCACACTTTGCACATTCCTGCCCTGCAGCTGGAAGGAAGGCTGTACTACTTCCTTCTCCCATAAAAACATTCCCCCAAGAACTTTAGAAGATGATGGCTTTTTCTCTCATCTTCAAATCAAACAATGTGAAATCCAGATTGCTTAATCTTTATTTTTACCTATATGCAAGACCTATCTATAATGCACGTGGAGAAAAACAGATATATGATACCTGGCAACTTTGAGTTGCTTTTTCATGTATTTTCCATAATGGCACTGCAACAACTGAGGAGACCTTAAGAGGCTCTATATTTATTTTTTTTTCTTACAAGGAGTTTGTGGGTGTAGTTGTGGAAATTACTGGGGCAATATTTTTAATAAGGTTCTTATCCAGCCATAGAAAAGGTGTCAGAGATAGGTGCTCCCATTATAATAATATCAATAATAGGTCTAGAAGGATTACCTGGTGGCTCCTGGGTCCCTCCACCATGCAATCCAGTTCCCTGCTGGGTTATCTGGCTGTGTCTGCCTGTTGTTCTGGTGGTATTTCTGTAGCTGTGCTGCATCTAGGTTCCTGAACCTGACAAACCTCACCTCTTCCCTTTTACTTGTGGTTAAAATACTTCCTGGGCATCTTGGCTGAAGCACCAAATGTGAAGAAAAGAACAATATGAGCCACCTCTACTTCTCTCAATCTTGGAAAGGGACTGCTTTTCAGCAGGCTAAGGGGATGTATCTATGTAGTCCTTTTGTGTGTGGAACAGAGCTTTGAACATGAAGTGGAATCTTTAGAGGAACAGAAAAATCTCCTGAGATAGGAGTCTGGATGGAGCGAGTGTGAGAGTGTTTGTGGCTGCACATCATGGACAGGCCTGCCAGCCCTCATTCATCTGTCACTGCAGAAAAATGTCCTCAGGCATGGGAAGTTAAATGCCACCTCCCATGCTCTGGAGAGAAAAGGAAAAGGGGGCTGGAAGCCTTCTTGTCTCAGCAGCACCTGTATGTGGGCTGGGTCGTTTTCCTGCACATCCTGCAGCTCAGCACTGAGCAGGAGCAGGGTTGGGAAGGACAGAGGGGGATGCTAGACATTCCCAAAGTGGCTTTTTGATCCACCAGGAACAGCACATCAAATGTCTGGGCTGTTGAGTCTATCAGATAGAGACTCTGAGTAGTGCCTGGATGCTGAATTGGAACAATGAGATAACAGAGAATGAAATGGACCATGGAAAATATAACTAGAAAATACTGGCTGGATCACCTAATTCATCAGCCTTTCAAAGCAGGATTGTTCTCAAATGTATTTTCTGGTATGTCGTCCAGTTTTGTTTTAAAGAAGCCCATTAAAAAGTTTAAACTGAATATTGTACTTCAGCTTGGAGTGAATATATGCTGCATGATCTGTGACACTGCTGCATAATTTAGAATTCTTGCCATGCTATTAATACATCTAGACAAAGACCAGATGCAAGCAAGCTGTAGCTGAACTCAAGAATCTGCAAAAGCTGGGCTAACCTCTTTAACAGCAGAACATATGGCTGTTACATTAACAGCCACCTTTTTTTTTCTTTTCTGAAGTGAAGCATTTTATTGAAAGCATGAGGGAGAAAAAAGCTAAGAACAGAAATAAAGCATGACCTTTGATATGAAGTCGTCTTCTCTGACAGTTTCACCATTTAGTATTGATTGATAGGTCTATACATCCAACCTCCTGTTACAATTTTATAGCCTACACTTCTGTTTTACTTGGTGTCTCCTTTTTCATTCTTTCCTATGTTTAAGTCATAGAAGAATTTTAGGGCAAGCATATATATTACATGGTTATATATCTGAAGTATAACAAGTACAAGGTCTTTACAAATAGCAACCAGCTGATAAAAAACAAGTTGTGTCACAGGGTAATTGTTTGCATTTTTTTAAAAAAAACTGTTTGAGAAACTTTCTTGTTTCATATTGGAAAAGTGATCCAACTGTTTCTTGGTGGAAACTGGTAATGCATTATAACCCATAGTAAGGCAAACAAAAATTTCTTTATGCAGTATAGGAGTGTAATTAATGTAATTAATGACTATTTCATTTGCATGAATGAACAAACATAATGCAAACACATGTTGTGCATCCTTTCTAAGAGGCTCTTGAGAACAGCCAATTGCCAGCAGTTCTTGATGATTCTTGACTTATTGTCCTCTCCTCCATGAAAGTGCTTGTGACAAGTCTGGAGAGAAGACACAGAAGAATATATATATATATTTTCTCTCCAGAGTCTCCTGATCTAACTCTTTCTTTTCAGTACACATGTATGTCTATGTTCTATAGGCAGCCTCATTTCCTTGGGGCTCAGCTCATGAATTTTGGGTCTATTTTTTTTTTTCTTTTTTTTTTTTCCTTTTCCTCCTTCCAAGAGGAAGACATTGGAATAGATTTAAAACAAACAACAAAACCATAATTGTGTGTGTTGGCTTCCTTCAGAGAAAAAATTGGTACAGTGTAAGTTTTCCAGTTAAATAGCATCATTTTGTATATTTGATGCACAATTGCATCAAATTCATGTGTCTTATTAGTTCTGACTAAATTACATTGACTTCTTAGATTTCTTTCAGAAATTGTTGCTTGAAAGCTTCTGGAAATCCTTGCTAGCAATAACGTGGAAATTTTATGTTGCTCTTACTCAAAGGCTGAAAATGTAATAGTCTATTTTCTGGTTAGTTTAATAAATAGAAATTCCCAGGGTATCATTTCTACTCCAACATACAGACCTAGGCAGTGCTTTCATCATCTGAGGCCCAAATCCATGGGGTTTTTTGATATGAAAAGAATATGCTAATGAATTTGAGACCTTAACAAAATTGTTGAAGTAAAATAGTTATTTTCTTTCCAAAAGTCAAATTTCCTTTCATCCAAAGGAAAATGAAATAACATTTTCTTTCATCTTGTTTTCCATTCTATATTATTTTAATCCTCAAACTGTGTGGGGATAATATGGGATAAATTTTGTTTTTAAAGGGAAATTTAGTCATTTTTACATTGAACATGAGAGAAACCGAGCTACCAAATAAATTGATTTGCTCAAGAATGGTTATGTAGAAAGACAGTTCCAGTTGTTCCCTGGCAGTCATGGGACTGTCATGAGGAAACCAATTTTGTTACATTTATTTTTATTATGCTACTTTGTTAATATCCAGGTGTGCTTTATTTATGTACATTTTTGTGTCATTCTGATTTTGCTCCTCAATGTCCCAGTCAGGCAAAGTCTAATGCCCCTGCTGTAACTACCTCTGAGTGCCTTACAAAGTAAGTTCCTGAATGAAATCATCTGTGGAGCAAGGGTTTCTCTCAGCTTCCTGCAAAAATATGCTTGATAAGTCATTTGTCATGCAGCCTGTTTTAAGGAATTTCTGCTGGAATAATCAGATTTTTTTTTTTTTTTAGCATCTCAAAGCCATTGCGCCAATTAATCTTGTTAATAGCATTTGAAAGAAATGCAAATTTGGTTTTTCTTTTCATTGCTTAATGAGTTGATGTAGCACCTTGAGCTGCATCACTTTTTGTGTTGTAGTGGCTTGTGCAAAGTATGAGAGAAATGATTTACCACCTGAATGCTTGGGCCAGGAGCTGAACTTTGATGAGCCTCATGATTCTTTCACTCAGAATAGTCTGTGATGCTGTAATTTTATGGCATTGAAACAACACTGGAGTAATGTAACTGGATAGAAACTTTCTAATACTTAAACACAGGATTGTTAGTGCATGTCAGTTACCAAAGTGTAAGAACAAGGATTTGATATGATTTGGCTGGAACTTGCCAAGTTCCAGTAATAATCACACCGTTTGGTATTAAGCTAATCTGAAGTTAAAATACAAAAATCTGATTCTTTATGGTTTCCAAACTGAAATTCTTCCATAATTTAGCTAGACTTAAAGTTGCTGTCCTATTTTCTGTCTTAGTGTATGAACCTTGTCTAAGAAACATTTTTGATGCCATGGTGTCTACTCTCCTCTTTCATGCTGAAATCCTCTAAACATCTTTGAATCTCTGCATTTGTTTTTTGCCTATATACCCACTTTGGTCTAAACTCTTTTAGTGCACACCTAAATAGGGGAAGAGCTGGTACAGTGTGGGAGTGTGTGCAGCAGTAGAGATTTATGATTTTTGTGTGTTTATTTAACCCTTAGGAAATCCTCTCAATTACAGGAATTCATCTTTATTGTAAGGAGAACTCCCCTCTGTCCCTCAATATTCTACTCAAAAACACACTCTTCTGTTGAACCTTGCATTTTGTAACAGGGGATTTAATCTCCTGTTCTTCAGCACCTTGTCCATCACTTTGCTGCTTTTCCAGGTCAGCAAACCATGTCTTCTGACACAAATCTTGGGGCCTGGCCCAGTGTTTTAGATTAAGCTGGACTGCTGAAGTGATGACATGAGATTTCCAGAGTAGCCATGACATTTATCCAGGGAGTCTACAGTCTGTCCCAGGGTGCTGTGCTTCATTTTGGAGGGGCTACCTGACATCTCATGATGGATCACAGTGCTTCAAGTAGGAATTTGGAAAAGGCTCTTGGACCTCTTGAGAAGTGAGCAACAGGCCTGCAACAGCAACAACATCTTTGCCAAAACCCTTGAGTGGTGTGCATGGCTGGTATGAGTGGCACTGAGTTTCTGTCTTTCATCTTGATATTGTACTTTTATGGATTGCTGGTTAGCACATTTTTAAAGCAGAACAGCTCTTATTTTTATGACCTGGTAGGACATAAGGATAGCAGGCATATATCAATGTTGAATTATACATTTTGGTTTTGTTTTTCTTTATTAGAAAAATGCATTTTAATTTAATTTCCTGTAAAATTTCCTAATTAAAAAAGGACTTTTTGGGATCTTACAAGGACCTCAGATAACTTGCTCAGCTGGATTTTTCTGAATGTGCCTCATGCTCAAGTATTTTAACATTTGTACAATTTATGCACATCATTGCCTTAGAACATAGATTAATAAATGTTAGGATCTTTCTCATCCTGGCTGTCTGGATGGCAGATGAGATTTTTGTGTTTTCATCTGCTTTCATTAGTGTGCTCAGCTTTTGCTATGATTGTTGTTCAATGCATGTTTCAATTTGCTATAAATAATTAGAAAAACCCAATTCCCCTGTTTTATTTATGCTATAGGAACAGTAATGCCAAGAGAAGGGAATTTCCTCTGCTTCCTTGGCCTCTTTGTCATGGTTTGTGATGTTTTTAACCAGACTCAGTGTCAGTGATGAGCTTTTAGGGCAGCAGAGTAAGAACATTTGGAAATGGGTGACCTGTAATCGTACAGAGTGGAGAAGGCTGATTCCAAGTGAGGTAGCAAAGATTTCTCACTGAGGATGTAATGCTAGCTGCTTTCACCACCATATTGGCTGCTCCACAGAGAAATTTATTCATGCATGACAGTTGTGCTGGTTTTGGACAGAGGTGATGATTTCAGGACTCTGATTTTATAGTATCTCAAAATCTGCAAAAACCTTTTAATTCACTGGTCTGTCATCCAGTAATTCACTAACTTCTGTGTGGCAGCCCTCTCAAAGTTAAAAGACCATGTTGCCTTTCATTAATGAGAGCCCTTCTGGCAGGGAATTATTTTTTTTTTTTCAGTGGGGAAAATAGAAAACTCTAATATAAAAAGTTTTAGGTATTAAACTTCTGAGGTTGTAATAAATGAGTGGAGGCCATTATTCTTCTAAGAATGCTTTCTAGACACTTTTAGAAAGAAATGTGATACCTGAAGTTTGACAGTAGTTTTGTGTTCCTGCTTGCTGTCTGTCTCCAATGAGTTTTGTTAGTGAAAGCAAATATTCCGTCTTGGATGCCGAATAACACTGATGAGCTGGTGCAGGAGTTGGGTTTCCTGAACAATCTGCACCCATAGGCAGTTGCCTATGCTAAAAGGCAGTGCTGTTTTCCAGAATCCTTGCCTGATTTTCATACATGGTTATGTAAGCCATGTATGCTTTAAAGCATCTGGAGAACAGTTGGGAATGGAGGGAATTAACTTTGCTGAGCTTTGGTTGGAGTGCTGAGAGGTTGCCTCTGTGACCTGTACGAGTTCTTCTTCACCTGAGCTGTTGGCAGTGAGTCTGTGCTTACTCAGGCCATGAGGATTTCATTGGTTTCAGCCCTAGTCTGTAAGGAGCAACCTTGAGATGGAAATCAGAATTTGAACTATCGCAGAAGGTGATCACGAGCACACTGAACTTTCCAGGGCATTGCAGCCATCTGTTTTCTTGCGAAGATAATTCAAAGTGCTGGTTATGCTGTGTGAAGTAGAACAAAGATAATTTGTAATGAACGTTTCAACCAATTCTCTGTATTTTGTGGCTTTTGTACAAAAGCCAAAGTCTCTTGCATACCTTCATATTTTGCAAATATCTGTGAAATTCCTTCAGCAAACAAATTCTCAGTTGTGTATATGCACTCTCCTGCAGGTAGGGAATTTTTGCATTTCTTTTGTGTTTTTGTTAACATAATTTTTTGCATTTTTTTTTTTAAATATAGCATGCCATGGCATTGACAGACTATTGAGGGCCACTACCTAAAGACTGCCAGTGTTGCAGTAGCCCTGTATTTGAACTACAGAAGGAGGGAGAAAGGGAAAATTGTTCTTTGCTCACTGCAGTTTTTATTTCTTGACTGGATAAGCTGCACTGCAAAATGGAGCAGTGTCATTGCAATTACACATGCAATTTGATAGTCAAAGCTATGTGTAATTAAATGTGAATTTACAATAGCAGCACAGTAATAAGTCTCTTTGTGGAGAATAAATATGGAAAAAATCAAAGTCTGTTTCACACTCAACTATTTTCAATGTATGCTTTGCCCAGTGCTCACTCACATTATCTGTTTGATTCTTTTATGGTATGAAATTTCATAATGGGAGTTACAAGCCCATTGTAAATTCATTTGAATGACCTTTGGATGGCCACCAGAACTTGCTGTGGATCTTAGTGTTCTTGTTGGAGTGAAGGTGTAGTGGTACAACCTTTGGGAGATCTTTTATTAATGAGAAACATAGAATTATGAAATCTGCATTCACTTAAGCCTGTAACTATGTTCTTGTCTTTAAGCATGTAACTGCCTTGAGGCTTTGTCTGAGAACGTGAACCTAGTTCTGCTAAAAATAATAGGAAAAATAGTAGGTAGAAGAACAGGACTATATTTAGAATCTGTGATTTGTTTTACTTAAATTTGTTATGTGTTTTTATATATATCAGATCACATTAGTACATATTCACAGAATCACAGAATGGTTTGAGTTGGAAGGGACCTTAAGGACCACCTAATTCCAACCCCTTCCATGGACAGAGACACCTTCCACTAGACCAGGTTGAGTTCTTCCTGAGTTTTCCTTCAAAAATTGCTTTGTACTCAGTGCAAACAGCTGAGAATGAGGGACTAGCTAAGGACAAGCAGGAAAGTGGAAGGCTGGGAAGTCAGAACATGATTTTCAGTTTCTCATTTGAACTCGCACCACAATAGTTACAAGTCCTAGTTCTGCAATGGTTTTCCCCAGGAGAGTGAAGGTATGTACTAGGCAAGAGTGCAGGCTTTGCTTGTAAAGGTGCTGTGATGAAAGATATGGAGCATTTCAAGGGGGAAGAAAAACTCACCATAGGGTGGGGGCAATGTTACAGGGCTTTCTCCCAATTTATTGAAAACATTAGGATTTTTTTTCTTTTCTAAAAGTTCTGTCAGCAGTTGGAATTTTTATGCATTGTGCTAATCCTACCTTTATATAAAAGTCATAAATCTTATAAATTAATGCATCAGGCAGTTACCAGAACACTTCAGTCTGTTTCTTTTTTATGGAGTGATCTGACACGTTTTGCATACAGCAGAGCTAGGTGCTCTGCATGGGTTCCAAACTGGATTTGTAGTGATCAGCTCATAGGAATGGACTCTGGCCCTACTTCCAGTCGGGTGAGAAAATGTGGTTTAAGTTAAATGCAATAATACTGGGAAAAAAGATAGGAATTACTGACCTTTTGACATTAGATTTTGAAGTTTAGCATAATGGTACAGGGACCTATGAATTTTTTTATTGGTACTTCCATTAGTTCCCTAATAATCTTGACATTTCCAGCTCCATTTTCTGGGGTGTAGAAGTCTCTTTTTTCCATCGCCCTATTCTTCAAGTATGCAGATACATTTAATGGCTAATTAGCAGAATAAGTTTTGTTGCTTACATTGTTTATGAAATTTGAGGGATATGATTCTGATCTTTCAGCTGTCTTCTAAAAGGACAACTTTCCCACTGTGCAGCTATTTACAAACATGAGTGTCAACTGTTTTGTGTACTCTGTGAAGAAAATAAACTCTGTAACTGCCAATAATTGAAATGTGTTATATGGGGAAAACAATTTGTGATTTAATATCAAAAATATGATTTTTGATACTTTAGGACAATAAAATAGTCTACTCAGTGCCTGTCCTAAAAGCAGAAGCATTTATGGGCAGTACAATGACCAATATACCTATTTTTATAAAAGTGTTTTCATTTGAGCAAATTACTTTGATTTATTTATTTTTTTAAATAGGTTTTTGTTTTACATATTCCTGATAACTCTTGCTGACATCCAGCAAGTTCCAAAGTCCTGGAATTCTCTTGAGGTTTTTTGGTACAGAGACCAAAAAAATAATTGTTAAATGCTTCCAGTGCTCCAGCCCTGAAGCAACATTCTGCAACCAGATGATACATATAAACTTGCTTCCCATAAGAGAGCAGTCTAGTGCTGAAGGAAAAAAATATAGCTATGTTTTTAATATCAGATGTTCTTAACCCAAGCATCTGGTTTGAAATGTTCCTAATTCAGAAAATGTCATGTTAAAGAAAGTGCAAAGTACTTTAAAACAATTAGGAACGAATCAGGCAATTTGGAGGAATGGCAAACCACTGGGTTTTTTGGAACACAGGGAATGCTCTGCTAAGAGCTCTGGAAGAGCAGCGGTGCTCCAGGAGTCCTTCCTGCTGGTACCTGCAGCACTGCTTGTGGTGTTTCTGTCCCAAGAAGCCAAAATCTTGAACCCATTTCACAGGTGTCTATTTTCCTGCCTCTAGGTAGCCAGCTTGGGCATGGGTTGCTGAGAGAAGGGAAATTGTGTAACACAAAGAAATGCTTTTGAATGGTGCCCTAAGAGCTACTTCTATTTGTCAGTGCCTGCTACAATTTTAGGAAACGCATCTTCACTGGATTAAAATCAACAAATATCAACATGGTGTAGGTGTGATGTCTCCCTTAATTGTTTCATACAGCTCCTGGTTGGATTTGTGATAGTAAGCAGAGGGACTTAAGCTTGCACTGATAACACCTAAATTTGCAATTTTGCCGAGAAGATTTGAAGATTGACCACACCACTAGAACAGTGCTGCAGAAAGGCTTTCTGACCCTCCTGATAAATGGAAATAGAGCTATGAAAATAAGCACCAGTTAATCTAAACATTTCAGTGCAGGACACTGAGTGAGTGGAATTTGGGTCTGGCAATAGTGGAACACATTGTGACTCAGATCCTAAAGGAAAAATATGTATTTTTAGTGGAAAACATTCAGAATTTTGCATTTATTTTTGAAACTAAACATGCATAAGCCCAGAGTAAAACAGAATTTTCTTTTAATACTTTTAAAAGAAAATTATTTTACTTTTACTATAGTAGTCTTTCTGTTGTTTTCTGTGCTGGGCTACTTCAGTTTTTGTCACTTCAACTGGTACATGTTTCTGCCAGCAAAAAAGAAAGTAATTACATTCACTGGAAATTTCCTTGTTTGTACCAGGAGAAAGTTTAGTTATACTTGACCACAGAGGTTATTTCTCAAACAGATTTGTTTTTTGTTTTTTACTATTCTCTGTAGCGGCTCTTTGAGAAAAACCAAGAGAGTAATGCCAGGAACAGCTCTTTTCCCCATGCATGCACATTTTTATCCTTCCAAGGAGGTAAATATTGATCAGTTGGATATGTCCTTGTGGTTCTAGAACCTTAAATTTATGTGACTTGTGGTATTCCAAATAGGTGCCTTATTTTAGGATCTGTCTTCTTGCAGGTCTTACTTGCCCATGAACTTACTCCTTGGGTAAAAAGCATTTAAATTGCTTTCCTTATAAAAACAGTGTAGAGCACAGGATAAGCCACTTCCTTTGGCAGCCTCTTGAGAGACTGTTGATTGCAGATAAATATTCTCTCCTTCTTGACAGTGTTTCACTTCTACCTCCTTTGAGGTTTTATTCTTCCATTTTTTCCTTTGAAATTTCCTTGAGCTTAGCCATGTTGCCTAGGAAGTGATTTTGGTGTGGTTATGCTATATCTGCTCATGTAGTAATTTTCCCACAATAACTTTTTCAATGTCTTGATAAAGTTAAGGATGGAGATGCCAATGGTGTTGCAGAAGCCAGTGCTTGAGCAAAGGTGAAAAAAATCCATCTGAGAGCCTCCCTTTTGTTCTGGCAGATAAATTGCTGTGGAACTCTGTAGCTGTTTTTTCTCTGCGTACTTTTTCTGGTCCATTGATACAGAAGGCTCCTTCTAAATTTCTGCCTCTGTTTGTTTGCAGCTGTTAAACTGCATTAAAGACTTCTAAAAATAGACTGGCTGTTTCTCCATTTAGTTTCCAAGCCAGGAATTGATATAATTGCTGCTTGTCATGTGGAATATGTGTGCAAATGCACGAGTGTCTGTGCATGACAGCGAACTGTGGTGAAACAGGGTCTCCAGAAGAAGATCCACTTTCATTATCTCCTACTGAATTAAGAATTTTTAAGGAACACTATCCAGGAATGGGAGGAGTCTGCATTTTAATTTCCCTGTATTCTTCATGGAAGTGAGATTGCATAATGTTGACTGGCAGGCCAGGAAAACGCTTGAATAAAGAGAGAGTCCAGGTATTGAAAATAATTTGATTCTCATACAGCAGCACTAGAGTTCTGGGAATTTTCACTGGCACAACTTTTTAACAAGGCTGATAATTGTTTTAAGTCCTGTAGGGAAAAGGGAAGATAACTCTTCTTTGATTAACATTTTCAGATTGTCTGTAGACTCAATACAAGGAACTTTGAGGGTTTTGTCTGATGCCATAAGTGCAGCATATTTTAGAACTGGGAGCTCAAAATAGAAATTTGACATTATTTTAAAATTTCATTATCCCTCCCAAATATCAGTTCTGTCTCTTTTGGGTCATGCAGTGAAGAAATTAAATTGGTGTTAACCCCAAACAATAACAGCAACAGCACATCATGTCTCATGCTCTGTAAAGTGTCTGGGGTTCCAGTTATTCTAGACTTGTACTGTTTCCTTGAATGACTTCTGTTATCTTTTATCTGGAGATTTTATGGGGAAAATGTTAGCTCACTGTTTTTATGGCTTTTTGATTCTTTTCTGGCTTCCAGGCAAGCAGTCTGCCCATTGCTGGCAGGAAGGGCTGCAGGCTGGGGTGAAGAAGGAATCAGTGTATTTTATTAGGGCTAGGTTGGAATCTTCTCCTTAATTCCTATCAAGTTTGTGTTTTTCCTCAAAAAAACACCAAAACCAAACCAAAAGGCAAAACACTCCCAAACAAAACCATGAACAAAGGAACCTAATTATGATTGCATAAACATGATTTTTTAGGAACTAATAAAATTAATCCAACATCCAACCCCAGCTGTGCCCCAACAATGAAGCCCACTGCAAAACTTTGAGCAATTTTTTGACCAAGACATGCAATTCTCTGAAAATGCTCAGTAAATTCCATGTTTTTTTGGTTTTTTTTTTGGTTTTTTTTTAACTGCAGTAATGTTTCAGTGGAAAGAATTTCAGACAACTTGGGTATTTCTTCCTGCAGTAAGGCCCAGAAGAGATGTGAGTGAAAATTACTGGGAGGATCTCAAAGTTTTGTGTAGAGGCTTCTCTGGGGAGGACTGAGGTGGTGTGATGGGTTTCCACTGAGCTCATTAATGCATGGGAAGAGGAGGCTGAGCACCAAGAGAGAGCAGCTGTCCCCTTAGGTTTGTGCAGGTGGCTTCTGGCCTGTGACTACAAAGCTGTAGCTGCACGAGACAGGAGAGAAATAGAAACCAAAGGGAGGGGAGCCAATGTGATGTTCAGCCAGACAGCCATGGGAATTGAAATGAAGTTGTCAGGAGCAGGGATGAGTGAAACCTTAAAGTCAGGGAGCCTGCTGTAATTTGAGAGAAATGGTTCTCTCTAGCCAGTTCATGGATTTAAGTGAAGTAGCTGAGGGGCAGGTGAAGCTGATCCCAGGCCAGATTAATCCCTAATGTAATCTTGTTGGCATCGTTGTGCTTTCTTCCCTCTGTTTCAAGCTTCAGTGGAATTCCTTCAAAGATGTGTTTCGCCCTTCCAGCTCTTGTTTTACAAAATTCCACTGAATCATCACGTTTTACCAGATGCTCCTTGGAGCCTCTGCCCTGGATTACATCACTGGTGTCAGGACAGCAGGGTGGGTTGCTGGGAGAGTAGGTTTCCTTATAAAGAAATTGTCATACTTGTGAAATGTTTTGCTTAATGAAGTTACGGCTGTAGCCGTAAATTTGCAACTATCTGCAGTGCCAAAAACTGCACAGATCAACAGCAAACCTCCATTTATGTGTGTGTGGGAGGCTTGGCAAACTGTTTCCCTCATCCATTTCCTTGAATGTTTGAGAGACAAATTCCCTTTCCAGCTTTGCCACCAAACACTTGGTGATGTTGGATGCTTCATGTAGGACCCATTTCCCAATCCATAATGTGGGAATGACAGTATTCCCTGTGTGCTGTTAGCAAACATGTACTGTTATTAAATGGTTCTACATAGCCAGCCCTTATTGAGCAGACATACACTTGGTCTGATTCTACTAATAATGATTAAATCTAACAAAATTACATGAGGAAGATGGCCTCGGGTAAAGGAAAAGAACAGAATAAGTACCAGGAGAGGCTCATATCACTGGAATCTAGCTGCATGTCAAGCAAGGAATGGATATGTGTTTCTGTAGGAAACCACAAATCCTTTGTCAACAGAACTGACAAGTCATCCTTGAATTTTTAATCCACAGAATGGCCTTATTAATTTTAAATTTGCCTTGTATTAGGGCATAGGATCAGATGCAGACCTGAATGTTCTTACCACATGGAAAACATTTCAGTAAAGAGATGGAAAGCATTATTCTGTAAATGCATTTATTAGCAGCACAAACTGGAACAACTGAGCACGTCAGGTCTGTTTGATTGCACTGTGTCCCATGAGTTTGTGGGTGATGGTTTAAGTGTAGCTAAAAAAGTTTTAGTAAAAAACCTGTACCACATGGAATATCTTTTTTTATCACATACTACTATGTCTTGAATAATATTTTTTTCCAGCTGGCTTTTTAAAATTTAATTTTCTATTATTAAGATGTTAAATATTATTCTATTTGGCCAGTGGTCATAGAGTTTGTAGTCAGAATCTTGTTCAGTTTCATTCAATCATACTGATGCAAATAACCTTCACTTCAGAAGTCCAGTTTGTGAATACCATTGTGATTATACCTGAAATGGAAACAGATTTACAGATTCTTCGTGGGAATCTTGCTAGGAAGAGCCTTTCTCCTTGGAGCTCAGCTGTTATGAGAACTAAATTCATTTGGAGCTCCTAAATAACATTTCTATCTTTTCCATTAACAATACACTGAGAACTGGATATTTGTTTCCAGGCAGTAGAAGTGTTGTGTCAAGGTGGACTCTGTGAAGAAAAATTAAGCACAGACCCACCTGCTTCTTTTGCAGCATGATTGACATTTTCTGTAATTGAGGAGGACAACCCAAATTGACCTAACTCTGCATGTTTCTAATAATAAAATGGAGTCAATAAACAAAAGCCACATGTACAGAAACTGCACCTGTTGAAGAGAGCACTTTTTATTTTGAGCAGTGTCAGATGCCTGCTTAGCAGCTTCAGACCATTGGCATATTGACTGCCCAGAAATGTTATGTTACACATTGAAACAAATGTAATGAGGGTGCTAATTAAAGAATGGTAATTGAAGGGCTCCAGATGATGCAAGGTTGGTGTTAGGGTTTTTAGTACTGTTTGGAGAATGGTGGAAGCAGTCATAAGCTCTTTGTGTCTGCACCTTTCCTTTCATTCCCAAACTCTCCTGGCTCAGCTGCCCAAGGCTCATCTTGGTGTCCCTGCTGGCTTTCCCAGATGATTTTATTTGGTTGTTCCATGTACCATGTGTTGAAAGAAAACTTTCTAGTTAAAAGACAAAGCAGGAGCAATGGGTGAAGGTGAGCAGAGTGCCTGGATGAAGGAAATTCTGAACAGTCTGAAGGCTCTGCTTGAACACAGCATAAGCTTTGTACCTTTTTATTTACTACTCCTTGAGTGTTGCTTGCTCTGAGACTGTTGTGAGATTTCTCAGTACCTCAGAGGAAGTCGGTTTGCAGACCGTTTGTGTAGTCTGTTTTGCATAATTTCTATTTAGAGAATGTTTAATGAGTGATAAATAATTTCCAAATGTAGCCATCATGCATTAATGCTTCTGTTGCATCAAAAGAAAATATTTTGGTTGAGCTTATTTCAGAGTATTGGCATAACAAAGCCTAGAAGCCAGATGACAGGCACCGCCCTGAGATGAACTCATTTTTGGTGCAGGCAGATGCAGACATGCACGCATGGGCATAACACCCCCTCCACTTTTCTGGGGAGGATCTGGGGTGGGCTCTGTCCACACCATGTCAGTACATACTGACACTGCATCACTCTGAACATGACATACTGCGTACTAAGAGCTCCTCCAAACAAAAGATGAGCACAATAAAGGAGAGTCGATTATTTATGAAACAAAGCAATCTGAGGGAAACCTCTCAAGGGCAGCATTAACATGGGAACAGTTTCCAGTTATGTGAATGGCCTAAGAGATTGTGAAGTAAAATCAGTCTGTGCCATGGACAGGGAGGAGTAAGTTGGTGTTTCTCTGGAAAAAAAAAATCCAAACCAACAACAACCAGGCTTAAGAGAAAAAGAAATACATGTTGCAGCTTTGATATAAAGATAAAGAGATAAAGTTTCCTTCTGTGTGTACAAAAGCAGAGTAGGTTTAGAAATGGAGAGCCTGCTCCAGCAAAGGCTCAGCCATGGGAGGCATCACACTGGAGCTAGGATGTGTTGTGTGTACACCAGAACCAGTGTCCTGACTGTAAGGTAAACTCAAAATAGGTTTTCTCTTTCTCTTATAACCCTCTTTTATCTTCCTCCCAGACTTGGTTAAATTTAGGTCTTCAAAGCAGACAAGAAGCTTGGACTGAACAGTCAACAATGCAGGTGTGCCCTGATATTGAGTACTCTGATACTGAATCATGTTTTCCTCTACTTGCACGTGCTCTACAAGCCAGCCTGAGCAGAGGGGCTGCTCTGCCTGTGCAGGCTGGCACACAGACACTTCACACAGTACATCAGAATTCCATGACTCATTAGGTCTCCCATGACTGATTAAGTGATCAGTATCCTAAAATTTTTAGACTAGGAGCCCAAACTGTGAGAATCTTCCAGGAGGCAACTTAGGATCCTTGAGAGAGCTTTGGTTTGGTTCTCCTAATGTACACACCTCAAAAATCAGTGATTCTGTTACTCTTCTCTAAGAAAAACAAAGCAGTAAGGATTCCTAAAAAATGATGCTTCTTGTCTAAGGTAGATCTGGGTCTAACTTGGCTCTGACTTTGTAGTGAAACCTGAGTGGCAAACTGGTGGCAAAGACTGAACCAGCAAGTGTGTTCACAAAGGACTGAGAGGGTCCACTGAAATTTGAACATTGAGATAAAGTAATAATTTGTTTTCTCTAAGTCCAGTTTAAACACTATGACTTGGTATGTTGCTCTGGCACCAAGCACTGGAAGGAGCACATTCATAATTAAAATCCTAGGCTAATGGAGATGTTACTAGATTGGCTGTTTAATGATTTTTTTAAAATTTACTGTATTCTTTCACTAGAAGAAAGAAGAAATCAAAGAAGAAATCTACTTTTTGTATCATGAACTGAAAAATTTATATTTTGAAAATTTTTCCCTTGTTTCACTATTTGAGATTAGAATCAATAACTCAGTTTTATCTTCAGGAGGTCAGTCTTCACACTTTAATTTTCAACTTCTTTCATTTTGTATGTGAATATCCACAGTACATAACTTTGTCCTTTCTATGCAACCTTAGCCCTCACAAAAGATGAATACCAGATTCAGTCTATGCTTTATTTCTCCATTCCCCTCATGCTCATCCATGATTCTAGGAAGAGTTACTTGTAATAAAATTATGTTCTGAGCCCTTGTTAATATAGGAAACATTTATTGTCGATATTTTTACTTGGCCAAAGCTGAGAGTGGCTGAAGCTCTGCATCCTTCACAGTACTTGCAAATAAATGCTTAAATGTTTATAACATCTAAAAAAAAAAAATCATCTTTTTTGGCCTCTAAAATCAGGGATGTGAAGTTGCTTGGCCTTATCTAATGATCCAATACCCTCAAGGTACTTGTATGTACTATTTTAGCTGCTGCAGTCAAAAATATGGAAACAGCTTCACATGAAAGCCACAATGTCAGCACACCACAAGAAAATCATTGATGAGATGGACTACTTCATCCTATAATTGTGATTCTTTTTATAATGGAGAAAAACTTAATGGCTTTAGTGTAGTTTATATCAAAAGATTATTTCTGAGAGCCTGGATAAACATTGCTAGGACCTATATTTCAACTTTCAAGTGTTTAACAAAGAATTATGGGATTGTCTTATAACTATGAGCTAAACTATGGGAATTTACGTTTTCCTTTTTGCAGGATAGTTCCTCTTAAAATTATACTCTGAACAATGGCTTATTTTCTTGCGCCAGTATTTGATTCCAAATACTGTGGCTTGGCAGCAGGCAGGTCTCATATTTCAACCACATGTATTTAAAAAAAATCAAAAGATCCTTATTTGGCACTGCACTTACATATCTTAAAAAGCTGTGTTTGTGTGTCAGATTTAAAAATAATTGAAACCAGGGGTGTAAAAACCTGAACTCTTCTTCCAGGATGTTTTGACTTCAGTTGCTTCCAAGAGCATTGAAGGGAACAGAATGGAAACCGTGTGCAGCGTGAGGCACTGACAACGCGCAGAGAGGCTTAACTTAAAATGGACATACATTGACCTTTCCAAAAATGTTCATATTTGTCCTTCATTATGTATTTAAAGCACATATATGCACACAAGTGCATGCTCTGGAAAAATGCTATGCTGATTTTGTTTGGTAAAGAGGAGGATGGCATTGTGTAAGGAAGTGTTGTGGATTTTTGTTGACTGAAGATCGGTTGCTGTATCTGTTTGCACAATAACTTAAGACTGGGAGTGCATTCCATGTGGAATTACAATTGGTGAGGGAATTAGAATGATGACCTACATTAGAACAGGATGACAGAGGTCAATATCCTTATTTTTCAAAAATGTCTCTTTGGAACTTTATTACCTATGAATTATATTTTTTGACCATTAAAGTACTACTGCTTGTGCTAGAAGTCACACTATACAAGAGGACACCTTTTTATTTTTTACAGTTATTAGAAATGTTTGGAAAAGTCATGTTAACTCATAGCTGGCCCCCTAATAATCCATTATGGAGAAACTTGTCTTTGTTCCCTCAGAATTTTCTTTTCATCCACAAAAATTATGTAGAAAGTTGAGTCACAGTCATCTGCAAGTAAAGCATTCACCAAGGGACTGACTTAGACCAGACATGAGGGGAGGAAACTCCAGCTTGCTTCTGCTCATTAGTTATAGGTGAGGCAAAATACCCACTAAGAAAGTTATCCCAAGAATTATCAAGTAAAACATGGACTCATAGCCTATTATGAATTGTGCCATCATATAACATCATGACAAATACAAATTCAAGCTGACACATACCCAGTATTGTTTTTCCATCTTTTTCGTAAAGAGGTTGTTGTGTGCTGGTGGTGACCCTTCCAGGCCTTACATTGCCCTGCTCTCTTGCGCTTCCAAAGGATGGAGGGATGTAGAGAACTCCAGAGGGTCCCAGATGAAAGAGAAGAGTCACAGGGCTGGGTCAGACACCCTCCATGACAAATATATAATGCTGTCATGTCCACACCACAGAATGAATGAGGAAAACAACTGGGAAATCTGGAAGAGGAAAAGAAGCAACAGAGTCACCTACTGCAACTAAAGGGATTCTTTGTTTGCACACATTTTGGGAAAAAAACAAGCCAAGCACCAGAAACACAAACCAAAGATGGAAAAAACCCAGCAAATTCCTACACACTCACTCACTCATCTTTTGTAGCAGAGGTAAAGAAAAGGGAAAAAAAACCTATTTCCCAGACGGCACATTGCAATTTGATTTTATGCCAGGCTTGGGCCTTCCATGAATTCTTTTCGGTGTTTTTTTTATGTTTGCAAAGGATTCTGCTTGCACAGAAAACTAATGTGAACTATTGTAATTCCAGTCACTTTCTCATCATTGAAAGAAATCCTGATGACTAAGAAAGAGGAAAACAAAAACTCTGAAACATAAAGTTAGTTCTGGCTATCAGAACTGTGTGGTTAGTTTTTATTATTTTCTTTCTTTTTTTTTTTTTTTTTAAATCTGAGGGGTTTTTTTTGTTAGTCTAATATGTAGATATATGTATAGATATAAGCAGAGTAGATTTCTATAAACAGTTGCTACAGGTTCAATTTGAGTTCAGGCCAAAGAGGATTTGAATTTGGCATTAAATCAGATTTTAATTAATTAAGTTGTAGCCATTATTCCTTTCCTCTTCTTGACTTTATATCCTAACTAATGGCTTCCAGTATATTGTTTGTATTGCTTTTGTTGGTATCCTTCAGCAAACATCTTAATTCAGAAGGAAATCATGGTGAGATTGTGACCTTTGAGGCGCCTTGGTTTAGTAGTGGGAGCTGTGTTTGTGAGATAGGGAAGATTTCACAGGGCATAAAGATTAGAACAAAAAACAAAATCCATCTTTTCCTCCAGACAAACAAAGGGACAAATAATTCTCTTTTATCCTCCCCTTCCACCCCTGCCCCACCCTAAGAATGTGCATAAATAGTATTAAAGCTAAACACCAAGGGAAAAAAAATGAGAAGAGTTTAAGCTGGCCTGGCCTGAGGCAGTATGACTTTATATTCTTGCATATACATCTGCTCAGTTTTACTGTGCCTGACAGCATGTAAAAGGCAGAGGCATTCAATGTAAACATCAGTGCAAACATGAAATATGTTTTATTTCAGAAGGGATGACTCTTCTGTATTTATCTCTCTTCCTTACTGAAATATTTTCCCCATTGTTGGCTGGCATCTTCTATTTTTAGTTGTATTTTGTTGCAGAGCTGAAATGGAGGAAGTGGATTGAATATGGATATGACCTATAGGGAAAATGTGAGTTTTGATTTTGTGTTTTGGTCGTCTTTAGCTAGAAGTAGGGATACTGTCCTGACATATATTACCAGCAGGTAGCTCTGATTGTGAATTGTAAGCTAGCCAAGAAGTCAGTTCAAGTTTGCTTTACAAAAACCTCTCACTCCACCTCATTCTCCTCAAAGAGAATGCAAGTTTTGCCCATATTTTCAGATACTGAATATGTAGGTAGGTTTCAGTAACTTCCACAAGCAATTAACTCTTCATCTTTCTTGTAGATAAAGCAGGTCAAGTGTGTGGGGTAGATATGCACATCACATATTTTGGTGCCCTTCAGGGAGCTGAAGAATAAAAGTTGGTTGTTTTTTTTTTTCTTTCTAAATGTGGAGCAATCAGTGCCATGGAGAAGGAGATAGCTGTGCAGCATTTGTAACCTAGCAAGTCATTGGGAAGCTACTCAATGTTTGTTCCAGTTTCTCCCATTAGGAAGGAGGCTTCTACTGCACAAAGCACTTGGCTGGTGTTGTGCCCTTGTAGCCTGTTGTAATTGGAGTGGAACCTAGTAACAGTAGAATGTTTTTTGTTTGTTTTTTTTTTTAAGTTGAAATCTGGTGAAAATAGATTCTGGAGTTGCAAGCAGATTCTTGAAGTAGCATCTGACTTGTTGCACTATATGAAACATCATTCCTTGTTCTTGTCCTTTCTTGGGAAGAATATTAACTGTGTGAGAACAAAGATGGGTAATGACCCTCCAAGGGCAGTTGAAGTCAATTGTGGCCTCACAACAAACACAGCCTATAAATGCCCTGGGTCCCTGTCCAACCTGTTTTAGGGACAATTTTATGAATCCTACCTGGAGTCCAGCTGTAATCTAAATACACATGGGCAAGCTAGGCAAGGGCTGCTTAATTTAAATAATTTATTTTGTCACTCATCTTTTGAATTTCTTCTTACTGTCTGCTACTGCCACAAGACCCTTTATCCCATCAGTATGCAATTCCACTTCCTAATTTGTCAAATGACTGCTCCAGCAGTGAAAAAAAAGCCACAAAGGCTCTGTACAATGAAAATTATTTATTGCTATCAGTTGAAAATTAGCCCACCCATGGATAAGTTGGGGGTGATAAAATTTAATTCTTTGCTTATTGTTGGAACGTCTGGTAGTGTTAAACAGGGAGATGTCAAAAATCATTAGGAAAACAATATCTTATGAAAGACTGTAGTTCCAAACTCAATCTCCTCCTCACCCCTCATGGTGAATTCCAGAGTTTACTAGCTGTCTGTTGGTGTTCTTTTCTCAGTGATCTTTGCAATTGGCTATGGATTTGTGTACAAAATTCTGTGACATGATTAGCTCAGTGTATTTTTGCTCTACCTTTGTTTGCAGCACTCAGCTGCCTTAGTTGTGGAAGCAAAACTGTGGAACTGTTTTGTGATCTGTATAAAAGAACTGCTCCCTTGTAAAAATACTCCTGTAATTGTTTTATTTTCCTTGTACTTTGATACAGTTCCAGCAATCTCTCTGACACTTGTTCTGCTACTACAACTACAGGGGCAAAGAAAATCACAATGCCTAAGAGGAGGAAGAGAGGAATCTGTAAAGAGAAGGAGCTGGGTCTGTGACTGGGCTGGGAATACTTGAATGTGATAATAGTCCTCATCTTTCCTGAAGAAAGAGCTGTGCTCTGGGACTGATTAGTTATTATTCTGGACATGGTAATGCAGAATGACTCTAGCAGAATTCTCAAAACCTTTTTCAGGTGACTGCAGACTGCTTTGGTTTGTCTTACTTCCCTTTAAATGCAAAACACCCAAGAGCCACTTGGGCAGAAAAAGGCAAATCTGTGGTACCTCCACCATGTTTGGAAACTCCTGCTTTGAATGAATGTTTTCTTGCACTTTTGTATTTTTTTTTCATCCACTTAATTCACTTCTCTAGACTCTGTAGAAGACTTTTACAATCCTATCTGGGACCATTGCATCTTAATGAAAAAAATTCACAGCTATTGTTGATATATCTATTACCTGTCAGTATTTTATTTCATGGCAGAAGAGGCTGTAGTTGGAAGGACTGCCAGATTTGGGTATTAAAAATACATGCAAAAGTATTTACTTGAGAAAATGTATATTGCTTTTCCCCCCTCACCTTTTTTTTTATTAGTTGTTTCGGGGTTTTTTTGTTTGTTTGTTTTAAGGGCTATGGCTTCTACCATTTTACCTAGAATTATTTTGTTCTAAACTTGGTATTCCAGGGAATTAAGTATGATAAGACAGACTCTTGGGTGGAATTTAATGCTGTGGCATGTGTTTGGACTGAGTTAATATAAGTAATTGGAAATGCAGGATATTTGGATACTATTCACTTCTAGGGTTTAGCAAAGCTTGTTAGCACACTGTGCTTTAAATAGAAAAGAAGCTGGAATAGCTCCTCTCAGACTGGAGTTTCTCCAGCTCCTGTCTACTCTAAAGGTCTGTGCCAGGATGGTGGATTCCTGCAACCTTGTGTTGGAAGAGTAGCCTTGTTTTGACTCAGTGTTCTGATGTGGTGATATCAGGGCTGACACCACCCAGCTCTCGTGGTGCACTGTGCAGTGCTGCTACACGAGTGAGCTACAGCCACGAGTGCACATTGGCTGTAGCCACCTGTATTTGTACTTAAAACTGAGGACTCAAGGTGAAGGTAATCTCTAGTTTGATTTTTTTAAATCAACAAAGAGTTATCCCCTGTATTGCTGCCCTTTTTTTAAGGTGTTTTTTTTTTTTTTTCTTCAAAGCAATATCATGGAATTATTTGTCTGGATGCCTGTTAAGGGTCATAGTATGAGTCAGTCATTACCAGGTATTGACTGATTGATGGATTGACTGACTTACTGTAGTTATGATGCCAAAAAAAAAAGATATTTGGGATCATTTATGGTTACTGAATTTATTGACAGCAGCAACTACTCAACACTCTTTGCTTTACAATGTCTGATGGGGTTGGATGTAATCACTGTCCTGGCTCCTGCAGGTTGCCATGCCAAAATGGGGTGAAGGTCCTTGTGCCTTTTCCCAGAGACATGTCTACCACCTGGACTTGGAATTCCTCACTTCTAGATGACCAGAACAGCTAACTTGAGAAATTGAAAACATTAGGTGTACAGGGTAGGACAAAATAAAGGTTAAAAAAGGGCTGAGAACAGAGATCCTCTCTGCCCACTTGTCCTTGCGGGAGGATTGTTCACTCTCTGTCCACCACCTTTCCATGGCTATCTGTGTTATAATAAACTCTAATCAATCCCCTCTATGATGTTCAAGAAAAAACTAGAATTTCTCTCTTCCCTGGGGGCTGGATTTTCTGCTCCTTGCAGAAGTGCCCCAGTCACCACCATACGCTGTAGGCTATTGCCTCTTTCTTCTGACAATTCTCCCTCGCCTCTGAAGGAGTTCCAGCCTGACACAGGTAATAATTTTCCCTCGTATATCCAATTAGCATGCAGGAAAATAATGCCAAATAACACACAACCAGATTGGGTGCACCCTTCAGAGACTGGCAGATGCTCCATCAGTGCCCAGAAATGTGAGAGATGGAGACTACAGACAGGAGTAGGTTGTTGTTTCGGTCTTTGGTGAGATGAGGTGGTGCGAGATCTCCCTGAAGAAACTCTCACTCCAGCAGAGAAATGTTTTATAGTTTGTGCCCAAAGCATCTATTTCTGTGTGCAGTGCAGTCTTATGTAATGTATCCCTCTCCACATGTTCTCCTAAAGTTACTGAAAGCAAAAATACAAATATGACAATTCCAGATCATCCTTTTGTGGCCACTGTTTTGTGTGTCAATCTTTCACCCTCTCAGCTCACTCAGTTTAAACCTGCTGAAGGAAAACTCAGTGATACCAACAGAACACAGAAAAGCTCCAACGTCTGAGATAATTTTGTTATAAAACAAAATGTGTAAGAATACTTCAGTTTCAAAAACATTTGGTAAGACTGTACCAAAGAAACTTTGTGAAGCTGAAGTCCTCATTTTGATGTAGCTTATGGGAGAAAAAAGTTTAAAAAGCTGGAAAAATTAATGCTAAAGGAAATGGAAGGAAAGCAAATTAGTTTACTGGGTACAGGACAGTGGTTTCAGAGAGAGCTGAACTAGGTCTCAGGGGAGCAAATCCAAGTACATCAGAACAGAGCTCTGCTCAAACTAAATAATCCCCAGTGAAAACCTGTGTAAAAATGTCTTTTTAATTTTGAGGGGAGCTATGACTTAGTGTCTGCTTTTGTTCAGTAGCTTATTTATCAGTAGCAAAGTCATTCCTACATGGTCCTGAGTTGTGTTCTGAGTGAAACCAGGAGCATAAGGATGATGTATTTCATAGTCTACAAAACAAATTTTAATTTGTCACTTTTGGGTTTATTTTTTTTTATTTATTGGACTTGTTAATTCATTGAGTTTATAATTACCTTGAACCAGTTGGATTGAAAGAACCAAGTTGCATTCTTTGTAAAACTACCAACAATAACATGTTTGTTTATTCATTTAGTCTGTTTATTTTATTATAAATGAATGGATAATTTTGACATGTCTTAGAGAAGTCAAAGTTTTTTCAAATGAAGTTTTTGTTCATGTAATAGTGCTTATGAGATCCAATACCTTTAGCACATTGTAGATTATGAATTTTAATTTTTAATGCATTATATGCACATTATAAAGTCGATGTATAATGAACAGAACCAATATTGCAATTTTATTCACACTTCATCAGTTTGCTTCCTCTACCTTGGTCTCTGTTTGAAAGATCATCTCTAAATAAGAAAAGCCTTTTGTCCTTATTCACTGAAGTATTAGTTAAGGAGCATCCTTTCCTATTGGGAATTAATATATATTATCCAGGTATCTGCCTGGTTGTCAGACTTGTGCCTTACTTGTATAAAGGCATTTGAACTGAGGATTTTACAGATTATGTGAAAGAAGTGGCCCAGTCCTTAGGAGCAAAAGATCTTATTTCAGACAGAAGTCAATGAATGAGAGGAGAAGTGTATGTGCATATGTGTGGGAGCAGGAAAGAGCAGGGAGAAGAAGGGTCAGGGTTACAATAACAGTGATGTTCAGGTTCATTTGGGTGCACTTCTTGAGTTCATTAGTGCTTTATTTGAACATAACACTGCCCCATTTTTTCCCTGACCAGCCTCTCCTTTACCCGAGTGACTTATTTAATAAATGTGGAACAAGTGAAGAGGAGATGTGATTACTGAGGCTTAGCATCTGTGAAGCTGGAGGGAGAAACAGCTTCTTTTTGGCAACTTGAAATTTGAGACAGAGCTGGGAGGCAATGCAGGACTGGTGGAGACTGAAATATACACATATAAATACACAATACACATATCTATATATGAATATAGGTTTGTGCTTTGGGGTTTTTCCTCTGTGCAAAATGAAAAAAAAAAGATGAGGAGGCCTGAGTTTCAGAATGGTGAAACACTTTTCAGCCCATCTACAATGCGTTAGGTTTAACACTGAACAAAGTGAGGAAACTGAGCCCATTAGTTACAGTAGAGTCATTTAAGCTCAGGTTTGTAAAATCTGGTAAAAGGCATAAAGGAGAAGGCTGGACAAAAGCTCAAATGAGAGCTCAGCCAAGCTGAACTCTAGGAGTGGATCTCCTCCTTCTGATAGATGACCTGAATTTTGCATATACAGAATTTAAAGCTGCTTGGAACTTCCTTTTTTAATAAATTGATTTCATATTTAAATTTTGTCAGCTCGTAGCAGCTCTTTCCAGTGACACAGATTCTTTGCATACACCATTAAAGGCCTTTTCTCCTAGCCTTTGGGTGTTTTGATAAGGGCCAGGGGAAGAACAAAGGGAAATAATGTGAATACTGCTTAAAAAACCCACCACCATCACCCACCACTCCAAACTCAACAAGTAACAGCTTATTGAGCTCACCAAAAATTAAGATAATTAAGAGTTTATAGTTGGCTGAAACTCCTATAACTCTGTTAAAAAAAAAAAGGTGGAGCAGGCGCATATTTTTTTGAGCAATTCCACCTTTTGTATTCCAAATCGCCCCCTCATTGTACAAACCATATATCTTCAAGTTCTGCAAATGTGTTCAGTTCTCCCCTGCCAGCAATATGAGGGAAACAACCTCTTGTACAAAGATATTGACCAAATACCTTTAATGCATTTTGCAAAATATTCCTCTCTTTGCTGAAATTGTTGGTCCTAATTGAACTTCTACCATAGATAATTATTTTCTTTTTTTCTTTTAAAATTTTTTCTCCACTCCCAATTTTCTGTAATTTTTGCAACCCTCAGAGAAGGTTCTCCCAACATTAAGGCAATCTTAATTATTTTCCTTAAACCAGCAGCAACACAACACTATTCTTTCAGAATCAAGAGTAAAATTATGCTGTATGAGAAAAGAGAGAGGGCTGAGAATGAAATGGTTAAACCATAATGGAGATAGTTCTGGGTCTGGTGACCCCTCCAGCCAGCCTTTTGGTGATAGGGTTATCTGATTTCATTTTAAAGTGTTATCTCAGTTTCCAAATGGACTGCAAGGAGAGTCTGTGCTCACTGAATGTACTGCTAAGCAAGCTTGTGCTTTATTTTTATTTCTTGTAGCTTACATGCCTTATTTATTTAATACCATTCAAGTGTTGCTCTGAGAACAGTTTCAGCAGTTTCCTTGTGAGGTTTTCCAGCTCCCTCATTGCCATGGTGTTTCTTTTCCTGTTCTGTTCTCCCTGTGAGAAAATATGATGATGTGATCTCTTCTGGAGAAATGGGATGTGATGATTCTGGTGCCCAAAATATTTGACTGAAGGAGCCTGATCAGTTGCTAATTTCTCCCAGAACTTAGTGCTTTACAGCACCTCAGCCCAGGTCCTCTTCATACCTGTTGCAAATAGCAACAAAGTGCTGCAGCAAGTCAGACCTCATCACATGAACACTTTAAATAATCCTATCTGGGAAAACCTTAATTTAAATGGTGGCCTAACATCACTTACCACTTTTATTTATCAACTATAACGTGACAAAATAGCAATTATGTTTATCTTCTGTCTCTCTGCTATTCTACCATTTAAAGTAACATGTATTAGCAATCACTTAATGATCACTCATGTAATGAGTGATATTCACAAGAGGAATAAACCACACAGGAAGCAAAAAAACTTCTATATCTAAATATTTCAGCTTTCCAGTCACTTCTCTCCCAAGACTTTCTTGTAGAAACTTCTTGAAAGGTGCTCAGATAGTATATTAAGGCTTTTCTGTTTTGCAGGTTTCATTGTAAGCTACCCTTGCCCCTTTTAAAGCCATTTCAGGCAGCACATCTTTAGTCCCTGTATCTGATTTATATTTGCGGATGCAGTCGCGAGGGTCTGAGAAATGTTCGCGCTCGCGAGGCACGTTGCATGACACCCAACGCTAAGCCTGTGTATTCAGGCTGTGTGAATCAAATCTCCACAGTTGTTCATAACCTCTGGGCAGCACACAATGTAAACAGCTGAGAATCATGGGGGATGAGCTGCTCTGTTTTGTCCTGGCCAAAAAGAACACGTCTCGGGGACGGACCGTCGTCCTGCTGATGAGTGGCTGGCCATGTGTCGGCTTCCTCGACACATTTCAGAGGATGGGTGGTTTAATGAAGGCTGGGCTGGGGGATAATTCATTCCGTGCCATGAGGTTAACCACAAGCCTCTCAGAAATGGCAGCCCTTGCTGCTCCAGCAGATGTGCTGGAACCCTGTGCTGTGACTGGAGGTTTTTCAGCACTCCGTTCCCCCCACCCTTCGCTTATTGTAAAGCACGCACCCGTCCTGCTGCCAAAACTTTTAATAAAAAATAGATTTGGGTCTGCAGTTTCCAGAGCCTTTATCAAACTTCCAGCCAAAGTCAGAGTAATAAACCCAGAGAACATCTAAGCGTGTGCTCTGCAGATGATTGATTTCTGCTCTCGGGATGTCTTAGAGGCAGTGGCTCCCACCATTATTTTTACATGGTGTTCTGCAGGGGACTCCTGAAAGCCCCTTTCCTCCTAATTGCACAAAACATTTGGGATCATTTTTTGCCTTTGAAGTGAGTAATTTCTCTGTAGAGAATTAGCTTGTTCTTTCTGCTGAAGGTACCTTGTCATTAAGTTTTGGTTGGATATTCTTTTTATTATAGGATTTTGAAATTTGTGTTAGATAGTAGAAAGTACCATAAAATGAAGGCTTTCAGGAGACCAGCCTTATAAAAAAACCTGCTCAAATATTTTTTAAAGAACCCCAACCCCTGTCTTTATTGCTCTTGCTTCCACACAAGACAAGATCACTGTCACATTCAGACATTGTAATTAATATAGGTTATGTAAGGAAAAATACCCTGCCCCAAATCCTAAACCCACTGAGGCAACATATTTTGAAGCTTAATGTTTAATTAGTTTATCAAATTTAAACTTTTCTATGAATACTATAAAGATGTGGAATGAAGATAATCTAAAATGCTGCCCAGCTGTTACTGCTCCTCATTCGGGACTTGCAGCCTTCTCACTTGAGATGTTGGAATTTTATGTATAAACATTCCTCATTTGTTCAGTGCAGGATAAAAAATGTGTTAATTTATCAGCTTAATCACCTGTCAGCTTAAGGTGCTCTGTCTTATTTTTCACTGGAGCTCAGAGGGTCTGTTTCCATCCCAGGGAGGATGGGTAATGCTGAGGGTGGTAATGAGGAGCTGGAGGTAAAGGATTTATAAAGCCAGCACATTAAGTACATATTTGTTCGCCATGTCCTTGATCTGACTGAGCTAAAACCTGTACCAAATCGAAGCAAAGGTGATAAAAGACCAAAAGAAGCATTTGTGCTTTTATAGTTCTAGTTTAAAGTAATGTGTTTTCTTTGTA